>NC_054471.1:69399219-69723469 GCF_017639515.1 Carcharodon carcharias
CGGTGAATCCATAGGGAACTGACTGCTTTAGATTGGAGTTTAAGGACACCGTAGCAGCAGTCAAAACACTCTTTGAGAAGCTAGGTCTAAGTTTGAAACCTCAATTAGAGGGTTTCACTATTAAAGGCCCTGAAGTGGTCAAATTTCCCAAAGCACTGTAACTTTGCTTTATTGTTTAGTAATGATGCATTTTTATAAACAGGTATATGAGGGTCTGTATTTCTTGTAATCATTTGTCACCCACTTACTTGGTTACTTCTGTCTGGCTCCCAGCACCAAAAGTTTGAACCTCACTAAGCAACATGCACTTACCTACAATATCCACACTTCTTTCTAAAGGTAGAGTGCTTTGAACTCAATAGTTGTGCTAAATGTGTTTTTCCATAACTAGTGTGCTTTTAAATTCAGCCTATTAAGTTTATCCAAGGGTCTATGTTGATTTAATATCAAGAGCCTCTCAGCTTTAGTATATAATATAGAATAGTTTAGTATTGTATAGAAGTTGAATCCATTACTTTTGCAACCATCAGCCCAGTTGGAAGTGTCTACACTAGCCAAGAAAGGTTTCATTCTCTATTAAGTTACCAAGGCAAAGATGCCTGTGCAATTCCTGCTCTAGCTCCCTTCAAACAACAGTAACCTAACTGCCTCAGCAAACAAAATAATTTAAGAATATATAAATAGTAATTTGGTAGTACAGAACTTGGGTATTACTGAAAAAAGAGACATGTCAAAGCTTTTCATCTTGCACTTATCAGGACACTTGGCAGGAATTCCAATATAAGGGGAAAACAACAATTTATACTGTATGAGAAGAGAGTGCTAATTGGTTGGCAAGTGGACTCTGATCGGTAGAGGTATTGCCATGGAGAATGAACCAGTGATAGTGACTGACAGTTAACTGCCAAGCATTGTTTGAAATTTAAACCAGGCAGCTTGATCCTGATAAGTCAAGTCATTGCCCTGAGAAATGAATCAGCAAATGGTTATCACTTAATTTGTTTAGCTGAAACAGGTGCAATGTGTGTACATGTTCTTTCTATCTGTAAACAGCAGGGCCCTGTGTATTAATACATGTAGCTTCACGTACACGCAAACACTACAGGCCAGACTGGCAGTCTTAAATTGGTTGTCAGCATAATTCTTTGCACACTAAGGGTTATTTAGCAAATGTTGTCCAATCACAGAATTACATCTAATGTTGGACAATGTGTTTTGAGATTTGCAAATATGGACTGGTTGGGTACAGCCTGTACCTTGCCCATTGCAAACAATGGCTGGGACATGCTTTTGATGCGATTCACTGGTGTATTTTCCATGGCAAAGCCTCTACCAATCAGAGTCCACTTACTAACCAATCAGCACTCTCTTCACATGCAGCATAAATTATTGTTTTCCCCTTATATTGGTATTCTTGCAGAGTGTCTTGATGAGTGCAAGACATGTCTCTTTCTTCAGCAATATATAAATTACTTAAATAAACTACTACTACTTGAAATATAAGTGGAAACTTTAATTACATGTAGCTTCCTTCAGGCTAGTTGGAGGTTTAATGTGACCTTGTTAAGATCTGTAGCTGGCAGCATGAAGCAGCTGGTTTCCAGTGTCAAAACCTTTTTCAAATATTAGTTATCTTTAACCACTCTTTTGCAGACTAATGGAATTTTGTTTAAATGATAATTATTTTAATCCAAATTATTTGTTTTAATAATATGACATGGCAAGATATTCCCTTATTAATCTAGCACCTCCATTAATTCCTTTGGAGTATACATAATAGGGTTTTAATTGTTCGACTTTCTGGTCTGTCACCATGTATACAGCATTACAATCAAATGGACACGAGTCAACTTCTAGACAGGCTTATTCTGCATCGAACTAAAATCCAGATCTATTATTAATGTATTATCCCACCAGCACTGGAAAATAAAAGTGAGTGGAAAGTATTATTCTGATGTGTGCTAACCTAACTTTTGATGCAGATGTTCCTAGTGTTTTAAACAGTTACCATGGAAACAATAGGAAATGCAAAACAAGGCTGTCATCAGTCAGTTTATGGAAATAATGATTTACTTGGCATTAACTGGCTGTCAGGCATTTCTTATTTGCATATGATGCGTCTGTTAGACTAGTTGATAAAGAAATGTCATAAAGATGCATTGTGTATCCAATCATTTCTGGGTTACAGAAATATACCCTTCCATTGTATCTAGTTGCTTTATAATTGATAAATTTGTTCTCCAAATTGCTTCTCAATGACACATGAATCCAACATTCCACACAACCACTGAACTGAAGTGTACATTATTTTGTTTATTTCTGGGTCGAATTATGAGAATTATGTTTGGACAATTAGATTTTGTTTTACAGAATGTGCAAAGATTATGTGATGCTGGTGAGAAATCCAATCTTAGAATCCTGTCACTTTCCAAAAATAAAATTTCTTTCCTTTAAACGACTCTTAACAACAAGTGTTAAAGACTTTTAACACTGTCTAACAGTGGCAGGAATGTTATCCCAGTCCACCAAACTCGGCAAATCATAGAATCATAGGGCAGGATTTGACGCTGGTGGGATTTTTCCGGTCTTGCCGAAGTCAGTGGACACTTGAATGGTTCGCTGCATTTTACAGCCCTGGCCCCGCCCCCACCATGACGGAGCAGTAAAATTCCATAGAGTGACACAGCACAGACGGAGGCTAATAAGCCCAAAATATGCCTGTGCCGGTTTCTTTGAAACAACTACCCAATTAGTCCCCCACTCCTACTTTTTCCCCATAGCAGTGAAACATATTCTCAGTTCAGTTATTTACCCTATTCCCTTTTTAAAGGTATTTAATTGAATTTGCTTCCACCCTTTTTCCAGCAGTGCATTCCGGATCATAATAATTCTGATTAAAAAAAGTTCTCCTCTCACCTGTGGTTCTTTTGCTAGTTAACTTAAGTCTACGTCCTCTAGTTACTTTTACTGTATCAAAACCATTCGTGATTTTGAACACCTCCATCAAATTTCTATATAACCTCTCTCCTACCAGAACAAGCCCAGCTTCCCCACTCTCTCCATGTAGCTGAAATCCTTCATCCCTGGTACCATTCTAGTAAATCTCCACTGTATCCTCTCCAAGGATTAGATATCCTCCCAGACTGAACACAATACTCCAGCTAGGGCGAAACACTGATTTATAAAGGTTTAGCACATATCTTCCTTGTTTGTATATTTGATGTCTCTGTTTATAAAGCCAAGGATCACACATACTTTAAAAATAGCCTTCTCAACATGTCCTTCTAAGACTTGTGTACACACACTCCCAGGTTTCTCTGTTACTGCACTCACTTTAAATTGTACCATTTAGTTTATATTGTCTCTCCTCATTCTTCATATGGAAGATGCAAGTGAGATGGGGTAGAGGAACAAAGGGATCTCAGAGACCAAATATATATATACACCGCTAAAAGTTGCATCACAGGTAAGCAAGGTCATAAAAGAGCAAGCGAAACACTGGACTTTTTTCTAGAGGAATAGAATTGAAAAGTAAGGAAGTTATGTTAAACCTGTATTAAACCCTGGTTAGACTATATTTAAGAGTATTGCGTGCAGTTCTGGTCTGACATTATAAAAAGGATATGGATGCACTGGAGAGGATGCAGAGAAGATTTACAGGAATGATACCAGAAATGCGTGGGTATACATATCAGAAAAGGATTGACAGGTTGGGTCTCTTCTGTCTTGAGAAAAAAGAAGACTGAGGAGTGAGCCAATAGATATCTTTAAAATTATGAAAGGTTTTGATAGAGTAGATAGAGAGAGAATGAGGTGGGGATAATGAAAGCATGACCAAGTATCTGGAGAACTGGAGAAAAACACTGGAAGACAGGGATATGAAAATTAGTAGACCAAAAGCTCAGTTTATGGGCTGTCAGTTTGAGTCGAAGACCTGAAGGAAGTGAACAGTTTCAAGTACCTGGGGTCAGTGGTGGCAGAAGATGGAAGTATGGAAATGGAAATTAAGCTATAGATTAGCTCTGGTTGGATTAATTCGAAGAAGTGCAGTGGAGTGTTATGTGATAAAAGAGTATTACTAAAACTGAAAGGAAAAATCTACAAGACAGTTGTGAGACAAACCTTGTTATATAACACAGAAACTTGGGCAACATCAAGAAGAGAGGAACAATGACCTGATACTCATGAGATGCAGATGCTGAGATGGATGTGCAGAGTGACAAGAAAGAACAGGATCAGGAACCAGTACATCAGGGGGTCAATGAAGCTTATGGAAGCATCGAAGATAGTAGCTGAGAAGAAATTGAAATGGCATGGTCACTTGTCGCGAAGATAGAGAGGAAATGTGGTGAAGTGAGTGATGGACATGGGACTGCCAGGAAGAAGGATAAGAGGAAGGCTTAAGACCAGATGGAAAGTTGTAGTAGTGAGAGACTTAGGGGTAGTGGGGTTGGAAGAGAAACAGGTGGGTGACAGGAGGAGATGGAGAATCAACCAGCATTGTGGCCACCCCAAAGTAAATGAGGAAAGCCGAAGAAAGAAGAAAGATGCAGGGAAGATGGTTCCTCTTGTGGGGAAGGGCATAAATGGAGGCCATCAAGATAAGATAATCACCAAGAAACCCAATAGGGAATTCAGGGACAACTTCTTTACCCAAAGAGTGGTGAGAATGTGGAATTCGCCTATATGGGGAGTGGTTGAAGCGAATAGTATAGATGATTTAAGGGAAAGCTAGACAAGCATATGAGGGAAAAGGGAATAGAGGATTATAATGATAAGTTTAGATGAGGAAAGATGGGAGGAGGCTCAACTGGAGCATAATTAGTATTAATAGCGTGAACTCATTTGGCTGAATGGCCCTTTTCTGTGACATATAAGCTATGTATCAAAATGCTCACCTCACACTTACCTGCATTGAATTTCATCTGCTATGTGCCTTCCCATTTCACCAGTCTGTCTATGTTCTTCTGAAGTCTATTATTATCCCCTCTTCATCTTCACTACATTTCAGACTTTTGTGTTGTCCTTTAAATTTGAAATTATACTCTGTACACTCAGTCCAAACCATTAATCTGTATCATAGGGCTCAACCCGCCAATGGTGGGCCATACTCTCTGCCTTCGGAAGTTAGGAACCACATTGTAATGCATCAGCATATCATTATTAGGCCTGCCTGCTGGAATTGCCCCCCTTGCTGGATCATCCGCCCACATTGGCAGGAAAACAAGCCAACGTGTTTCGCTACAGCCCACGACGTGCATCTGGCGAGCTGCACTTTGCTCGGGACTTTGAGATTTGTTTGCCTATCTTGCTTCGGTCAGCATTCACAGTCATTAGCGCCAGGCTTCACAGAGAGCACCACATCACTTTTAGGGGGGGGGGTGCTCACAGCAGGGCCCTACCTATCAGATCAGCCATTGTGGGTGGCATTTCAATGGCTGCAGGGCTAGGGCTTGCTTGGCGAAGAGGGAGAAGTGGCCTCAGGCAAGGGAAGACGCTACAGGGCGAGGGCTGTCCTGGGGAAGGAGGGGGCACGTGTTGATTTGTGCAAGTGGCCTCAAGATGTTGAGGGCTGAAGAGACAGTCTCCAGAGGAGGTGAGGCCAGATGGAGATGTGAGGGCATGTGTGTGAGAATGGGTGGTGATGTCCTTTGATCTGGCAGTGAGTGAGATGCCAGTGAATGTGTGATGGGCTTCAGTATGTGAGTTTAGAGTGATGAAATGGCTGCCTTACCTTGGCTGCATGGATGAGATCATTCATCCTCTATCTTCATTGAATGGCTAACCCCTTCTGAGCAGCATTGGCACTGATCACCGCTGCCACCACCTCCCAAAGCCTGTTTGGTCATGCCCATCCTGCAGCCAGGGTGGGGGTAAGGGTCATCATGGCAGGCCACTACAACATCCAAGACCTTTAGTGATTTTACAATTTAAATTAAAATATTTATTAACAAAATATAAAAGATTTCAAGCACATGCATAAGACTACAAATTACTTATTAATATAATAACTCCTAAAATTCCTAATTAACCTGACTCCCAGTTACACTCCCTTTAAGGCAACGGTCCAAAATAAATTTTATATTTAAAACAAACTCAGTAGGTTAACACAATACCCTGGACAGTGGAATTCCAAATGGCTTTTCCACAACTTTAATTTTGTTATATATATTTTGCACAAATGCTGGAGACTTCATTAAGGCTATTTTGTACACTTTAGTTAGATCTGACATGGTCTTCTGACACATAGCCTTTCATTCTCCTTTATATGTGTTTCTCTATTTTTAATATGTAAACTCTATTGTTCGATATGCCTTTGAAACTGTATATTCCTCATAACATAAAAACTTCCTTGTTGCATATATTGCCAGTAACCTCTGGAAGAAATAAACACATTCCTTAGCCTTGCTTATCTGGTTAGTTGTAAACAGACTAAGGTCCGTTTGAAATCCAAATACCCCTTCATTTATCTAAAAATGCAAATTCCTTTCACACCCTACATGCTAAGCCAGCATCCATCTTTATTCATTAGCATGTCAAGCAATTAGTTTCTTTTGATGATTGAAACTTGCAGTCTACTTGACTCCAAATGTAATTAAATCACACACAGATGCAACTATACTTACCCCCACGAACCTACTTTACAATAAACCACAAAAATATAATGAAAACAAAATGTTAGTTTCATGACTATATGCTTTCAAGAGACTTTATGCTTCCCTTTTACACTACCCATTAATTTATTCTTATACACAGGCAGGGATTTTTCAGTCCTGCCGTGGTGGGACAAATCACAGGGGATCTGGCAGCTCAGCCAAAAGTCCATTGACTTTCGGTGGGACCGGACAAACGCAGCAATGCGCAGGGCCGGAAAATCCCATGAGCTATCACAGTGTTTTTACAGTGTAGAAGGAGGCCATTCAGCCCATCGAGTCTGCACTGGCTTTCTGAAAGAGCATTCCACCCAGTCCCATTCCCCTGCCTTATCCCCATAACCTTGCACATTCTCTTTTTTCAGGTAGCAATCCAATTCCCTTTTGCATACCTTGAACTGAGTGGAATTATCTCAGATTTGCACTCAGTGCAGTAGCGGGCAGGAAAAAGGACGTTCACCCACCGGCCACAATGGTGGCTTTCCACGCCGTATCTTCATATTCCCGCCTCATTGATTATGCAGCCACAGGAAACTTGCCGTCTCACTGGTGGGTGGCCTTCAACTTGCCCACCATGTTGTAACCTTGCTGCTTCCTCATGCAGGGCACCATATTTAAACTGTAACTGCGCACATGCTTCTCAATGCTTGCCGCCAAGGAGAGCACCAGTGAAGACATAGCCCCAAAAGCCAAGAAGAGTACAGCCCCCCGATTCAGTGACACATCCCTGGGACACCTTCTAGACCACAATGCCCTCTACCCCCACTGTGGCCGCAGAAGACCCATCAGTCTCACTGGGAGGCAGTGGCAGAGGTGGTCATTGCCAATGCTGAACATAAGAGGTCGGTCATCCAATGCAGAAAACAGATGAATGAACTCATCCATGCTGCCAGGCTAAGGCAACCTTCACATCACACTAACCTCACACACTCACAAGGCCCACTTGCTTCTCACTCATTGCTAGATCGAGGGACATCACCACTCACTCTCACACACACACCCTCACACCACCATCTGGCTCCATCTTCTCTGGAGATTGCCTCCTCAGCTCCCACCATCTTGAGGTCAACATGTGCCTCCACAGATCCCCTAGGATACCCCACCTTCCCCTGTGCAACCCTCGCCCTGCAGCCTTTTCCTTGCCTGAGGCCACTTCTCCTCCTTCCCTAAGCAAGCCCTAGCCCTGCAGTCATTGAAAAGCTACCCTACCTTACGGCTGGTCTGATAGGTAGAGACTTGCCCATGAATCCCTCTAAAAGTGATGCGATACTGCCTGTGAAGCCTGGCACGGATGACTGCAAGTGCTACCTGAAACAAGGTAGGTAACAAACCTCCAAATCCCAAGCGAATTACAGCTTGCCAGGTTCACATTGCTTATGTACAGTTGTGAAACACATGATGCTCAGATGATCCAGCGTGGAGGGGTGATTTCGGCAAACAGGGCTTATAATGATATGCAGATCTATTAAAATGGAGTTCCCAATGTCCGCTGATGGGCAGAGCAAATAGTTGCAAACTGGCTTCACGATGGCATGAAATTTTTGGCCTTCCCGGCATATTGTGTGCTTATGCCCGCCATGGCACTCGATGCCAATGGACACAAAAAATTCCGTCCACTGTCTTTTCTTCGCATTTCTTTTTTTTTACAGCTTTCTGTACTTTCTGTATTTAGTTTGTTTCCCTACTGTATTGTGAGCCTTTAATTTATCATAAGTCCCCTTGTTTTGCTTACTTTTAACCTTTACATCTTTAGTTATCCAGGGACCTCCACCTTTGGATGCCCTATCTTTCCTTTCTTGGCATGTATCTGAACTCTCAACTCTTTGAAAGCTTCTTATTCCTTATTTACTCTTTTACCTGCCAATCTTTGGTTCTGATCCACCTGGGCAAGATCCCTTTTTAATTCACTGTAATTAGCCCTTCTCTTTTTGAGTAATCTCACTTTTGATTGTTTCTTGTCCTTCTCCATAACTGCTCTAAACTTAGTGATGTTTTGATCTTTGCTTTCTGCATGCTCCACTTGCCCCATTTCATTTCCCAAAACTAGATCCAGCAATGCTTCCTTCCTTATTGGACTTGTTGATCAAGAAAGTTCTCTTGTAAACATTTCAGCAATTCCTGTCTCCTCCACCACCACCACCTCACCCAACCAACCCGTCACCATTGTGCCCACCCCACCCCCTATTGTTATTTTCCCAGTATATATTAGGCTAATTGATGTCCCCCATTATCACCACACTATTGTTCTTGCATCAAAAATTGAAAAGGTAGTGAAAAAAATGTATGGTTAAAAATTACTAGTAATTGCAGTAGTGATTTCAATACTTATAAAATATATAACATGTAGGACTTGGCTGCTGGTGTGCTGACCCATGCAAAAATGTGAAGGTGAATTCCAGTCTCAACAAAATCAAGGAATTTCAATAGTTTACTGTAAAGTTCAATTCATTTGCAGCAAATATTTATTAAAGGAGAAAGTAACTCTCCGAATAAATGCTGTCATCATTAGGTACTTACTCATATTAACTGTTTAAGTTAATTTCCATTTTAAATTGGCTGCAAAACATGGCACCAGGATCTATTGGTATAATCCGCAATTTAAACCAACACACTTCACTTTGGAGCATTTTTACCAAGAGTGTTGACTGCAGTGAAATCATCAGGCAAGCAGGAAAATGGTAAGATATGGCTGCCTATGTATTTATGTTACAAACACAGCTGCATACTGTTTAGAGCAGTTAACACGTAAGCCTATTTTGATGAAAATGTACTGAAATGTATTGTTTACAAGCCGATCAACGTTCCCCTTTAAATGGAATTTTGTTTGAGTGTAAACATTTCTTGTTTGGATAACATTTCTTGGGTTATCTTTGCCTGAATTTTATTTTGCTTGGACAAATGGAACAGCTACTAAACTGACATGCTTGTATATAACATTGCCTCCTAGCCATCGAAATATGATAGAAACATTTATCCAGAAATATTTATGCCCAGCACCATGTGAAATTGGGCTAAAAATTCAAGAGTTGGTTTTCAGACAAGGGGATTGTGCTGCTCGATTACTGTGCCTGGTCGAGGTGTTGTCTGCTCACTGCAATGATTGTAGCACACAGCCCAGTGCTGAAGGTGCTGCTGACTGACTGCCTGTTTAATCAAGGGGTCCAGGTAAGGCTAGCATGCAGCACAGCTAGCTGGGCCTTCTTAAAGATAGCCTGTACCCCTCAAAGGACAGGTGCATTTATGCTGAAGCAACTGATGGAACTGTATGAAAAAGTCTTTCAAAAAAAAATAAGACTACCAATTGAGCAGCAGGTCAGAGTGAAGGCTCACAAGTTCTCCAATGCAGCAAGGAGGAGGCTCACCAGGTACACACTGCAAAGGGAATGCGAACAGAAAGTCATGGAGATTAATTCAAGGAGTCAGGCCTGGAGGAGCTGTCTGCAGTGTCGGAAAAAGTTCAGTGACCTCACAAGCATGGCCAATGAATGCATCTACAAATGCCATCTCCTACCCAGCAGACCACCAGTCTGACACATGGATTAATGCACTGCCCCATCACTCACCCATTAGTAATTTCTGTCAGGACTCATCCCTAACATTTGGATGCTCCACCTCACTCTCATAAACTCACGAACCAATCTTCCATGCCTCACACCCACATATTGCTGCTTGTACATACTTGCAGCAATTCAGCTATAGCAGGCACATAATGCAGAAATGTTGCTCCATACTCATTGACGCTCTTCACTGTCTCTTGCAGGACAAGGTGACACATAGCAAAAGGCAGCAGCAAAGAACCGGCAGAGGATAGGCTGTTTGCATCTCCTGAGTCCCTGGGAGGAGATGTGCGGTGATTTATTGGGAGGGCAGTCACTGAAGCCATTGCAACCAGTATTGCCGAGAACACCCAGGATGATATCACGTTACTGCCTTATGCAGCTTGTAAAATTCCACTTCACCCTCATCCTGCTATCTGGCATGAAGAGCAAGCTGTAGATGGTGGGACCATGGACCTCTGGCTTCCAATCCAAGCCCCCTTCTCTCATCCCCAACCCTCCCTTTCTGAATTTACGCTTTCAGATACCCAAGAACTGCCATCTGACCAGCCAGTAAAGGGAGAGAACAAGAGCATATATCTGATGAAAAAGTACCATCACTTGATTTGACATTCACAGCCACCAGCTCAGATACTAGCACTATGTGTACTTTAGAGGGTAGCATGAAGATGACATCCACACATGGTGAGTTACCAGACATGAGTGAGCTTCAGCCAGATCAGGAGGAAAGGATAGTGCATATGCTGGTCACAGGTGAGTTCTGATACAGAGCAATCAGTTGAAGACTTTAATGTGATAGCGTAGAGCATTATGCTGGTAGGCATCACAGTGAGAGCTTGGTGAATTGACAGGCCTGTCACAGAGCCTGTTGTCATTCTCAGGGAACGTGTCTAGCTGTGATGCAGCATCTGGTGGCCATTGCCTCAGGTTTCATTGCAGCACAGGCAGAAGTCACCCAACAATTCAGTTCTGCACTGGAAGTCTGAGGTCATGAGGTTCTGGGGTTTTGTTGAAGAGTCATACAGACTCGAAACCTTAACTGTGCTCCTCTCTGCAGATGCTGTCAGACTTGCTGAGTTTTTCCAACAATTTTTGTTTTTGTGCCATGAGATCTATGCTTGGTGCCATGCTGCCAGCTTGGCTGGGCATGCAGGCACTTGCAGCCCTCCAGCAATCTTTGCTCCACAGATGACAAGGATTACTGAGCTGCTGCCCCATGGGAATGGCAGTGGCTCCATGGTGCATGATTCTGCTGTCCTCAGGTTGACTGCGTTTGTGTTCCCACCACCACCAGCATTCTGCCAGTGCTCCTGCCTGATGCCTGTCAGCCATCCCATACTACAGCTGCACATGCCAAAATGCTACAGTCTTGGTGGAGGGATGGGGGAGGGAAATGAAAGTTTATGGTAGTGGATCGGGAACCAATCAAGCGGACTGCTTTGTTCTCGATGGTGTCAAACTTCTTGAGTGTTGTGGGAGATGCACTCATCCAGGCAAGTGGGGAGTATTCCATCACACTCCTGACTTGTGCTTTGTAAATGGTGGACAGGCTTTAGGGAGTCAGGAGGTGAGTTACTCGCTGCAGAATTCACAGCCTCTGACCTGCTCTTAGAGCCACAGTATTTATATGGCTAGTCCGGTTCTGATTCTGGTCAATGGTAACCCTGAGATGTTGATAGTGAGGGATTCAGCAATGGTGATGACATTGAATGTCAAGGGGAGATGGTTAGATTCTCTCTTGTTGGAAGTGTGCATTGCCTGGTCCTTGTGTGGCACAAATACTCCTTGCTACTTATCAGTCCAAGCCTGCATGTTGTCCAGGTCTTGCTGCATATGGACGTGAACTGCTTCAGCCATATACCCATAAAACTTATTAGGAAGATGGGTTCTTTACTTTTAAAATGCAGCATGGAATATGAACAAATTACCTTGACAAAATGGACTGCAGAGGATCATATGACTTCTTTTCTGTACAGACGAGGGGACTTCATGGGCCGTAACTTCCTCGGAGTGGCAATCAGCAATGGATTGCCACTCCGTCCCCTCTTACCTACACCAAATTTCTTTCATGCCTGTCTCGCCCGACCTTCTGATTCAGGCCAGGCGAGGTCCAGGCAGCGCAGTTGTCTCTGAAGCCTAACATCAAAGTCCAGCACCATCGAAATGAAGGACGACACACCCTCTTTTTTACGGCACTATCTGCCGCAAAGCAGGTAAGTTTAAAAGTCCCATTGAAATTGACAGGCCAGAGAGAAAGTAAGTGCCCAAGGTTAAGTGTAAAGGATTTGGGGGGTGGAGTGTTCGGAGGTCAGGTAGGGATGGGGGGAGTCGGATGTCAGGAGGTGGTGCAGCAGGCCGGACATTCGGGGGAGTTGTGGGGGGTTGGTCAGTTGGTGGGGTGGGGAGTCGGACATCGGGTATGGGTGCAGTGGGCTGGGCTTTGTGGAGGTGGGTGGGGCTGGACATTGGGAAGGTTGGAGGGGGTGATCAGTCATTGGTGGGGGGTGCCAGGAGTGTCGGACATCAGGAGGGTGTGGAGCAGGCTGGACATTTGTGGGGGTTGGGGGGTTGAGGGCATCTGAATCGGGAGGGGGGGGGGCGGGGTCAGACGTTTGGGGGGCTGGAGGTGTTGGGATTTTGTGGGGTGTGGGTCGGACATGGGGGCATTGGGGGTCGGGCCCAAGGGCGGCGGGGGATGGAGGCAGTGTCAGGTGAGGAGGCCTGTGCCTGTGGGGGGAATCCCATGGGGTGGTCGGTGGGTGGGGAATACCGTGGGAAGGCTGGTCAGTGAGGGGTGGGGGAGTCCCCTGGGGGGTCCGGTCTGGGTCTTTACAATGGTTACCCAGGAGTTAGAAGAAGTTTTAATTCTTCTAACTTTTTCTGGTTAACTATTGGTATAACCCTGGCAGAACCATCCAAAGTTTGCGATTTAAACTGCATTTTCGGATGGTTCCCAGTTGTTGTAGGGTGGCTGAGTTGTACTGTTTGTGATGGTGTAGATCTGCAAACACTTCTTGGGTGGAAACTTTAAGTTTATTTACAATGTTTTAAGCAGCAACTACACGTGTGCATTCAACTCCAACTCAATCTCTACACTGACTCGAGAAAGCCCGCGCTACTCTCCTGTTGGTTATTACAGATCATGTGATCTTGCCTAATGAATATTATTCTTAAAAGTACATTACACACTAAATAAAACCATTATTACTACATTCCTCCCCCTTTAACTCGCTATATATATTGTATTTATATGTACATATTTTTCAAGACAACATAATATTTACACTGGGTAAGGAATTTACAAGTTCAGTCTTTCAGGTGGTTTCCTGGTACGTGTGGAATGTTGCAGCTCCACAACTTCAGATTCTTTGTCAGGAACCTCCTTTTCTGGAGTTGCCTGAACATCGGGTGCTTCAGGGGACACTTGCAGTTTTGTATCCTCAACTCTTACAGGAATATCAGACATGTAAGTTCTGGGTTGAGTATCCTCACAGGAAATGCAGACCTAGTCATGATCACTGGTGGAACCAAATCTTGGAGATTTTTCTCTCTCTTCCTTAATTGGTCCACATGTTTATGGATGATCTGGCCTTCCACCTCCACATGATAAGATAGAGGTCCAGTCACCTCACCTATTTCACCCAGTAACCACTTTGGTCTTTTCCCAAAGTTTTTCACTTATACTGGCTCTTCCACAGTAAATTTCCTCTCATGATTATACCAGTCGTGTTTAGTTTTCTGCGTTCCCTGACTCCTTCCACCTTCCCCCCTAAAATTTGCCATTATTAATCTCAATCTCTTCCTGAGACGGCGTTTCAACAATAACTGTAGCTGTGACACCTGTTGTTGTATGAGGGTAGTCCTGTAATAAAAAAGTAAGCCAGCTTGGTTGCTAAGGAATCGCCAGTTAGCTTTTTCATACCTGCCTTGAACATTTGAACTGCCCTTTCAGCCAGTCCATTTGATGAAGGGTGGTATGGTACAGTTTTCACGAGTGATACTGTTGAGGCTGATAAAACATTGAAATGCAGCACTCGTAAATGCCGTGCCATTGTCGGAAATCACTACCTCTGGTAGTCCATGAATGGCGAAACTCTGATGTAGTTTCTCAATTGTAGCGCCCGCCATTGGTGACTTCACCTCATAAATGTCCAACCATTTTGAATGGGCATCGACAATGAGCAGAAACATTGTTCCCAGGAAAGATCCAACATAGTCAATGTGCAACCAAATCTAGGGTCTACCTGGCCACTCCCAGGGGTGTAAAGGAGCTGTCACTGGCAACTTCTGCATTTGCTGACACTGCACACAGTGCTTTACTAAACTCTCTATTTCACCATCCATCCCAGGCCACCACAGATAGCTGTGTGCTATGGCTTTCATTTGGGAAATTCCTGGATGGGCACTTAAAAGTGGCTCTCTCGTGCTCCCCACAATAAGATGCCATCCTGGTTGGTTATTTCTTGCCTTCTGTTGAAGTATTGTTTCATTTCATCAGATATGGGCTCCTTTGACCAACCATGTAGCACTTGCTCTCGTACCTGAGATAGGACTGGGTCTCAACTTGTCCAGTCTCTGATTTGTTGAGAACATACCGGTGAGGCATCTAAGAAATTTAAAAGTAAAACAAATTACTATGGAACTGGGATGTGCTCATCATTTTCTTGTAAAGCCAAACAACTAAGGGCGTCGGCATTTGTGATTTGATTGCCAGGCCTATGTACGAAAGTGTATTCTTATGCTGCCAGAATTAAAGCCCATCATTGTATTCTTGCTGAGGCTATGGGTGGTATCGCCTTGTCCTCACTAAAGAATCCTAGCAATGGTTTGTGCTCTGAAATGATTGTAAAACGGCGGCAGTGTACGTACTGGTGACATTCCTTGACACCAAAGATGATGGACAGGCCTTCTGTTTGTATCTGCAAGTATCCCTTTTCCACTATGGTGAGCGCTCTTGATTTGTAACCTATTGGCTGTACTGTGCCAACATCCATCCGATGAGAGAGTACTGCTCCCACTCCATAGGGAGATGCGTCATATGTAAGCACCAACTCTTTTATCTGGTCATAATGTATTAATAGATTGGACGAGTGCAACAATTGTTTCACTTTTATGAAAGCTTCTTTCTGGGGCACCTCCCAAGACCAATGTTCGTTCCTTTTGAGTAGAGAATGCAGCAGCACCAGCACTGTAGACAAATTGGGTAAGAACCGCCCATAATAGTTGACCATTCCTAGAATGGTTTGAGCACTGAGGCCTTCGTTGGGATAGGTGCCTCTCTTATGGCTCTCACTTTCTCCTCAACTGGATGGAGGCCCTTTGAATCTACCCGTTTACCCATGACCCAAATAGATCATCTTCCTTGCTTGGAATGTGCACTTTTTTTTTAAACGCACTCCAGCTTGCAAGAAATGTTACAAGACTTCTAAGTTTGCCAAATACCCTCTTTCATTGAATCTTGTCACCAATACATTGTCTAAATAGACTAAAACCTGGGGCAGTCCCAGCAGTAAAGTTTCCATTGTTCTCTGAAAGATGGTACAAGTGGAGCAGACACCGAAAGGCAATGGTGTATATTGGTACAACTCTTTGTGGGTATTAATTGCGACAAATTCCAGGGAGGCATTATCAATTCTTGTTGTTTATAAGCAAGGCTCATGTCAAGCTTTGTGTACATACAGGTCTTTGATTTTTGGACTGGGGTGCCTGTCTAGCTTAGCTACTTTATTAACCGTCAGTTTGTAGTCACCACAAATTCGGATGCTTTGGTCAGGTTTAAGGTTGGGGATTATGGGTGCTGCCCATTCTGAGAACTGAACAGGTTGTATAATGCCCACCTTCTCTAGTCTGCTCAGTTCAATGTTGACTTTTTCTCACAGTGCGTATGGTACCTGCCTTGCCTTCATGAAGTTGCTTCTGGGTCCATGTGAATCTTGGCCTGCAGGCACTGGGTTTTCCCCAGTTCAGCCTTAAAGACAGTGGTATATTTTCTAAGTATCTCTGGTAGCACTCTTACTCTCAACTGGAAAATTTTAGTCCATTCTAATTTAATCTTCTTTAACCAGCTTTGCCCTGTGAGGCTTGGCCCTTCACCTGATACCACCATCAAGGGTAGCCTTACCAATTAGCTTCCACAATGGACAGTTACTCTGCTTATGCCTTTTACTTGATCATCTTCACCGTCTGTTTCTTCTAAACATAACTGATGTTCACCATTGTTCAAATATCAGAAGTGGAAGCTCCTGTGTCCACTTCCATTCTAACATGTTTGCCATTTACTTTCACTGTGACAAATATTTGTTCTGTCTTCCCAACTTTCAGATTAAACAACAAGTAAATGTCTGAATTTATTGCTTCAGGCTCTTCTACATTGTAGATTTAATTGGGCTTCTTCCTTTGTTTACAAACCTGCTTGAATCTCTCTTTGCATTGCCTAATTATATGTCCATTTCTGTGGCAATATTTGCACTCAAATTTTTTAAACTGCCAATTGCTAAAAAAACTGCTTATTTCTAGCTTTATTAAAATTATTCTTTGATTTCGCTGCTAAGTTATTTTTCTTTATTCTTCAGCTAGCGCGGGCTGTTTCCTGCTTCTCAAGAGAGTCTCACTTTTTAACGTCTCTTTCAGCTGAGGTTGCCTGCCCACTGTGGAGGACAGCACCATTTTGCGCACCCTATATTGCTTTTGAGTCTCTTACTGTGCTTTCCATGGACGTCTTCTTGAAATCCAGATTCACTTTGGACAATAATCTTTTCTGAATAGGGTCCTCTATCACACTACACACCAAAGGATCTCTGAGCATGTCATTCAGAGTCATACTGAACTCATAATGTTCCGCTAGCTGCTTCAAATTTGCCACATCACATGCATTTGTCTCATCCATGGCTCTATTTCATGAATTAAACCTGAACCTCTACATCGTGACTGAAGGCTTGGGTTGGAAATGACCCTTCACGATCTCCACTAATTCCTCAAAACTCTTTGAATCCAGGGCACTGGGTGCTGTCAAACTTTGAATCAGATTGTAGGCTTTGCACCCACAAGTACTTAAGGGGATCGCTCATCTCTTCTCTTTCCCTGTAATCTTGTTCGCCTGAAAAAAGAATGTGAGGCGTTCTACGTATTGAGAACAATCATCTGTGGCAGGTTCAAAAGGATCAATTCTCCAAAACTGTGGCATTTTGAGAGAGGATAACTTCTTCAACAATTCTAACAGAACTTGCTACTCACAATCACTGGGCCAGGTATAGTGCCGATTTCTTTTTAACTTGATTTCTTCTGTTCAATCCTAGTTTATCCTCATTGCCAGTTTGTTGTAGGGTGGCCAAGTTGTACTATTTCTGACAGAGTTGGTCTGCAGACACTTCTTGGGTGGAAACTGTAAGTTTGTTTACAATGTACTCAGCAGCAACTGGTGCTTTCAGCTCCAACGCTAACTCTATCTCTCCACTGACTCTTCAGGTAAACTGCGCTACTCTCCTATTGGTTACTATAGATCTTTTGATCTTATCTAACAAGTGTTATTCTTAAAGGAGCCTTACACACTATATAAAACCATAATAACCACATCAGCGCAGCACAATTGTCCAGAGGAAATGTGCACTTCTGGGCAATTGCCATGCTAACCATTACCTGGGAACTTGCCAGAAGGATTCCCCAGTGCATCTTTGAGGTACCCCCAAAATCCAATGCTGGGGAGCTTGGAGATTATGGCCTATTATGTCTGAACAGGAAATCCATTAAAATGTAAATGCCCTTTTGGAGAACATTCCATTGAAGATACATCAAGATGGAATGGATCACACTTGGAAATAACACTTACTATTGCCTGGATATTTACAGAAGTCAAATACAATGGTCACCCCAGACTTGATGTCTGCAAACTTCAAGTCTAATAAAAAGAGAGGTGTGAAGTAACTACTTTATCAAAAGAATATGTGAATGGCCAGCATTCAGTCCCCATTGTGTGACAATTACAACTGCCATCAAATCATTTGCATGGATAATGGGAGTACAGATTCTGTGGCCACATGACCAAAATTGTCTTGAGATAGCAAATATCTTATTATTCCAAGGACAGGCCAGGGCAAGTCAGTCTGAGACCAACACCACAGCGGAACAGGTCTCACCCAGCAAAAAGAAAGCGCCCTTTTCTGAATAAAAATCACCTCAGCAAGAGGAATGGAGCTTTTGTTATATCTGCAAGATTATATTTTTCATTACCGAGGCTTGACCACAGTTTCAACTGGAAAAGCCAGAAACCTGCTATTGGTTGGAGTATGGAAGAGGAGGGAGATTGTGGAATAGCGGTATTTTTACTGGACAATGTTCTAGAGACCCAGGGTAATGCTCTATGGACCCAGGTTCAAATCCCACCATGGTAGATGATGAAATTTGAATTCAATAAAAATCTGGAATTAAAAGTCTAGTAAAACCATTGTCAATTGTCATATCCCATCTGGTTCACTCATGCCCTTTAGGGAAGAAAATCTGCTGTCCTTACCTGGTCTGGCCTACATGTGACTCCAGACCCACCAATAATGTGGTTGACTCTTAAATGCCTTCTGAGCAAGAGCAATTAGGGATAGGCAATAAATGCTGGCCAGCCAGCAACACCAGCATCCCATGAACTAAAAAAAACCCAGAGACCGTCAATCTCCATTGCTCCTTCAGTGAACCAAAAAGAGAATTTTCAGGCCTGCCATGCTTCTGATGATCTTCTTGGAGAAATAGAGTAGTACTGATTTTTGGAACTTTTAAAGAATCTAAGTTATTCTACATCTTTAAAAATCATCTTTTCTTGTGTCTGTGTATCTTGGTCTGAATAATCCGTTCCTGACTGCAGTGCTGAGCATAATGTGGGATGATTCTCACCCTTCAAACAAAGTGGGAAATCTGTTTCTTTAATGGCCAAGCTTGTTGGGGTAGGTTTTAAAAGTGAAGCTGAGACCAGAGTCTCAGCTTTGCAGTTAACACTTCAGTGACAGCAGGGAGTGAATGAGCAGACTCACCATTTGGCGATTGTTTGAGTTGGAGGACTCTCCTCTGATTCAGAGGACTCTTCTGAGTGATTTTTCCCTGAGCTGCCTTCTTGAACCCCTGCAGCCCACGTGGTGTAGGTACACTCACAGTGCTGTTAGGGAGGGAGTTCCACTGTTTAGACCCAGCAACAGTGAGGATGGGCATTGTAGTCTCAGTTGGAGACACAACCTCCAGTGAGGGGAGAGAAGAGGAGGATGAGAAGGGTGAGATGGAAGAAGGGAACACAGGGAGGCTCAAGATGCTGTGGTATTGCAGGAAGGGGTCAGAGCAGTGCCAGACCCCGAGGGTCAGGAGGAACGCAGAGACCCTCAGTGGAGGCGTAGATGACCTTACGTTGCCCCAAGACTATACAGGCAGGATTTTAACTACCTGCAACTGAGCGAAACTCAGTCCGGAGAAGGTTCAGGCTTCCAAAAGCCACAGTAATATCACTTTGTGAGATGCTCGCAGGGAAGACCACCCCAACTGTGTTGGGGGCTGCCTAATGCCTGTCTCATTGAAGGTGACAGTGGTGCTGAACTTCACAACAGGGTCTGTCTAGGCAGCCTGTGGAGACCCGAGTGGGAAAGCCTCCTGCACATCATTGCATCAAGGTGTTCACAGTTGTTCTGAAGAGCTGGGAATTATATTTCATTCATGCAGGGTCTCCACAGTCAAATAGGCTCAGTCTGAGGCTTTGCAGCGATTGCAGGTTTCCCCAGGGTGCTGGAATCATTGATTGCACTCACATTGCCATTAAAGCTCCCGCTGGACAGCCGTGACCTTCATAAACAGGAAGGGATTCCACTTGATCAACGTCCAGCCGGTGTGTGAGCATAATGGGCGGGTTGTGCAGGGGAATGCCAGGTACTCAGGCAGCAGTTACAATTCCTACATCCTTAGGAACTCAGATTCCAGACCTTTTCACTGGCCGGATTCCTTGGAGCGAAGCTACCAGGTGACAAGGGCTATCCACTGAAAAGATGATGAGTGACACCTGTGAGGGTGTACAGACCTGGCGGAGAGAGGAGGTGCAATGAGAACCAACCCAGCACCAGGGCCATAGTGGAGCAGACCATTGGTCTCCTAAAGATGTGATTGCAATGAATGGACAGATCTGGACATGCATTACAGTACTCGCCCTCACATGTGTCCCTGATGGCCTTGGTTTGCTGTGCACCCCATAACCTCGCCATCCAAAGACAAGATGCTCTGGAGGATGAGGGCACGGCAGATGGGGGCCAATCCTCTGACGCGGAGGGCAATGTTGAGTCGAGGGACTACGCGGTGCTTTTGCTGATGGGCCTGGCCTTGATCAAGTGGATGGGTGTGATAACAGGGATGCCTTAACATGGCAAAGGTTTCTAGAGTGTGTCTTGTCACTGCAACGGAAGGGTCTGATGAACTCCTTTTCCCATGTGCTTTGAGAGAGTCCTGTCACCCTTATATCCAAACATTCACGCTCACCCCACATGAAAACAGCATTCCTCCTGCCCTCCCTCAACCTTTTATTCCTTCAATCTCCAGGCACCGGTCACACAGCCACAGCAATCAATAAGAACATCAGCATGGGGGAATGTGAGATGTGTGTTTATCCACAAGCTTGAAAGGAGTAATAACATCAATATCTCTTAAGTTCACCCATGTGCTCCTATTCATGGCTAATGTGGATATTTACACCAGCGCCGTGCTCCCTCCTCACTTGCGGTTGTATTGGAAGGAAGTGACAATCTGTCATCTCCCTTGCCCTGGATGACTTTGGAGGGCATCGTCTATGCAGCTGTATCCTTGAGCGGCCAGCAACTCCTGGAGACTCTTGCTGACATACATGCGAGTCTTCAGTCACCAAGGCAATGGTTGAGGCCTGTGTCAATGGCGGATGGTTGGACAAGATGCTGCCCCCATTAGAAACGCCATGAGAGGAACTTCCAGATGGAGGCAGCTGCTGCGCAACCTCTGCCACTAGGACCAACTTGTCCTCCCTGCCAATGGGTCAGTGTCCAGGAGCTGGGTGTGCGACCAAGCTCCTGGTTCACCTGTCACTGTAGGTCTGTGCCCCTGAGCTCAGAGTCAGGACAATGATGTGCAGGTCAGAGCACATCCCAACAATTGTTCAGTAATGCACTCGGTTTGCCCCTCCAGGACAGTCGGCAGACTGACCATGAAGGAAAAAAAAAACTGAATTACCTGGAAAAACTCAGCAGGTCTGGCAGCATCGGCGGAGAAGAAAAGAGTTGACGTTTCGAGTCCTCATGACCCTTCGACAGAACTAGGCGATTCCCAGGAAGGGGTGAAATATAAGCTGGTTTAAGTTGGTGGGGGGGTGGGGTTGGGTGGGGGGAGAGAAGTGGAGTGGGGTGATGTAGGCAAAAGCAGTGATAGAAGCAGATCATCAAAGGATGTCACAGACAGCAAAACAAAAGAACACATAGGTGTTAAAGTTGGTGAAATTATCTAAACGAATGTGCTAATTAAGAATGGATGGTAGGGCACTCAAGGTATAGCTCTAGTGGGGGTGGGGGGAGCATAAAAGATTTAAAAATATTTTAAAATAATGGAAATAGGTGGGAAAAAGAAAAATCTATATAATTTATTGGATAAAAACAAAAGGAAGGGGGAAGAAACAGAAAGGGGGTGGGGATGGAGGGGGGAGGTCAAGACCTAAAGTTGTTGAATTCAATATTCAGTCCAGAAGGCTGTAAAGTACCTAGTTGGAAGATGAGGTGTTGTTCCTCCAGTTTGCGTTGGGCTTCACTGGAACAATGCAGCAAGCCAAGGACAGACATGTGGGCAAGAGAGCAGGGTGGAGTGTTGAAATGGCAAGCGACAGGGAGGTTTGGGTCATTCTTGCGGACAGACTGCAGGTGTTATGCAAAGTGGTCACCCAGTTTACGTTTGGTCTCTCCAATGTAGAGGAGACCGCATTGGGAGCAACGAATGCAGTAGACTAAGTTGGGGGAAATGCAAGTGAAATGTTGCTTCACTTGAAAGGAGTGTTTGGGCCCTAGGACGGTGAGGAGAGTGGAAGTGAAGGGGCAGCTGTTACATCTTTTGTGTGGGCATGGGGTGGTGCCATAGGTGGGGGTTGGGGAGTAGGGGGTGATGGAGGAGTGGACCAGGGTGTCCCGGGGGGAACGACCCCTACGGAATGCCGACAGTGGGGGTGAAGGGAAGAGGTGTTTGGTAGTGGCATCATGCTGGAGTTGGCGGAAATGGCGGAGGATGATCCTTTGAATGCGGAGGCTGGGTGGGTGATAAGTGAGGACAAGGGGGACCCTATCATGTTTCTGGGATGGAGGAGAAGGCGTGAAGGCGGATGCGCGGGAGATGGGCTGGACATGGTTGAGGGCCCTGTCAATGACCATAGGTGGAAAACCTCGGTTAAGGAAGAAGGAGGACATGTCAGAGGAACTGATTTTGAAGGTAGCATCATCGGAACAGATGCGACGGAGGCGAAGGAACTGAGAGAATGGGATGGAGTCCTTACAGGAAGCGGGGTGTGAGGAGCTGTAGTCAAGGTAGCTGTGGGAGTCGGTAGGCTTGTAATGGATATTGGTGGACAGTCTATCACCAGAGATTGAGACAGAGAGGTCAAGGAAGGGAAGGGAAGTGTCAGAGATGGACCACGTGAAAATGATGGAGGGGCGGAGATTGGAAGCAAAATTAATAAATTTTTCCAAGTCCTGACGAGAGCACAAAGCAGCACCGAAGTAATCATCAATGTACCAGAGAAAGAGTTGTGGAAGGGGGCCGGAGTAGAATTGGAACAAGGAATGTTCCACATACCCCATAAAGAGACAGGCATAGCTGGGGTCCATGCGGGTACCCATAGCCACACCTTTTATTTGGAGGAAGTGAGAGGAGTTGAAGGAGAAATTGTTCAGTGTGAGAACAAGTTCAGCCGGACGGAGGAGAGTAGTGGTGGATGGGTGGTGAACATTCCTTGTTTCAGTCCTACTCCGGCCCCCTTCCACAACTCTTTCTCCGGTACATCGATGATTACTTCGGTGCTGCTTCGTGCTCTCGTTAGGACTTGGGAAAATTTATTAATTTTGCTTCCAATCTCCACCCCCCCATCATTTTCAATGGTCCATCTCTGACACTTCCCTTCCCTTCCTTGACCTCGCAGTCTCAATCTCTGGTGATAGACTGTCCACCAATATCCATTACAAGCTTACCGACTCCCACAGCTATCCTGACTACAGCTCCTCACACCCTGCTTCCTGTAAGGATTCCATCCCATTCTCTCAGTTCCTTCGCCTCCGTCGCATCTGTTCCGATGATGCTACCTTCAAAAACAGTTCCTCTGACATGTCCTCCTTCTTCCTTAACCGAGGTTTTCCATCCACGGTCATTGACAGGGCCCTCAACCATGTCCGGCCCATCTCCCACGCATCCGCTCTCACGCCTTCTCCTCCATCCCAGAAACATGATAGGAGCCCCCCTGTCCTCACTTATCACCCCACCAGCCTCCGCATTCAAAGAATCATCCTCCGCCATTTCCGCCAACTCCAGCATGATGCCACTACCAAACACATCTTCCCTTCACCCCTACTGTCGGCATTCCGTAGGGATCGTTCCCTCCGGGACACCCTGGTCCATTCCTCCATCACCCCCTACTCCCCAACCCCCACCTATGGCACCACCCCATGCCCACGCAAAAGATGTAACATCTGCCCCTTCACTTCCACTCTCCTCATCGTCCTAGGGCCCAAATACTCCTTTCAAGTGAAGCAACATTTCACTTGCATTTCCCCCAACTTAGTCTACTGCATTCGTTGCTCCCAATGCGGTCTCCTCTACATTGGAGAGACCAAACGTAAACTGGGCGACCGCTTTGCAGAACACCTGCGGTCTGTCCGCAAGAGTGACCCAAACCTCCCTGTCGCTTGCCATTTCAACACTCCACCCTGCTCTCTTGCCCACATGTCTGTCCTTGGCTTGCTGCATTGTTCCAGTGAAGCCCAACGCAAACTGGAGGAACAACACCTCATCTTCCGACTAGGCACTTTACAGCCTTCCGGACTGAATATTGAATTCAACAACTTTAGGTCTTGACCTCCCCTCTCCATCCCCACCCCCTTTCTGTTTCTTCCCCCTTCCTTTTGTTTTTATCCAATAAATTATATAGATTTTTCTTTTTCCCACCTATTTCCATTATTTTAAAATATTTTTAAATCTTTTATGCTCCCCCCACCCCCACTAGAGCTATACCTTGAGTGCCCTACCATCCATTCTTAATTAGCACATTCGTTTAGATAATATCACCAACTTCGACACCTATGTGTTCTTTTGTTTTGCTGTCTGTGACATCCTTTGATGATCTGCTTCTATCACTGTTTTTGCCTACAACCACACCACCCCCCTCCACTTCTCTCCCCCCACCCAACCCCACCCCCCCACCACCTTAAACCAGTTTATATTTCACCCCTTCCTGGGATTCGCCTAGTTCTGTCGAAGGGTCATGAGGACTCGAAATGTCAACTCTTTTTTTCTCCGCCGATGCTGCCAGACCTGCTGAGTTTTTCCAGGTAATTCTGTTTTTGTTTTGTATTTCCAGCATCCGCAGTTTTTTGTTTTTTGTTTTTATCTCTGTCCATGAAGGAAGCTTGGCACTCTGAAGGGTGGGTGATCACAGCGCGCATGGCCTGGATGGACACCTCCACAGTCCATGCCAGAGCATGCAAGCCATCTGGTATACCTGCCAAATCTTAACAGACCTTGCGCTGAACATCCAACATCTGTTAAAAACAAAAAAACTGCGGATGCTGGAAATACAAAACAAAAACAGAATTACCTGGAAAAACTCAGCAGGTCTGGCAGCATCGGCGGAGAAGAAAAGAGTTGACGTTTCGAGTCCTCATGACCCTTCGACAGAACTTGAGTTCGAGTCCAGGAAAGAGCAGAAATATAAGCTGGTTTAAGGTGTGTGTGTGGGGGGCGGAGAGATAGAGAGAGAGAGGTGGAGGGGGTTGGTGTGGTTGTAGCGACAAACAAGCAGTGATAGAAGCAGATCATCAAAAGATGTCAACAACAATAGTACAATAGAACACATAGGTGTTAAAGTTAAAGTTGGTGATATTATCTAAACGAATGTGCTAATTAAGAATGGATGGTAGGGCACTCAAGGTATAGCTCTAGTGGGTTTTTTTTTATTTTATATAATGGAAATAGGTGGGAAAAGGAAAATCTTTATAATTTATTGGGAAAAAAAAAGAAGGGGGAAACAGAAAGGGGGTGGGGATGGGGGAGGGGACTCACGACCTAAAGTTGTTGAATTCAATATTCAGTCCGGAAGGCTGTAAAGTCCCTAGTCGGAAGATGAGGTGTTGTTCCTCCAGTTTGCGTTGGGCTTCACTGGAACAATGCAGCAAGCCAAGGACAGACATGTGGGCAAGAGAGCAGGGTGGAGTGTTAAAATGGCAAGCGACAGGGAGGTTTGGGTCATTCTTGCGGACAGACCGCAGGTGTTCTGCAAAGCGGTCGCCCAGTTTACGTTTGGTCTCTCCAATGTAGAGGAGACCACATTGGGAGCAACGAATGCAGTAGACTAAGTTGGGGGAAATGCAAGTGAAATGCTGCTTCACTTGAAAGGAGTGTTTGGGTCCTTGGACGGTGAGGAGAGAGGAAGTGAAGGGGCAGGTGTTGCATCTTTTGCGTGGGCAAGGGGTTGTGCCATAGGAGGGGGTTGAGGAGTAGGGGGTGATGGAGGAGTGGACCAGGGTGTCCCGGAGGGAGCGATCCCTACGGAATGCCGATAAGGGGGGTGAAGGGAAGATGTGTTTGGTAGTGGCATCATGCTGGAGTTGGCGGAAATGGCGGAGGATGATCCTTTGAATGCGGAGGCTGGGTGGGTGATAAGTGAGGACAAGGGGGACCCTATCATGTTTCTGGGAGGGAGGAGAAGGAGTGAGGGCGGATGCGCGGGAGATGGGCCGGACACGGTTGAGGGCCCTGTCAACGACCGTGGGTGGAAAACCTCGGTTAAGGAAGAAGGAGGACATGTCAGAGGAACTGTTTTTGAATGTAGCATCATCGGAACAGATGCGACGGAGGCGAAGGAACTGAGAGAATGGGATGGAGTCCTTACAGGAAGTGGGGTGTGAGGAGCTGTAGTCGAGATAGCTGTGGGTGTCGGTGGGTTTGTAATGGATATTGGTGGACAGTCTATCACCAGAGATTGAGACAGAGAGGTCAAGGAAGGGAAGGGAAGTGTCAGAGATGGACCACGTGAAAATGATGGAGGGGTGGAGATTGGAAGCAAAATTAATAAATTTTTCCAAGTCCTGACGAGAGCATGAAGCAGCACCAAAGTAATCATCGATGTACCGGAGAAAGAGTTGTGGAAGGGGGCCGGAGTAGGACTGCAACAAGGAATGTTCCACATATCCCATAAAGAGACAGGCATAGCTGGGGCCCATGCGGGTACCCATAGCCACACCTTTTATTTGGAGGAAGTGAGAGGAGTTGAAGGAGAAATTGTTCAGCGTGAGAACAAGTTCAGCCAGACGGAGGAGAGTAGTGGTGGATGGATTGTTCGGGCCTCTGTTCGAGGAAGAAGCTAAGGGCCCTCAGACCATCCTGGTGGGGGATGGAGGTGTAGAGGGATTGGACGTCCATGGTGAAGAGGAAGCGGTAGGGGCCAGGGAACTGGAAATTGTTGATGTGACGTAAGGTGTCAGAGGAATCACGGATGTAGGTGGGAAGGGACTGTTTTTGTTATCCAACATCTGTTGCCTTACGGACGACTCCAGGGGCTCATCACCAACTTGGACTCAGTCTGTGGGTCACCCTGGACACTCCTCCGACTGCCTGAGGCCTGCTCCACAACACTGTCTGGAAGCTGCACATGCGAATGTGAAATCCCTTAACCAGTTTGTGCATGATCCCGGTCCGACGTGACTTTCCCTGCCGACGTGCCGGTATCTGTTATGGCCCTGAGTGCTGTGAAAGGATGTGATGCTGCATCCTCTGAGCATTCTTCCTCCTCGGAAAGGATGCTGGATGGCTTCTAATGGAGTTTGCGCTGAAGAGGCTTCTCCTGTCACAGAGAGACAGCAGTAAGTGGGTAATTGGGTATCAAAATCCTTGCCACATGAACCCTATCACACAATGCACTTCAACCGTAGCACTGTCCGACACAAGTGCTTGAACTCCGCAGAGTCACTGACTAGTATTCCAGAGACCCAGGGCAATGCTCTGGGGACCCGGGTTTGAATCCCACACAGCAGATGTTGAAATTTGAATTCAATAAAATCTGGAATTAAAAGTCAGACGACAGCCATTGTCGATTGTTGTAAAAACCCATCTGGTTCAGTAATGTCCTTTAGGGAGGGAAATCTGCCATCCTTACCTGGTCTGGCCTACATGTGACTCTAGACCCACAGCAATGTGGTTGACTCTTAAATGCCCTCTGAACAAGGGCAATTAGGGATGTGCAATAAATGCTGGCCTAGCCACCGATGCCCACATCCCACGAACATTGATGTGAAGCCCCAGATGATGAAGCTTGTCAAGGTTCCGATGTGTGAGCAATATTCACCAGACACATTGCATAATGCTTACTCTCCTTTAAACCTCTGCTAGTCATCTCCCTTTTTCAAGCAATCTGAGCCTATCGCTATCCCAACAAACCCAGGCCTTCCTCCAATCTCGCCTCTGCCTGTACCTCCTGGAGGAGTCGGTTTCCAGCAGGGCCAGCACTTACTCGTCAAAAGAAGTCAGATGCCAGCCTTGTACGGGCTCTCTCGCAGGCATTGTGGGCTCGCTTCTCCTGAAAAGAATTGACACAGAGCAATCATCAAAAATTTTAAACATTCATATGGTATACTTCAAACCCATTATCAGGTCAGTGCATGCTAGCCTGAAGCCTATACTCATGATGTTATGCTGCAAATGACCTGCAAAATAACTAGACAGTTGCTTGAATTGGACAATGGCATGGTCTAGGACAGCTGTGTCCTTGTGCAATCATGCAACCTTTGAGGAGCAGCAAATCCCTATTACTTCCTGCATTCACTAGCGAGACCTGTGTCACACTGGACCAAGATTACTCAAACTGTGGCCATACTCATCCTGGCCGACTTTATAAGGCCATTGAGCTTTTTCTGGTATGAGGACAAAGTCCTTCTCTTTACGCCAACACTGTTAACCTCTTGGCCACATCCCCCCACACATCATGTGCCTGGCTGAGCATGTGCTGCGCGGGAGGACCTTGCCAGCAGTTGGCATGAGCTGCTCACATCAGTCAAAAACTGTACGCAGGTGGGCTGCAAGACAGGCCTCACTGATTCTCAGGGCAGGTTTGGCGTTTCTAGTACACCTCTCCCTTCACTCCGATCTCACAGGCATCTATGTATGGAAACATATAACAAATGTGTAACTCCTCAAAGCCAAAAGGTGGGAGGCTTGCTGACATTTAAAAATGCTGCCACCTATGGAGATTGACATGGTTTGCAGAGACTGCATAAAATTTAAATGCACTAGCTTGAAAGACTGAAATGCACAAATCTTCCTCTCCAAAATAGATCAACACAATTGCTCATCAGCTGGGTCCTCTGACACGGTCCCATGCCAGGGTGAAGGACATGAAACAGTTAACATCGACACACAGAGGGAATGAACTAACTGCCCCATGATTAGAAATTGGACAATGACACGTGTTAACTGTAATTACAAATTGCGAGCAGTTCCCGTTTTGAGAATGAAAGAAGCATTTGCACCTGTGTAAGCTATGGGCTAAGCACCCTGCACTGTGGGAGGGAAAAACATCTTATCTTTCTGTTGTGTAAACAGCAGGAGAATTGTCTATGGCCTTGCAGGTCTGCATAGCTCATGACACTGAAAGGACCAGGGTAAAGGGATGCGAAGAGCCAGACAGTCCAGCGAATGTTAACGGATCATGGGGGATTTCAATATGCAGGTAGATTGGGAAAATCAAGTTGGTAGTTGATCCCAAGAAAAGGAATTTGTGGCATGTCTACGAGATGGCTCTTTGGAGCAGCTTGTGGTGGAGCCCACTAGGGAACAGGCAATTCTAGATTTCGTGATGTGTAATGAGGCAGATTTGATAAGGGAGCTTAAGGTGAAGGAGCCCTTAGGAGGAAGTGACCATAATATGATAGAATTTACCCTGCAATTTGAGAGGAAAAAGCTGGAATCAGATGTATTACCGCTGAATAAAGGCAACTACAGAGACATGACGGAGGAGCTGGCCAGAATTGACTGGGAGATGAGCCTAGCAAGAAAGACAGTGGAGTTTCTGGGAGTAATTTGGGAGACACATCAAAAATTCATCCCTAGGAAGAAGAAGCATACTAAAGGGAGGATGAGGCAACCATGGCTGACAAGGGAAGTCAGGGACAGCATAAAAGCTAAGGAGAAAGCATACAATGCGGCGAAGAGCAGTGGGAAACCAATGGATTGGGAAGCCTACAAAGACCAACAGAGGACAGCTAAAAAAGAAATAAGGAGGGAGAAGATTAAATATGAGCATAAACTGGCCAATATAAATAATATAAAAGAAGATTGCAAGAGTTTTTTTAGATATATAAAGGGTAAGAGAGAGGCATAAGTGGACATTGGGCCGCTGGAAAATGACGCTGGAGAAGTAGTAGTGGGGAACAAAGAAATGGCGGAGGAACTGAATAAGTACTTTGCATCAGTCTTCACAGTGGAAGACACGAGTGACATCCCCAAAGTCCAAGAGAGTCAGGGAGCAGAGGTGAGTATGGTGGCCATTACCAAGGAGAAGGTGCTAGGAAAACTGAAAGGTCTGAAGGTGGATAAATCACCTGGACCAGATGGATTACACCCCAGAGTTCTGAAGGAGATAGCTGAAGAGATAGTGAAGGCATTAGTGGCGATCTTTCAGGAATCAATGGAGTCAGGGAGGGTCCCAGAGGACTGGAAAATTGCTAATGTAACCCTCCTGTTTAAGAAGGGGGTGAGGCAAAAGACGGGAAATTACAGGCCGATTAGCCTGACCTCAGTCGTTGGTAAGATTTTAGAGTCCATTATTAAGTATGAGATTTCAGAATACTTGGAAGTGCATGGTAAAATCAGGCAAAGGCAGCATGGTTTCATCAAGGGGAGGTCATGCCTGACAAATCTGTTAGAATTCTTTGAGGAGGTAACGAGTAGGTTAGACAAAGGAGAGCCAATGGATGTTATCTACTTGGACTTCCAGAAGGCCTTTGACAAGGTGCCGCACAGGAGGCTGCTTAGTAAGATAAGAGCCCATGGTGTTAGAGGCAAGGTACTAGCATGGATAGAAGATTGGCTGTCTGGCAGGAGGCAGAGAGTGGGGATAAGGGGGTCCTTCTCAGGATGGCGGCCGGTGACTAGTGGAGTTCCGCAGGGGTCAGTGTTGGGACCACAACTTTTCACTTTATATATTAATGATCTAGATGAAGGAACTGAGGGCATCCTGGCTAACTTTGCAGATGATACAAAGAAAGGTGGAGGGACAGGTAGTATTGAGGAGGTGGGGAGGCTGCAGAAGGATTTGGACAGGTTAGGAGAATGAGCAAAGAAGTGGCAGATGGAATACAACGTGGGGAAGTGTGAGGTCATGCACTTTGGTAGGAAGAAGAGGCATAGACTATTTTCTAAATGGGGAGAGAATTCAGAAATCTGGAATGCAAAGGGACTTGGGAGTCCTAGTCCAGGATTCTGTTAAGGTTAACTTGCAGGTTGAGTTGGTAGTTAGGAAGGCAAATGCAATGTTGGCATTTATTTCAAGAGGACTAGAATATAAAAGCAGGGATGTGCTGCTGAGGCTTTATAAGGCTCTGGTCAGACCACATTTAGAATATTGTGAGCAATTTTGGACTCCGTATCTCAAGAAGGATGTGCTGGCCCTGGAGAGGGTCCAGAGGAGGTCCACGAGAATGATCCCCGGAATGAAAGGCTTAACATTTGAGGAACGTTTGAGGAATCTGGGTCTCTACTCGATGGAGTTTAGAAGGATGAGGTGGGATCTGACTGAAACTTACAGAATACTGAAAGGCCTGGATAGAGTGGACGTGGGGAAGATGTTTCCATTAGTAGGAGAGACTAGGACCCGAGGGCACAGCCTCAGAGTAAAGGGAAGACCTTTTAGAACAGAGATGAGGAGAAACTTCTTTAGCCAGAGAGTGGTGAATCTATGGAATTCATTGCCACAGAAGGCTGTGGAGGCCAGGTCATTGAGTGTGTTTAAGACGGCGAAAGATAGGTTCTTGATTGATAAGGAGATCAAAGGTTACGGGGAGAAGGCAGGAGAATGGGGTTGAGAAACTTATCAGCCCTGATTGAATGGCAGAGCAGACTAGATGGGCCGAATGGCCTAATTTCTGCTTCTATGTCTTATGGTCTTATGGAATCTACGCCTGAGGCACAGGTGTGTGATAGTGTGACTTGACCACTATAAAAAAGGAACAACGTCGAAGCGGGGGGACCACATTCAGGAGGAGGACGGGGACCAGTCATCTCCAGATCCAGGCCTACAATCAGCATTGGTAATGACCAGCTGCGTGGCTGATTGTAGGTTTTCAGTCAAATCATAAAGTGGTTGTGGGTTCAATAAACAAACGATCCTAAGGTTGAGCTGAACCCTGTTTGCTGTGTGCATTTTGCTCTCATATATTCCAGGGTCCATGTACCACTATAAGGAGGAAGGGAAGGGAGTCCCTTACAAGGGGGCCCTTTAAAGTGCTGGCCGTGATCTTGTTCCAGGACCATATATTCTGCCCTCTGACTCTCATTGGAAGGGATGAAGGCTTGTAATCCGCCCCGTCTTTGCCGTTAATTGCTTCAATTAACGTATTATCAGGCATACCCCAACAGTGGCCCTGGAAGTCAGAACACCACCAACCTCTGGGTTCAGAAGCTGCCATCAGTGTACGACCATATTATTCAGCCCCTTTGTTGTGAGAACTGAATGCTTGTTGCAATTACATTTGGGTGTTGTTAAAAATAAACATTTACCCTTTCTTTTGATTTAACCTTGCAAGAAAACCTATTTTGTGTCTGTTCTTCAAAGTCACAGCACCCAAGAGATTAAAACACTCCTTCCCAAAAATACACTTTGTTGTGGTCGGCTGAGAGGTGGGGAAAATGAGAAATAATCCCACATCTCTCCCCTGTCCATAATAGCATGCTGGTATTGGGGTGTGAGTTTGTATGCATGCTATCCATGTGTGGTTAGGTGGTGGAGTGGAGTCATGCCAATTGTGGAGAGGGTGGCCCTTATCACCAAGCAGCTACCATCTGATTGTAGCTCGCATATGTCGGGAGCAGCTGACTGCTTCAGGATGAATAGCGGACATTCATCTGCGCAATCTTCAGTACATGGTCGCACACAACTACACCTTAAGGGAGTGCACTCCTATTAATTTCAGCACTTCTCTGCGTTGAGATGCAGTACCTGCAGCACCGTGTGCCTGCTGGTGATGGTTCTCTGTACCGTTGGGAATCTCGCTACCCTGTCAAAGTTATATGTTTTCTTCTCCTCCTTCTCTCTTTTTGAAAGAAAACTGTGAAGTGCACTCTCGTCAAGCTCAGGAGCTTCATCACTCCCCGCTGATTCAGTGAGGCAGGGAAAACTGTGAGATGTAGACAATGTTGCTGGCTCCAATGTAGAAGGACCCTGAGGCATAGAAAGTGAGGGCCACAGTGACAATCATGGCCATTGGCAGCACGATCTTCAATCTACTTTGTGGCTAAGACTGGTTGGAAGAGGTGGCAGAGTTCAGTGACCGCCTCCTTTATAAATCATAACCCCTCAGACACTGATCCTAGCTGATGTGAAAGTAGAAGTACTATCTTAATCCCCTCATCTCTATTTCTCTTTAGCTCTGAAGAAGAGTCATATGGACTCAAAATGTTAATTCTGTTTCTCGCACCATAGATACAGCCAGGCCTGCTGAGTTTTTCCAGCATTTTCTGTTCTTATTTCAGATTTCCAGCATCTGCAGTAGTTTACCTTAATACCTTCAGTGGATAGGGTCCTCTTGAGCCCTCCTCCTCCCTTTCTCCACAGCTTCTTCATTCTGCTGCCTGTGCTCCCACTCCCTGTCATGTTGAAGCCCAAGTGGCCTGCAACTATAGTCCCCTCAGTGATAGCAAGCTTTCTACACTGACAGAGCCTCAGGCTCCACTGAATCCCTTGGAAGAGTCCAGCGCCATTCCCATCTCACTCCAACAACTTTTCAGAACTCCTCCAACAACACATTACAGAGTATTTCCACAAACTGTGCAGCAGCAAAAGAAAGTCAAAGCTCCTTATTTGAAAGCTCCATGCTGATCACTATTGTGGGGTTGGGGGCAGGGTGGGCGAGAATGTAGAATGCATGTTCAGCTGCAAGTATTTAAGAGAGGACCTGCAAGCTTCAAAACAGTAGGCCGGATCCCAAATCAGTGTTTGACATTCCACACCTTCATTAGCATCCTTACTGTATGGCATGATGCCCAGGCCACACAGCAAGTGGCTGAAAGCTGATAAGCTGCCTCTTTCAGGACTCTGGTGTCCCATAGCACACCTGCAGCACCACTCAGCCCAATTCTGCAGCCTATACTTTCACCCCAGATCCAAGTCAGATCAGCTCAACGGGGTGGATGGGCTGTCAATATTACAAGCCATACACAATGTTAATGCTTCACTGTCTGGTTCCCAGCCTTGGCTCAGAGCTAGCACTCTCAGCCCTAAGTCAGAAGGACATGGATTCAAGACCTACTCCAAGGATTTAAGTACCTAATCTGGAGTGGCATTTTACTTCACTGCTGAGGGGATGTTGTGTTTCACTTGCAATGTTAAACCCTTAAGGCCCTCGCTGCCCTCTCAGCTGGTGGATCCAAAATGTTCCGTGGTACTATTCAAAGTTCTCCTTGTGTGTTGGCCAACATTTATCCCTCAGCCAACACACAAAATAGCCTGGTAGTTTATTTTGTTGCTGTTTCTGAGACATTGTTATGCACAAACTGGCAACAGTGCTCCTACTATACAACTGACTGCATTTCAAAAAGTAATGGACTTAATTGTACTAAAAATGTACTCAAAAGCTGTCAAATGCTTTGAGATGCTCTGAGATTAGGAAAGCCAATATGTTAATTAAAGTTCTTTCTTCTCTTTCTTAGTGCAAAGAATGATCTTGTTTTACCCATTTGGATGACAAGCAATGTGATATAAACATACTTATATCACAAATGTTTGCAACATGTACTGATGGGGCATTGGGATAGCTTTGAATGCCAACAATCCAGTATGTAGAAGGTCCTACAAGAGATAGGGCTGTCCTCAACTTAATTTTCAGGAATGAAGCCGGGCAAGTGGTAGGGGTATCAGTGGGGGAGCATTTTGCAGATATTGATCATAACTCTGTTAATTTCAAGGTTGTTATGGAAAAGGACAAGGATTAGACAGAAATCAGAGTTCTAAATTGGGGGAAGGCTGATTTTAATAAGATCAGATATGATTTGGCCAGAGTGGACTGGGAGGAACAACACCTCATCTTCCGACTAGGCACTTTACAGCCTTCCGGACTGAATATTGAATTCAACAACTTTAGGTCTTGAGCTCCCCCCTCCATCCCCACCCCCTTTCTGTTTCCCCCTTCCTTTTGTTTTTTTCCAATAAATTATATAGATTTTTCTTTTCCAACCTAATTCCATTATTTTTAAATATTTTTAAATCTTTTATGCTCTCCCCACCCCCACTAGAGCTATACCTTGAGTGCCCTACCATCCATTCTTAATTAGCACATTCGTTTAGATAATATCACCAACTTTAACACCTATGTGTTCTTTTGTTCTGTTGTTTGTGACATCTTTTGATGATCTGCTTCTATCACTGCTTGTCTGTCCCTACAACCACACCAACCTCCTCCACTTCTCTCTCTCTCTCTCTGTTTCCACCCCGCCCACACCGCCCCCCCCCCCCCCCCCCCCCCCCCCCCCCCCCCCCAGCACCCCCCCCCCCCCCCCCCCCCCCCCCCTCCCCCACCTCACACACCTTAAACCAGCTTATATTTCAACTCTTTCTTGGACTCGGACTCAAGTTCTGTCGAAGGGTCATGAGGACTTGAAACGTCAACTCTTTTCTTCTCTGCCAATGCTGCCAGACCTGCTGAGTTTTTCCAGGTAATTCTGTTTTTGTTTTGGACTGGGAGTAGCTACTTTTAGGTAAATCTGCATCAGAGCAGTGGGCCAACATATTCTAGTAAAGATAAAGGGTGGAACCAACAAATCCAGGGAACCCTGGCTGTCAAGAGATATACAGGATTGGATAAAGAGAAAAAGGGAGGCTTATGGCAGATACCGAGGGCTCAAAACAGCGGAAGCCGCAGAGGAGTATAGAATGTGTAGGGGGGAACTTAAAAAGGAAATTAGGAGAGCAAAAAGGGGGCATGAAAAAACATTGGCAGTTAAAATAAAGGAAAATCTAAAATTATTTTACAAGTACATTAAGAATAGGATTAGGGAATGAGTGGGGCCCAATAAGGACCATAGTGGTAATTTGTGTGTGGAGCCTGAAGACGTAGGTAGGATTCTAAATGAATACTTCCTGTTGGTGTTCACAAGTGAGATGGATGACATGGGTATGGAAATCAGGCAGAAGGACTGTGATATAATTAAAGAAATTAGCAAAGAAAGGGAGGAGGTTCTAAATGGTCTGGCAGATTTAAAAGTAGATAAATCTCCAGGCCTGGATGAAATGTATCCCAGGCTGTTGAGTGAGGTAAGGGAAGAGATAGCAGGGGCACTGGCAATAATTTTCAATATCTCTTTGGCCACAGGAGAGGTGCCAGAGGACTGGAGGACAGCCAATGTGGTACCGTTATTCAAGAAGGGAGTAACGGATAACCAAGGAATTACAGGCCAGCCAGTCTAACCTCAGTGGTGGGGAAACTATTGGAAGTAATTCTGAGGGACAGAATTAATCTACACTTGGAGAAGCAGGGATTAATCAAGGACAGTCAGCATGGTTTTGTTCAGGGGAGCTCATGTCTGACCAATTTGATTGAATTGTTCAAAGAGGTCACCAGGTGTGTAGATGAGGGCAATGCATTTGACGTAGTCTACTTGGAGTTCAGCAAGGCTTTTGATAAGTCCTGCATGGGAGACTGATAACGAAGGTAAGAGCCCATGGGATCCAAGGCAATTTGGCAATTGGATCTAGAATTGGCTGAGTGGCAGGAAGCAGAGGATGATGGTCAAGGGGTGTTTTTGTGACTGGATGCCTGTGTCCAGTGGGGTTCCACAGAGATCAGTGTTGGGTCCCTTGCTGTTTGTGATATGAATGATTTAGACTTGAATGTCGGAGGGCTGATCAGTAAGTTCGCAGATGACACAAAAATTGGTGGGGTGGTAAATAGTGGGGAGGATAGCCTTAGATTACAGGAGGATATAGACGCTGGTCAGATGGACTGATCAGTGGCAAATGGAATTTAATCCGGATAAGTGTGAGGTGATGCACTTGGGCAGGACAAACATGGCATGGGAATACACGATGAATGGTAGGACCCTGGAAAGTACCAAGGATCAGAGGGACCTTGGTGTGCATGTCTACCAGTCCCTTAAGGTAGCGGGACAGGTAGATAAGGTGGTTAAGCAGGCATATGGGGTTCTTGCCTTTATTAGCTGAGGCATAGAATATAAGAGCAAGGGGGTTATGCTGGAACTGTATAAAACACTGGTTAAGCCACAGTTAGAATATTGCGTGCAGTTCGGGAATCCGTATTACAGGAAGGATATGATTGGACTAGAGAGAGTGCAGAGGAGATTTACCAGGATGTTGCCTGGGCTGGAGAGAATTAGTTATGAGGGAAGATTGGGTAAACTGGGGTTATTTTCCTTGGAGCAGAGGAGATTGAGGGGGGACATGATTGAGGCGTATAAAATTATGAGGGCATAGATAGGGTAGACAGGAAGGAACTTTTCCCCTTGGTGGAGAGATCAATAACCAGGAGGTATAGATTTAGGTTAAGGATCAGGGGGTTTAGAGGGGATGTGAGGAAGAATTTTTTTACCCAGAGAGTGGTGGGAATCTGGAACTCACTTTGTGAAAAGGTGGTAGAGGCAGAAACCCTCATAACATTTAAGAAGTATTTGGATGTGATTTGCGATGCCATGGCATACAAGGCTATGGGCCTAGTGCCGGAAAATGGGATTAAAATAGTTAGGTACTTGTTTGACTGGCTCAGACTCGATGGGCTGAAGGGCCTTTTTCTGTGCTGTAGACCTCTGACCCTATGACTCTAACAACAATAATAAAGAAAGATAGCTCACACTGCTTGGTAGAAACAAAATCAAAAATGAATGCCAAGTCAAAGATTAAGAGGAGGGAATAAAAGGTAGGGTTTAAGAAAAATTTTAGGGAGGGGAGGGGTCTGGAGAGGCAGAGAGAATTAAGGCCAAGATGCTTGATGGTTGTCCAAGGTGGGGTAAAAGGAAGGGAATGTAGAAGAGTCTGGAGTCAGAGCAATGTAGAATCAGGCTGAAGGAGGCTACAGAAACGATGGGGCATTGAGTTTGTTGGATAGGTCACAAAGGGATTTAACCACAAGGTTGGGTCTTTTAAAATTGACGGACTGGAAGTCAGTATGTATTTTAAAGGGTGTGATGGATGAGAGCAGGCTTAGGTTGGGATGATATAAAGAGAGCAAGATCTTGAATGGGCTAAAGTTTACAGAAGATGACTAGGAGCACGTTGGTATAATTGCGTCAAATTGAGTATGTAGCACCCATTTTCTCAGCTGTATGTGGCCAACTAAAACTTAAAAATGGGGTCCAAGATGTGCACCCACACTTCCACGTGATGACATCTTGGTAAAGAGGTTTGTGCAGCTGTGTCTAACTTATTGAAGGCAGCAAGATGATGACACAAATCAGTGTGTAATGCTGATTCCACTGCCATTTTCAACAACATCATTTAAAGGGATTATGAAATATTTCCAGATTGGATGCTGGATTACTTATTCTGGCTGCTGGTACAATTGTACGTGTTTCCTATACTTGGCTAAAGATTGAAGGGTGAGAAATTAGGCTTGTTGGTGCTCATTTCTTCTGTGCTATGTGTGCCCTTAGAACTCCAAAATGGCGCTTGCGGTGCATGTGCACACTTGTGGGACAAATTTTGCCAGACACCATATTGGTGCAAAAACAAAAACAGAATTACCTGGAAAAACTCAGCAGGTCTGGCAGCATCGGCGGAGAAGAAAAGAGTTGATGTTTCGAGTCCTCATGACCCTTCGACAGTTCTGTCGAAGGGTCATGAGGACTCGAAACGTCAACTCTTTTCTTCTCCGCTGATGCTGCCAGACCTGCTGAGTTTTTCCAGGTAATTCTGTTTTTGTTTTTGTTTTGGATTTCCAGCATCCGCAGTTTTTTTGTTTTTAACCATATTGGTGCAGGTGTTAGCGTGTATGGAATGAACATCCGCTGGAAGTATGCAGAGCAGATAGTTCAGGATGTCAAGCAGCATGCTACGTCATGACACGTGGCAGCATGTTACACCTGCATGTGCCAGATGTCAAGGCTTCCCTATACAGAAATTGTAAGGAATTCCACTCTATCAACATCCAGCTAATGTAAGACCATAGCCAGCAAATCAAGCAGGTAAATGTTTGGTACTCTGGCAGCACTCATGATGTCTTCATTCTGCAGCACTCTACTTTGGGGAGTGCATTTGAGCCACCATGGCATGCCAAAGGATGGCTACTGGGTACAAAAGACCATCCGCTGATGACATGGCTGATGGGCTCAGATGTACAAACCAGGCGCAGTTGTGCCGCACAGAAACAGTAAAAGTCATGTTGTCACACAGAATGTGATAGAGGAGGCCATTGGGGTACTGAAACAATGTTTCTGCTGCCTGGACTGTTCTGAAGCAGAGTAGTAGTTAGCAAGGAAAACACTATGGAGTACATTTTATATAGATCCTCACAGGTCACCAGTGGGGCAAAGCGGGCAGCCAGTTGGATAAATGTGGATTTGTTGCTTGGAAGTTTCTAACCATTGAAAATGCAGCAGTATATTTACATCCATGTGTGAAGTTAAAGAATAATCCTTGAATTAAATTATGATTGGTTTATTTGCTTTAGTTAAATATTTTTTCTTTTAGCCTAGAAGAAAATAAATCCCTCTATCTTCCTCTGTGATAATTGTTTGACATGGATTTATTTTCCAACTAGCTAGCTTATTTTTGTATTTAAAATATCGTAACACATTGCTTAATGTGGACAATGAAAACTGAAACTGTTTTTTTAAAATCATGGCCCTGAAATCAAAAGTGTACATTTGACGCACAAGACCAGATCTGGGGCCTGAAAAGTGGAAGTTTCAAATGAGATGTTAAACTGAAGCTCCATCACCCTTTCCAGCCTTGGTGGTTTTTCTAACTCCACACGTCAACATTGTTTAACAAGTAACAGTATTTCTAAGTATGTTGACCTAATCGTTATCCCCCTTAAGAAATGTCCCTGCCTTCCTTCTTAATGCTCTGACATTTTAACAGAAATCAGCGTCTGTATTGTACTGCTCTCGTATTTGTGGCTGTAGCTATTCACACTGCACTGAAAGTTCATGAAAATAAAAAGTTGAGGGAGGACAGGCACTAGATAATGGGAAGTAACTAAACCAGAAAAGAGAGCATCACCATGGAGCAGTCAAAGGGTTATGTAAACAAGACAGTGATTCAGCTCAGAAACAGAACACTCAATGGGATGCCAAGACAGGAAATTGAACAATAGCATTAATTGCATGCCAAAAACAAACTGCACATATATAAAAAGGGAGGTGAAACTGAATGATTTTATTTTATTGCATTACTCATTTTAAAATTTATTATTTAACATGCCTTATTACAAAGCAGATATCAAACCTCAGAGTCACTATTCACATTGACTGCAAACCAACGTATGTATTTCTAACTGGACTGAAATATGTGTTCATTGTGGCACATTAGGATAGAACAGTTATCTGTCTGCAAAGGGCTTGTGAATACATTCACACTACTTTTCTTGCAAATGTGATTGGAAATGACTGTTTAAGTGAGAATTATTTTGGCTTCAGGTAGCATCTTCACATGTAATTGTGGGATCTGTGATGGGAGAACTGACCTATGACGGAAAATGTTGTAGGGTTACCATAAAAAGTGACAAACTGTGTCACACTGCTTTTTCACTCAACATCAACTAAGTTATTTCAGCGGCTGTAGCACACATGAATAACAACCTCCCACTACCTCACCACCCCATCATCAAAATGACCTCAGTGGTGGTTTGCTTCATGTGATAGTGTAAAATTTCTAGATAATATAAAACTTTTCCTACACCACAGGCAGCTCTTACTAGTGAGCAAAGTCTATGTCCGTTCCTCTGCAGTGTCCTGAAAGCACCTGCAGCACATGTTTCAAATTAATTTAGGATGTGGCTTCTGGTGAACCAATCTTCCTTACATGAGCACTCCCAACACAAACGTGCAGAACAGCTGGAGCAATAACACAAACAGCTGTTGATGTCCAGGACAACCTGCCACCATTTACAAACTCCAGAGTCAAAACCAGGCACTGAATTTAGTGGGGATAGAAGTTAGAACAGAGTTAGACACCAGAGATGGCTGCAAAAGGGAGAAAAGAGTAGAATAGATCACTGGATGACACCAAGATCAAAAGGTTGATGTCAATCCTAGAGCACCTCTAGCTGCAGGATCATCTGTAAACTCACTCTGAAGTTGATGACTCCAAAGCTTTTTGCTGTGAGCAGTCTGCCCTCTTACTACACAGAATGGAACTAAGTAGGTTAAGCAATAAGAAAATCTAGAGAGGAGAATGAACCCTAGTGGGAGAAGGGGCAGTGATGGTTGGGATTGGAATATGATAGGGAGCAACAATATTGGCTCAGCTGCTCAGCAGCTGAAATGTTGGGTCCAGTTGTTCAGAGTTCCCCTAGTTAGAAATGAAATGTCCAGCACTGGGTTCCAGCATTGCTTAAAAGTTGACAAACAGGTCCCTTCATATACATCAAAGCTCTGGCTCGAGTTGGCTCATCTATTGGGCAATCATGTTCTAGGGTGGGTGGGGTGGGGTGGGGGAGGAATTTTTCCCATGCACAGAAGACAGCACGTTCAAGTGCTTTGATGTAATTCTGTACTAGAATTAGCCTGGTGGTTTATCCCACTGACAGCCATTTGAGTCAGACATGAAATAAACCAGAAACAGTGGCAGTAGTTGAAACTCTAGGATAAAATCACCATCTACAGCCAGCTTTCACTCTCATACAATATAATGGCTTACAATTCTGATTAGCACAATGCAAGAACATGCAGTGTAAAATGATGAGCATGACCACAAGGGGCCTTATCAACAGCGTTATAGATCTCTTTTATCCTCTCCCCTCCCGAAGGCACTGGTTCTTGTGAGAGTATGACAGCCCTCAATTACCTCAACCAAACAGCTATGTTTGAGCCTGAACAGAGAGGCTGACAGATTTTTTGATTGGGTTCAGCTGATATGCTCTTCACAATCAGTCCGGCAATTTGCAGCCAAGTGTGGATGGTGATCAGGAATTGGAACCCTGGCTAACATTTTCCTATCCCTATAACCCAGAAGTAACCAATCCGACTGAGATCAGTTTAATTCAGAACAGCAATTTAAATTGTGAATCCCCTGGTCTATATGGGATGGGATCACATCAGATGGTTCATTGATCCACTAGTTCATAGGGCAAGTCAAGTAGTTTCAGAAACTTATTTTGTTCCAAATGATAAAGTATTAGATATTTATGCTGAAAGTGTCACAATAGTAAAATGGAAATGGCACTATGAAGCTTTCATTCCATAAACTATGTTATTTTTATGGAGCTTTAGTAGGCCATTTTGTTCCTGTTTTTCTACATTGCAATCTGGATGAAATTTACTAGATATTAAAATTCTCCTACAGAACAGGTTGTGTTACTAATAGATAAATCTGAAACGGATCCCTTTAAGCAAGCCCAAAAAGTAGTTTAAATCAGTTTATGAGACTCCATGTTAAGGGTAGTATGTTTAATAGATTTATCTGAACTATTTACAAGAAGTGACTTAAGTCTGTTCAGTAGTTTAGAATCTCTGGCTTATATGCCACACACATATCGGCAAATAATTTGAAATTCAAACCAAGGTGTCTGATCATATTTAGCTATAAATCATTTAACTGTGTTCTCCCTACCGCAGGCCATAATTTCATATATAATAAATCAAGCAATCTTTCTGCACTTTAGCTCAGTTTAAACTTGAAACACTGCACAGAATTTAATGTCCTCCCGTGAGTTTCATGGCAGGGGTTGGGCCATTTAATCAGGCAGAGGGTGGCAGATGGGTACCCTGCTACATTCCTGACACTGCCCTGATTAAGTGGCGGGAAGGCCCATGGAAAGCCTTCCCTTCCTGCTGCTAATTGAAACTCTTAAGTGGGCAAGTATTCACCCCACAGCGGTCATGGGACTTGCCATACTGGAAGCCCGAAAAGCAAACAAACCCTGGCTTGTTTGCTTGCAGACATCTGGGGGAAGAAGGGGTGGTCCCTCTCTCAAAGGCACTCAGTGCCCACTGAGAAGCAGCCCTCTTCCCCTGCTGCTGACCCCGCTCCCAAATCCAGTCCTGCAACACCCACCCCGGAAGCCCCCACCCAGCATCTCTCACCCTTGCCTGGCTCCATGACAATCCTAGGCCTCAGGTGGGTGTAGTACCAGCAGCAGCCACAGCCTCCCAATGGTGCTGCCAATCAATGAAGAGCTGCTGGCCTTTGATTGGCCAACAGCTCTCAACAGGTGGTATTTCCACTCCTGGGGGTTCTTGATCCCAGAGAAGTCCCACTGCTGCCCAGTTAAGTGCCTGACAGGTTGGCGGGCCTTCTCCAAGGAGACTATGTAGGATTCTTGCAGACTTTCCAACCAGTGGACAAGACTCGCTTCCTTCATTAAATACCTCTCAACAGGTTAGAGCATCTCATTGTAAATACCTTTGAATGTTAAATGGACCAGAACATATTAATTACAATTCAAAACACTTATTTTTCCCTATAAATGTCAACAAAAGGCTTATAAAAATGCATGAAGAGATAGATATTATGTTGAAGAAAAATCTTAGTATTATGTCTCTAGCCTGCTTATACTTTATGACACCTGTTTCATTCAAAATATACATGTTACACAGGCAGCCACTTTGCTCAGACTGCTAATTTTGCTTTTTGAGCTTTCCTTTGTTTGGCTGTGTCTAAAGTGGTTCTCGTGGCCTGTGCCTCATTTCCTGAATTAGTTCAGTCACTTCAGAAACTTCTTCACCCAACAAGTGGTGAAAATGTGGAACTCACAACAACAGGGAGTTGTTGAAGTGAATATTATAGATGCAATTAAGAGAAAATTAGACAAACATATGAGGGAGAATGGAATAGAGGGTTACACTGTCAGATTTAGATGAGAAAACTTGGGAGGATGCTTGAGTGCAGCATAAACACCAGCATAGATTGTTGACTAAATGGCTTGTTTCCATGCCATATATCATATGGAATCCTTCTGATTTGGTTTGGGCCACACATCGAAGCAGTCTAAAAATATTATTTGTTTCACTTTATCACAATTAAGAAGGTTTTCTTTTATTACAGTGGGAAAAATATGTTTCATAAGTGCTGATGTAAGACATCTCCAAAACATTTAAACGGGAAAGTTTTAGGTTTCCAAAATGTTTTACACTGCAGAGTCAAGTCCACTCAAAACAAAAGTTTTCTCCATAACTTCCCCCCTAATGTGTGCACAGAACCAACATGGGCCATGATTGTTCAATTTATTAACCATTAATCAACTGCAAAGGTTGTTGAAAAACCTTTAGTGATCAATTAGCTAGCAGAGTGCTCTGATGTAACCTTTTCTTTTGGCCTTACATCATTCTGATGGCTTCATCATTATTGCCTCATGAGTCATGAGCTGTTAAACTACAGCTTGCATTTAAAAATTAAACCAACTACATGGAAGGTTCCTATTTCTCAAACAAAAGATTTAAAAGTGAAAAGAATCTTTTAGGAAATTATTAATCATTTAAATACAGTGATTTATGTAGGGTTGCACAAAGTCCTGCATTTCTATATGCGTATTTGCACGTATGGGCTGATAAATTTTAGTCTCTGGGGAATGCATCTTGTGGGAAGATTCTTGTACAATGCCTTTGGTTTGATTCCAGTCATGGTTTCACAATTTAAACCAGAAATTGTTCATTTATAACATTAAAACTGATGAATGTTATTAAAGTCCACTGCCCACTAGCCAGTAGTTGAGATAATACACCAGGCTGTACTTGAAAAAAAAACACAATGCATTATCAAGCAATTAGTTTAAAAAAAATCACTTTATCATGACACCACCATTCTGGAGGAGTTCCCATTATGGAAACCTTTACATCATGCAGATATATTTATTTCATGACCCACAATGCATGCATAGAAATGAGAATAAAGTCATATATCTTTTACACAGCAAATTTTTGAATGCTGAACAATGTATGATCAGATAATTAAATATTAGTTTCACTTAGTCTAGCAGTGTAGTAATCTGCTTTTTGATAGCACTAGACATAACAACCATGGAAAGCATTTAGAGATATTCAAGTAATTTATAATTCAAATGGTTTCAAGGATGTTGCTATGCTGCAGGTACTTGTCTGAAACTGGTAACTGGTAAGCGTCACTTGGGACTGACAGAAATGAGTTATACTGCTGGCTCAAATTGCTCTCTGATGAGGGAAAACCTTACTCACTAATCTCTGAATGGTGATGAAATAAATGTTAGCCGTTATATTGTCTGAAGGGTGTGAAGGTGAAATGGTCCTGTGTGTGCTCTCAGACAAGATGACTAAATGCAATTCAAGTGACTTCAGACTGAATTACAAGACACCGAGTTTATGTTGGTGAAAATCCAAACCCACTTTGTATCAATGTAGCTCTGATGTGTAGAACTTTGGCCAGAACCCTTTTGGAGTAACTACGTTTAGTTCAGGCACTGCACCTCAGGAAGGATATATTGGCCTTGAAGGAGACACAGCACAGCTTCATCAGAATGATACAGGAGTTTTGGGTTAAACTATGAGAAAGTTTCATAAACATGGCAAATATTTCCTTGAGTTTAAAAGTTGACAGGTGAGTTGATCAATGTGCTTAACATATGAAAAGAATTCACTAACATAAATACAGGGGAAAGGTTTCCTCTGATGGGCGAATCAAGAGCATCAGGCAAAATCTTGTTGAGGTGTCGGGGGTATCACCTGCCAGCTGGAGAGCTAGCAGAGATCCGCACTGCCTCTTTTCGGGAAGGCCCACCAAACCACCAAGGGAAGAAAGTAAAATTAAAGCTTGGACATATAGAAGGGAAACCAGGAAACACTTTTTCCCAAGCAAAGGAATTGCAATTTTACTCCTGAAAGGTTGCAAATGCTGGTGGTCAGTTGGCATTTACAAGGCTGAGATGAACCTCAGCTATGGCTCAGCTCAAGCCCCACTCCAAAGATTTGAGCATAATACCTACACTGACATTGCAGTGAAGTACTGTTGGAGTACTGCACTGTTGGAGGTACAATTCTTTTGGACAAAACTTTAAAATTTGTCCTCTCAGGTGGATGGAAAAAAAATCCCATTACATTAATTGAAGGAAAGAAAGGTAATTCTGTCACATCTCTAGTTAATATATAGCCATCAACCAACATCACTAAAATGAATCAACTGGGCTTTATCACATTGCTGTTTGTGTGAGTTTGTTGCTTTTTTGAATTAGCTGGTGCCTTTCCTGCATTAAAACAGTGAGGACACATCATAAAAAGTGCTTCCTTCGCTGCAAAGTGCTTTGGAATGCCCTGAGGTTGTGAAAAGCACTATAAAAATGCAAGTTCTTTCTCCCTTTAGGTCAAGATAACAAGGAAAATGGAGCTAGGGCAGCAAAATGAAATTCAGCTACAGGTCAGCTGTCATCACCGTCGTTGTCATCAGTTTCCCTTCATTGTCAAAGATGGCCATTTCTTGCGTGCATGGAGTCATCTTGTGCATTTTAACTTGGCTGTGGAGCCCAGCTACAGGCTTGCATGGCTTTCCATAATGTGGACAGGGATGAATTGTCTGATTTTGTTGAAACTGTCTAGTTTTCTAGCTTGCCTTGTGTCCTTAGCTTCCTGTATTCATTGCTATTCAGAGGAAGCAACATCACTACTTGAGATTGCTCCCCAGGTAGCTTGCTCTTATGCAGTTTTCTCCTGGTTTGTGGTGGTCCATGCCACATTTAGTGAGATTCACCTTCAAGTCGTTATGATAAATACAAAGTTTATAAGTTTATGTTTTGAGACTGCATTTAATTTAAGGTAAAATAGAGTAGTGAAGGGGTCATGTGACCTGCTCTGAATCCTGCTTGAGAACAAGCCTGGGTGGCTTGGTTACAATGGGAACAGGAGCAGTGCGACCCAGATAGTTGTACTAGGAAGTAGGTACAAGATGTCATATATATAGACAATGGCAAGAGCATCCGTGCTGACACTGGGTGGGCTGTTAGTCTCCTAGTTTCACAGGGAGATATTAGGAATGTCAGGTTTTGTAAACAGTTGTACGTTAAACTTTCTAATTAATAACAAGATAGAATGCAGCTGAGGCTCTAAAAAATAGATAATTGGCATTTCTACCTGGATACAAGGTCCATGTAATGGATGTTGCCATAAACATGAGCTTCAGGGAGGGAAAAGTCCACAGCAGGGTTGGGTAGCAGGTTTTCCTAAGAGATCCCTGAATCTCACAGACTTGATCAGCCTACAAGAATCTGAGAGAGAGACAGACAGAGAGAGCAGAGAGTTAGAGGCAGCCAACCTCTATTGTTCACTATGCAGCAGGCGGGTGGGAGTTCATGCTTGGATTGAAGAGACCAAGTTCATGAGGATTTAAACAGGGCTGGAAATTCAAATATCTTTTTAAAAGTTATTGGTCTTTATGGGGGATTGTAACAGAGTCCTTGAACCTTAATCTCGGCCTACCTCAAATGTGGCGTCCAAGTTTATATTGTGAATACATGATCACCTTAGGGATTTTATGGTCAGTCATACGCACTACATGTCCATTCCATCTGAGCTGAGCTCTGATGATGAGTGCTTCAATTCCAAACATTTCTGCTCCTTGAAATACCTTAGTGTTGGACCTCCCATTTGATGCCCATAGTATTCCGAATGCATCTCATGTGGAACCTATCCAACAGCTTAATATGTGTGGAGTAGGTAGTCCACATCTCACTGACGTATAGGAGAGTAAATATTACCACAGCAAGTTTTGTTGTAAGTTTTCCTCCACAGTCTCTTATGTAAATGGGAAAATGATGAGCTTTCTCTGGCAATTCTATTTGCCACTTCACTGTTGGTGCAGGCAATTCTGGATACTGTGCTTCCAAGATTGGTGAAGTTAGCTACAGCCTTCAGGATGTTTCATTAATAGTTATAGTAAGTGGGATATAGAGAGAATTTGGTGGTGGTTGGTGGAATATCTCTGTCTCCCTCAAGCTGATAGTTAGTCCATGGTCGTCAGTTTGTTTTAAAAAACAGTCCATGATCAGAATGTAACATGAAGGCACAGTCATCAGCAAACAGCAATTCCTGTATCATCATCTCTGGTAGTTGAGGATTTCAGTCAATACGGTGTGAAGATATTGTCATCTGTTCTGAATTGAGTGTATGATCCCATCAATATTTCCATAAAATGTCCCAGAAAGTATGGCAGCAAAGAATGTACTTAAGAGCACAGATGCATCCCTGCTTCACAGCACTTGTCACGTCAAAGAGATCAGTGTATTCACCTCATTCAGTGACTCTGGACACCATTCCATTGTGAAACTGCTGTATCAGATTTACAGCTCCATCTGGATCTCCAAGTTTGGGTGAGACTTTCCACAAGTCCTCTCTCTTACCGTGTCAAGGGCCTTTGCCAGCTCAACAAAGGCAGAGTAGAATTCCATTTGTTGTTCTCAGCATTTCTCTTGTATTTGCTGAAGGTGAAGATCATGTTGCAAGTGCCCCTGCCTTTCCCAAAACTTGACTTTCTGATGATTTAATTGAATGATGAAGCGGGCTAAAGGTGCTCAACGGCCCATTCCAGTTCTTACATTCTTATTCGGCTTACATCATTATTGCAGCAAACCTAGAAATGTCTGTTGTTGATAACTGTGGAGAAATGCTTCCAAGAATCATCTCACATTCCATTCCCTGCTAACTAACATGGTTTCTTTTAAAAGGATTAAGAGCTCTAAAAATATACTGTACAAATACCTGCCATTCAAACTCACCCCGGCTAGGTTCTGACTTAAATTCAGAATTCCTTGATAACCTTGTAAGATTCAGAGCTCCTGCCAATCCCAAATAAGGGTTTATATAGGAGAGGGTGCAGGTGCGATGACAGGGACTCCCAACTGCTAGACTTTCTGCTTCCCTGGCTGCCAGTGGGATGCAGCATCTCATTGGTGACAGTTTACTTGGTAAGACCTGGCAGACTGATCAGCTGAATGATGGGATCATGCCCTGAACTCGAAAAGAGAAAGTTAAAGTTTCTTTTTGCAGTTTTTTAAATCTTACCCTCTTACAAATGGCAGATATCTGAGTGTTTTGGGAGAAGGGTGGAAGTGGGTGAGCGGAAAAAGCAATATTTAGCAGGCATGTTATGCCAAACTTTCTGGTGTAGTGGGTTTGACAGGCACCCTAGATGGGCCCTGAGTGTCTCGGGCATTTGCAATTCACATGTTAACCTAGGAGGTCTCCTGGGCTGGAGACCCACTGAGGGCGAGCTCCTCTCACTCTAGCGTAAATGTTAGGGGCAGGCCTGTCACCACTTAGCCAGCTCGCCACTCTTTAAGATTTTGGGCGATTAGTTAGTATGAGACAAGACTTCTGTCCATCTCCAGGAGTCCTACCAGCCAGCCAGGGGCAGCGCCAGCAGGAGCAGTGGCCACTGCTGGTACTGCAGGTAGGCCAGGGAGGTGGCATTCAGCAATCGACCCAAACATTCAAGTAAGTCCAAGCTCTTGCTGGAGCCAATCTGACAGGTCCTGGTGAGGGGGGCAGTAGGCACGTTGGACCTGGTAGCAGGGAAGGGTGGATGTGAGGAGGCAAAACTGTGGATTTTGCCCAATTGGCACAGGGTTGAGGGGCCTGGCAAGAGGCACCACCCCTCCTGCACTCCATCTTTAACTGGCCACCAACCCACAGGGTTACACTTGCCAGGCTGCGCATTGAGTGCTGGTCTCTCCTACCACCCATTAAATCAGAGCATAATTGCCCATTAAGGACCTCAATTGGCCACCCGCCACTTGTAAAATTGCAGCAGGGGCAGGTGGGGAAGTGGTGGGCATGTTGCCGATGGCATGAACTCTAATTTACGGATCTACCCATTTGTTTTCCCACCTGGGGGTGGCCCATAAAATTCAGCCTTTGACAGAGGTCCAGAGCAGGGCAATACCAATATATATATATATATATATATATACATATATACCAGGATGTACCCACTGCAGACTTTTGTCTCTAAGTAGTTCCTTGCTAATATTAAAAACTGTAACTTCTAGGCTACAGTGTGATCTATGAGTGAAGTGAGTGTGCGCCACCAGCGACTGACAGATAATCAGTTTATATCATGTAAGGAGGTAGAGGTTTCAATTGAGTTACAAAGATTTTCCTCACTGTGACGAACTGAGTATTTACTCTCTTTGCCTAAGGGCTTTTTTATTTATTTGAATCAAATAACTTATGTAAGATTTATGCATTTGTATTTAGTTTTAAAGGGATTATTGCAAGCACAGAGGGAGCTTCAATGCTCCTCGTGTCATGTGAGCTGCTTCTCAGTTCTTTCCAGATGTGACTAACTATCTTGAAAATACTCTAAAGGGATTAAGTATTAAATTCATGAGCAACCTTGGGCCAAAATGCAGCTGTCGACAGTGCTAGTGCACTTCTTGAGTCAGTGTAAGTGTAATAAATTAAAATATGCTTTCAGATTTGCTGTTAACCCTGTACAAGGGAAAAGTTATTCTAAGAAAGAAAGACGTGCATTTATATAGCATCTTACATGGCCACAGGACATAATAAGCACTTTACAGACAATAAAGTACATTTGATTTGTAGCCACTGTTGTAAAACAGAAAATGTGGCAACTAGTTTGCACATAGTAAGGTCCCACAAACAGAAATATGAAAACAATCAGATAATCTATTATTTTGATGTTGGTTGAGGGATAAGTATTGGCCATGACACCAGGGATAACTCCTCTGCTCTTCTTCGAAATAGTCTCCTGGAATCTTTTACATTCACCTGAGGGGATAGATCAGGCCTCAGTTCAATATTGCATCTGAAAGACACTCTCTCAGTAATGTACTGGAATGTGAGCCTAGATTTTGTGCTCAAGCCCCAGGAGTAGGGCTTGAACAAACAACCTTCTGACTCAGAGCTAAAAGTGCTATTAACTGAGCTATGGCTGACACTAACCATTACAGCTAATGCAACTTTCCACAGTGAAGTAGTCTGTTTTTTATGGAAAATTGTTTCATACCTGAACTGAGAGATGTGAAGTTGGTAGACCTGAGTTACACTTGATATGATCCCTGTAGAGACTGATGACTTAGATGAATTTCCAAGAGAACAAGGGAAAGAGCTGAAGGGCAAGATGTTACGTTTTAAGACTTTTACTGTAACAAACAAATTAAAATCAACTTAGGTCAGACACTAATTGACTGGCAACTAATATATCAAACTAAAGAAAAGGTACTTTTGTGTTCTCTAATTAACACAATCGAGATACATCTTACAAAACTCTTTCACTGTGCCCCATGCATCTGACAGATATGTAACATTACAGGAACAGTTCCACAGTAACTCCCAGTTCTCCAGCTGTCTCACTCCCTGCCACGCTCAGTTGAAAACCTCGGTTTCCTTCAAAAATCGTTTCACTCAGCCTGAGTTTTTCAGATATGATTTTCACTAGCAAGCCCCAACCCAATGATTCCCTTTTCCTTAAGTCTCCAAGAGCCCCATCTGTTCAGTTCTGCAAAATAGTCACCCAGTCTGTGTTTGGTCTCCCCAGTTTAGGGGAAGCTGCATTGTGAGCAATGAATACAGTTGACTAAATTGAAAGAAATACAAATAAATTGCTGCTTCACCTGAACTCAATATTGAATTCAACAAATTCAGACCACGTATTCTGTTCTCCATTTTTTTTTTGTTTTGTCAAGTGCTAGTCTGCATTTTGTTTTTGCTTTTAGGCTGAGCTGACCTTTTATTCTGCTATTAACACCTACTCTGGACCTATGCATTGCTTCTTCACTACAACCATTAACACTCCAGTTGCCTTTTGTTCTGTGACATCTCTGGTAAATCTCTTCCACCTTTGACCTTCCTTTCTGTTCCACCTGACTCTCCCCCTTTTTCCAACAGCATAAAACCCATCACATTCTTACCTCTCTTTAGTTATGAAGAAGAGTCACATTGGAATTGAAATGTTAACGCTGTTTCTCTCTCCACAGATGCTGCAAGACCTGTTGAGTTTTTCCAGCATTTTCTGTTTTTATTTCTCGGAATTCATTCAGCCTGGTCTAATTCAGACAATTTTTAGGTTTGAAATTTAATTTAGTTTTTTTACCATTATTATTAAGTGTAGTCATATAGCAACCAGACTTCTGAAAAGTAGTTTATAATACTGATTGATAAAGGAAATTTAATTCCAAAAATGTTATTGCACATGTGCAGAACATTCTTCAAATTGCAGTTGCGCATAAGAAGACTTTAGTAGTTAAGCAGTGATAATCATTTATGTATTAAACTAGTGCACACGTTTATTACACATTAATATTTAATCATTTGATACATCATCATTAGCCGGAGAGTTAGAAATCTTCACGTATGCTCCTAATATTGGGCAATGATATGGATTGTTTTTGCCTGCATTAACTTTTTTAACTTGTATTTTAAGAAACAACAATGAGGGATTAAAACAGGCCTGTGTTCTGCATGGTTATGTAGTTTCCTTTGGCATGATTTGCCCAAACTCAATGTAAACAGTGTGAAGAATAAGGAATTTTAAGTGCAAATTATGCTCAGCACAACTGGAGTTACTGCAATGTTTTGATTTGGTTTTGAAGAATATTGCAGTAGAAGCTGGCCCTGCCAACAAAATTGGCTACACCCCAGATCAAATTAATCACTATTGTGAGTTTCCACTAATTGCACTTGTCTACAAGCCTTCAAGGAAGCTCTTAAACTTAAGCTGGCTCTTTTGGGTGCAAAAAATTAACACGAATTTTTTAAAAGCTTTTGAGTATAACTTTATTTTATTTTACTAAAAACTGATTACTGTACCCTAAATTAACTAGCATATAGTTCTGTATTGTTTTCAAAGCCATTTTCTGTTACTTAAAATCAGGTAGATTGACACTGGGTGGAATCATGTGGAGGTGACAGGGGTCTTGGCCGACAGTCAGAGAGCCGGCAAGAGCTACGCGTTGCCTCTTTTCGGGAAGGCCTGCTACATCTTGTGCCACTCAGGTACTTAAAGGCCAGTAGCAGGCCTCCCTGGGATCACAGTCCCTCCAGGAGTGCAAATTCCACCCGTTGAGAGCCTGCTGGCCAGGCAAACGCCAGCAGCTCCTCTTTACTCAGCAGCGCCACTTGGGATGGGGAGAGGGTAGGTAGTGACTGCTGCCTGTATCCACCCACCTGAGACCTTGGACCAGGTACAGGTGAGTGATGGTGGGGAAGGGTTGTGTCATGGGGTGCTGGCTGCAGGTTGGGGTGAGAGGCATCAGCAGCAAGGCAGGGGTTTGGCCCCTAGTGGGTCCTCCCCTTTCCCAATGCCAGATCCCTCAATTAGGCTCTCTCATGTGCTGAATTTTGCGTCCACCCTCCTCCCGCCTCCACCCCAGCAGTGCTGAGCCTATCGCACTGGCTGGTTGTTAACTGGCCAGCCAACGTGAAATCGCGGCCGAGGGCCGATCGCGGGCGGCAGACCATTCCCTCCCAGGCTTGCCTGCCGCGCCCACCCGACGACCCGAAAATCCTGCCCTATGGATTCTGAGCCCTGAAAGTGAGGGCACTACACAAATTTTATTCAGATTCCTCTTACTACCTCCCCCACCCACCCACCCACCCACCCCTCCCCTCATCAGAACATATCAGTGCTCATTTTAGACTGGTTCAGCTTGATTTAAGGTTTGTTCATTCTTACTTTATACAACTGTTGAACTATTAAATACAAAGTCAGTTCACGTTCATTTTTCATCTGTATAATTACTTCACTATGTGAAATAATTTTTTTTATCCACCACTGTGTTTAAAATGTTATTTATCTCACAGTCTAAATAGCTTCAGAGGGTTTGTCTAGTCTGAAGTGGAGTTCAGGAAAGCTGTTGGAATCAAACACATAAATCCAACATTGTTGTAGTGCAGTAATTAACCTTGCTAGCTTCACACAGCTATTGTTCTCAGTCCAAGTCATAATGGAGACCACCAAGGAAACCTATCTTTCTTTACAGGCCTGCCAAAGGGGGTGCCCAGTCTGAGGTATTATCACTCTGAAGATCCTTTGTCCTTCTACATTGCTTGTAAATCCTACTGGAATAATGTTAGAATCCCAGATTGCGGTAGAATCTATTATCCCTTTTCTGACATCATTTTGATGCAGTTTCCTTTTGTATACTTACCTATAACGGTTGCTCTTCTGAATCCTTCAGTGGTCCAATTTCACTTTCCTTTATAAAATGAGGCAAAGTACTTATTAAGCATCTTAGCCATGCCTTCAATTCCTGGAACAAGATGACCCCCTTCACCTATGAGTGTCCACACTTCTTTGATGATCTACTTTACTTTTGTTTGCTAATATATTTTCTTCCTATTTTTCTTCATATTGATCATCAGTCTTTATCATTTTTGTCCTTACTTGCAATCTTCCTCTCCCTCTTATTCACTTTGTTTGGCCTGCTCATCTCCTTATCAAGGGTGGCAGTGGACCTTGTATAAAGGGTTTGCAACCATAGTGCATCAGACATCACTGAAGGACTGGGGTTTTGGTGCATGAGGTGAGAGAGAGTAGCATGGGCCTGTGTGCTGGACCGTGCTGAGGACTGTGAGCCAATCCATGTGAAGCAGCAGCAGCTCTAACAGGGCTCTGCAGGGTCCATGCAGGAAAAATGTTTATCTTGGCTGGGGTGTCCACAATGACAGATCACAGTCTTACACTAATGCTAAAGCCATCTAAGACTGAGACTTGTAGGAGTCTATGCAATTGGAGGGTCCAGAGTGGTTGCAACACAGACCAATAGTGCAGGCGAGGCACTGTGTGTGAGTGGACTGCAAAGTAAACTCAAAACTTCTCGGCATGATAAAGCTGTCAAGGGATCCAGGTTTACTATGGGTGAGTGACGGTTGGGGGGGCAGGAACATGATTTTCCTTGATCAATCTGCATGGAGGAGTGATCTAGAGACACCAAATGGTGTGCTCGTGCTGCTCCTCCCTTTGGATCCATCTTTCTGGCTTTGCCTGAAAGAGCTCTCTGCCAGATTTGCCCCTCTTTGGGAGCTGGTGCGAGGGTGACACGAGTGCATCCCTGCCAAGGTTAGATTTGATATTGCTTCCAAGCTGCTTTGCACGAGGACTTTGTGAGACCATGGGGAAAACCACAATTCTTCATACAGGTGCCCAAGGTTGTGGGAGAATAGAGTGTTGTGCAGGTTCTAAAGTGCGCAGTTAATGTCAGGGCTCTGCATATTAGCATGGTTTAGCACATGCAAAGGATCAAACCAACAGCAGGGCAGGTGGTAACTAGAACAATTTAATTCAGCTACCATAATTGAAGGGACATTAAAGAAAAGTATAATGTCTAAAGGAGCTGGGACCTTCCAGCCAGAAAAGGATAGAAAACCAAAAGGTATGTGCTGGCAGCTTGATTTGCCTAGCATCTGTTAGCTATCAGATTGGCATGGGCCTGTCTGCTCTCCTATAGCCTCTGCAGGTGGCTCAGCAATATCCTGGCCCTGGCCAACTCCATTCCCTTCACTGCCCTCATTGTTGGAGGAGACATCTTGGTCCTCCATGTTTCCCTCAGCCAAGACATCCCCCTTTTGTAGCACAAGGTTGTGTAGGGCACAACAGGCAACGATGATCTGGGATACTCCCTATGGTGAGTATTGGAGAGCCCCTCCCGACCGGTCCAAACATCTGAACCTCATCTTTAGGAGGCCTATCGTCTGCTCAATCATGGACCTGGTGGAGGCAAGTATATCATTGTAGCTCTCCTCAGCAGCACTCTGTGGTTGGCAAACTGTGTCATCAGCCAGGTCTTCTGGGGGTATCTCTTGTCCCCAAAGGGTCAGCTCTGCAATCACTGAGGACCTTCAAAATTTGTGGCTCCTGGGAGTGGGTCAGAATGTGGACATTGTGAAAGCTTCCTGGGAACCAAGCTCAAACATGCAGGATTTGCCTTCTGTGATTGTATATCAGCTGCACGTTCAAAGAGTTGAATTGTTTTCTATTGATGAATGTGACTGGCTATTGCTAGGGAGCTCTCAAGGCTACAGGTGTGCAGTCAATAGCACCCTGCACTTGCAGGAAACCTGAGATTGCTGAAAATCCCAATTCTCTTGCAGCCTGGCTTTCAGGATCCAGACAGAATTAAACAAATTGGTGCGCTCAACATTGCAGTGGACCCTTTTCACCAGCATCCTGACCTTCTTGAAGCTCTGCTGCCTCTTGCTATTCAGGCCCTTGCTTCTCTTGGCCCTGTGCCAACCTCCAATAGGCCTCCTCCTCCTCATCAGGATGAGCGCCAGTCGAAAGGCAGGGTTGCCTGGAGCTTGCATCATCTAAGTCTCAGTGGATCTATGGTTGAGTTGAAGTAATGAATCTAGTGAGCATATTCTTTACAGGTTTGCTGCCATCTAAGGCCACCAAGCCAGTGCTAAGCCCTGTGCCTGGCTGCGGTCTAGATATGGCATCCCCACCCCACCGCTTCCAGGTAAAGGACATCTTGGAGGATCAGAGATGGCTGTTCCACACATTCTGTGTTTGAACCAAGGCTGTAATGAGGTCAGGTGCTGAGTGGCCCTGGTGGACCCAAAGTGGGCTTCAGTGAGCAGGTTATTGCTGAGAAAGTGCTCTTGATTACACTATTGATGACCCCATCCATCACTTTACTGATGACAGAGAGTAGGCTGATGGGGCCGTAATTGGTCAGATTGGATTTATCCTGCGTTTTGTGTATAGGACATACCTGGGCAATTTTCCACATAGCTGAGTAGATGCCAATGTTATAGCTGCACAGGAACAGCTTGCATCTACCCAGCTGGACTAGCAATCCAGAAATCCACAGTAATGTACTGGGGACTCAGATCTGAATCCCACTATGACAAATGGTGGAATTTGAATTCAAAAAATCTGGAATTAGAAGTATAATGATGAACATGCAACTGTTGTCGATTGTCATAAAAACCCATCTGGTTCACTAATGCCCTTTAAGGAAGGAAATCTGCTGTCCTTAGCTGGTCTGGCCTACATGTGACTCCAGACTCAAAGCAATGTAATTTGACTCTTAACTTTCCTCTGAAATGGCCTAGCCCACCATGTGGGTGCAATGATTCAAAAAGGCAGGTCAGCACCACCTTCTCAAGGGCAATTAGGAATGAGCAATAAATACGACGTCCATATCCTGTGAATGAATATTTTAAAAAATGCCTGTCATCCAGTTGCCTCATGATCATTAGGGTCTTCTTTCAATCAGCCATTTGTGCTCACTTTGAACTCCACCCATCTGAAAAGACCCTCCTCCCACTTTGAAGTATTGCCGTTTTACATGACTGCATTGCATTGCTGAGAAACAAAACATGATGTATGTTAGCTTTGAGACTCACACCACAAATTTCTACCCTCCCCTGTCACCCACCAACTTGCCCCCATCACTCTTGACCCACTCAATATAACTATTCCTCTGCTCTCTGTCACCCTTGAATCTCTCCCCTACCCTCCCTTACCCTTGCACCTATAATCATCCAACTCCAAATGCTTTTCCTCCCCTCTGAACCTACACCCGTTACCATTTCCATGCCCATCCTGTCCTTGCCTGGTATCCAAGCCACCTGTTTCATCCGCTTCTTGACACAACCCCACCCCCAATGTGCTACCCGACTATCACCTGGACCTGCCACCCTACTGCATCCCACTCCACCCTCTCCCAACCCCTCCCCCACTCCCCACCACTGACTGACTGTTCCCTCAGATGCCCAGGACCCTCAGCTCAACCCCCAGGACCACACTGTTGATAGCACCAACCCCGCCCTCTAAGACTATCTGTCTCCTGCCATCCTTGCCCAGAAACCCCTCTCCCCCACCCATCCAGAGGCCACAGGCCCCCCAGACATGACAAGAAAGGACCTTCCCTCCATCCCACATTAGTACACCCTCGCAGTCCCTCACTGCCTCCTCCTTTGCCCCAGTCAGTTTCTTCCCCCCTTCACCTGCCTCCTATGTCCAGCCTCTGCTCCACCCTTTCACCCTATCACCCCCCAACTTCCCTGCAACACCCACCCTTCCCCTGCCTCCCATGTCTAGCCTTCATGCAGCTTGTCCTACCAGCACCCGATATTAGTCAAGGTGTGAGCGGTCCCTAAGAAGACAAAAGCAGCATCTACTCACCCCAAAGTTGTGGAAGGAGCCAAGCTAGCCAGGTGCATGCCACTTTTGTGCAGTCATAAAAATAAAGGTTCTACTTTCTGATTAGCAGGGGAACTCAATTTGCCAGGAGAACTTAATTCCGGTTGAGATAGCCTTTTAATGAGCATGCATGACATGCTATTGCACGCTTCCAAACATAGTTCATCTGAAAGCTCGACCCACCTTTAACCTGCCTTTAAAGTCCCGAGAGCAGAATTCTTAAAGTTCTCCTGACGTCGGGAAACTGATTTTTGACCTCACGCCAAATTAAGTTCCCCCGCTCGCCATGCTTCCCAGTGCTGACAGGACCACACAATGCCACCGATTGTGTGAATAGCTGAGGGGAGACAAGGCCAATCTTAAACTACAACCTGAGGGCCTGGCAAAGTGAAACAGAAGACAGCAGCCTTAGGCGAGAAAAGTAGCCTGACAGCAAGGTTGCACAATGCTCCACCAGCACCATAATTAAACAGGGGAATCTGGCCTGACTTCTCTGCTCCCTGACTTTCACAGTATGATGGAAGATCCAGCAACATTCTATACTGAGGGAGTTGCCATGAAGGGAACGGACAGATGTGGTCTAAGGGCCCTCGTGCCTACTCAAAGGGAATGTATAGTGGGATTGGGGAAGGAAATAGTTAAGGAAGTAGGTAGAGCTTGAGAAGAAGGTGTTGAAGAACTGGGACAGGATGAGAGAGATTTGTCACTCATTACTGGCAATTAGAAGATACCTCAGGGGACATGAAGAAACTGTATCCCCAATGAAAATCAGGAGCTCTTTGACTGGCCAGACACTAATTAGTCTGATGATCGGTTTTTCCGCTATTAATGAAATAAAAATATTTGAACGCTCTCAATTTTCTTTGCAGTTTGCATTATGTTCCGTCGAAGCATTACCTACAAAAAAATTACATCGGAAGAGCATGTACATGACATCGGACTGAAATTCCTCTTCAATTATGTTGCTGTAATCTGCAGTGGGGGTGGGAAGGCAATAACCTGTGGGAGGAGTGGTTCCATCACTTTGAGCAATCTGATCCCATTCCTGTGATTTTCAACCAGAAGTGGTGGTGGTGTTGTGTACAATACGCCTTCCCAAATAGGGACAGGTATATTGTAATGAGGTGTAAATGATACATGTAATTTGTACCTTAGCAATGCTGGGCACTGGGAAAGGCTTGCATTCTTGGCATCAAGATTTGCAGTGGGACTCAAAGATAAAAGAGCAGCTTTGCCTAATATAATCAATGGCAGAGTGACTAATTGCACTCCTCTAACCATGATTGCCTATGGTCACCTCTTAATGAGTGTTAGGGACCACTCTTGTGGGTGTCCAGCAATGGCTCCTGCCAAGATCCTGCTCTTGCCCCTGGTTGAATATTGATTTCCACTTGGATCAGACAGAAGACTCACCAGGGATTAAAGAAATGAAGTTCGGGGGTTAAAATGGCTGGGCCTCTCTCTCTTTCTCTCTCCATTGTAACCAGGTAATGATGCCCGCCCCACCACCCTGAAGCCAAACTCTCATCCAGTTAAAACCAGTGTCAACGATGGCAAGGCAATCAGTGCTATGATGGCAGAAAACTTTTATTTTTAACTGGTATGAAGCAGCAGAAATGGTAACTCAACAAATATAGAAAAATACACAGACAGTTGGGCAGGAATCTGATGACCTCACCATTGCGCCAACCTCAACAGGGACCCTCTCCCAGAATCCATGGAGCCCACAAGTTTAAAAACCTTTTGTGACTGCTCCAACAATGTCTTATTTACTAGATTTCCTGGACAGCAGCAATGTTCAAACTATATGCAAAATCACACTAAACAAAATGTTGTCTGACACCTTGTGGTGGGGGAGGGAGAACAAGAAATACTTTACCTATTTAAAAATAGTTGGCTTTGAGGAGCTTTAGAGTTCCCCCAAAGGCATCCATATCATATTTTATTGTTAGTCTGCCTCAACTCAGTTCGAATAGTGTGGATGATTTTCATTACTATTTTCAATGTATATAAAACAGATATTGTCATACATCTTGGAGGCATTTTATTTCAAATTCCAAATTATGTAATGTTCATCCATTATTCTTCAATAAATTGTGCATCAGAAGATTATTAAATGTAACAACTTCCTGTTTGGCACACTGGTTTAAAAACTCTATTGGAAACACAATCCATATGTTCTGTCCCAAGTCCAGAGTATACAGATTTTGTGGAGTGTCTGTATAGAAAAGCATAAACAGTAACCTTACAGTTTTAGAGAACAGATGTTCACTTTCATTTCCCAAAAAGATCACTTTTCATGGTCAGGTCAAACAAGTATTTTAGAGATTTCAAAACAGTTAGAGACATCTTTTTGTTTGTCGTGATTCTTTTCCTTAAGCAGATACCAGACATCTAGTGAACCATAGAATGATACAGCACAGAAGGAGGCTATTTGGCCCATCATGACTGTGCTGGCCCTTCAAAAAAGCTGTCCAATTACTTCCACTCTCTGTTCTTTCCCCATTAGCTCTGCAACTTTTGCCTTTTCAAGTTTACTTTCCAAAGCAAATAGGACGTAATGATTGAATCTGCATCCTCCACCATTTCAGGCAGGGCAACCCAGATCACAACAACTCGTTGTGCAAAATTTCTCATCTCCCTTCCTGTTCTTTTGCAATTTTCATTTATCTGAATCCTCCAGTTACTGACACTTCTTACAGTTTCTCTTTATCTGCTGTATCACAAACCTTGACCATTTTGAACACATTTATTAACTCTCATTTTAACCTTCTTTACTCTAAGAAGAACAATCCCAGCTTCTCCAGTCTTGTCACGTAACTGACCTAGTACCATTCCAGTGAAGCTCCTCTACGCCCTGTCCAAGGTTATGACATCCTTCCTAAACTGTGGTGCCCAAAATTGAACAGAATACTCCAGCTGAGGCCTAATAACCAGTGATTTATATGTTTATCATGGCCACTTTGTTCTTTTACTCAATGGGAATAATCATAACAAAATGGTGGGCCTGAGGTGGGGAGGCTGGTAGTGGATGAGGAGCCTGTTGGTAATTGAAAGGGGCTTTGCTGTGGCTGTTTAACTCAGCCATGGCATTAATACCTTGCTTCCAGGTTTCCTGGCCAATCATAGTGCGAGCATGATGATGACCTGTACTCTATCAATGAAGGCTGTCTGTTTAAAGGAGTCCTGACAGGGGTTAGAATGACTGTAGAAAAGCTTGCTACCTAAGAAATCTGAAGGCAAGGGGATAGAAGGAAGACCTGGGAAAACTGCTCCCTCTAGTCTTCTGACTCTTCCCTGGAGCTGATGCTGGAGAACAGAAGAAAGTCCTGTTTTCTGGAGACAGGAAGAAAAGACCAATCACCCAAATGAAGCAGGCACGGCTGAGACCAGAGGCTGTCCGCAGCAGGACTTTGGTGTCCAGGACCTGGATTCAGTGTTGGAAAAGGATTAACAACCTTATTAGAACTTGATAGGATTAATAATCTTATTAGACCTTGTTAGGTCTTCAAAGATGAATGTCATACCATTTTCAGATAGCAGCCATCACACTCTGACCGCCCTAACGTTCTCCTGCACAGCACTCCTCTGACCTTGCTGTCATACACATTCTTTTCTGTCCAACTGAGTTCCTCCTCAAACCTCCAGCTCAACAGACAACGCTTATATTCAGCCTCGTCCTATTGCTGTCCCTTACAGTCATGCTCCTCAAATGTTCTCATTCCATCCTCAGTACTCATTTCACTCCTCATAACTCTATCTCTTCTCATTGCAGCTCAATGATTCCAGGCACAGCAGCCGGGGTGGACCTGCACCCATAGACCCTCTGACCATATTGGAAGAGAATGCTCTGGAGATCTGCAGGGTGGCTCACACACTAGGTGTCAGTGATGGAGAGAAGTGAATAGCCCAGAGACCTGGGGCCAGATTTCCCCGTTGGAAGTGGGAATCAGGGGAACGGGTTGGATTCCAGGTCACAGTTCCATCCCCCCTTGCCAGTGCTGTGAAGCGCATTTTTCTTTCGCCTTTATTCTTTCACGGGATATGACTGGCAAGACCAGGGCCAGAATTTTATGTCCTGCACACACCCAATCCATCCGATCCATCCGATTATGAAATAGCACAAGATGATGCTGGGCGAGCATCCTGACATCATTGTGCACTCATGTGACATCTCACTTGGTGGCTGCACATGGCATTGGATGTGTGCCCACTGAAAATTAAGCGGGAAATGAAGCTGATTGAGGAGGCAATTGAAAGCAATATTTCGTGGCCCGTCCACTTTTACAGCCGGCGGACGGGACATTCGGCCAGGCAGCCTTTACATTTTTGCTCAAACCTCAATCCAGGGCGGGATGAAATCTCTGTGGGGAAATAAAATAAAAAGAGATATCTGCAGGCTGGTTTTTTTTATGAAGTATGCTTTCAGGTGCTTGATTGTGCTGCATGGACATATTTTGCAGCATTTTTGTTGTTTTGTTTATTCTCTGGAGGTCTGCCACTCCCTGAGGCAGCTGTCTGCCTTCAGGGAGCTCACTGGAAGAGCTCAGAAGCACCTGCAGTTAGATCAGCGCCTGCCCTCCTCCCACCCCCACTGGCAGTGCTGAGCCTTTCTCAGTGCGCGTTTCACGTTGCCTGGCCATTAATTGGCCAGCCTGCGTGAAATCGCAGTCAGGGGATGATACCGGCTGGGAGCCCATTTCCTGTCTGCTCCTGGGCCCACCGATTACGCATGCCCAACGAGCAAAAAATTCAGGTCCAGCATTTGTTGCCCATCCCTAACTGCCTTTGAACTGAGTGGCTTGCGCAGCAGTCATTTCAGAGGGCAGTTAAGAGTCAATCACATTACTTTGGGCCTGGAATCACAAGCAGGCCGGACCAGGTAAGGATGACAGATTTCCTTCCTGAAAGCACGTTAGTGAACCAGGTGGTTTTTATGATAATTGATGATGGTTTCATGGTCACCATTACAAAATGAGTTTCTTGATTCCAGGTTTATGAACTGAATTTAAATCCCACCAGCTGCCATGGTGGGATTTGAACCCATGCTCCCAGGGAATTAATCCTGGCCTCTGATTACTAGTCCAGTGACGTTACCATTATACCACCATCTCCCCCTGATGAGTTTCAAGGGTGCGGGGCCTTAATGACCCTAGAGATAGGTCAACCGCCAAATTAGTGACTGGGGAGGACAGAAATGGAGGTGGAGCACTAGGGAAGTGGGCCATATTGGCCGGAAATGGAAGCAATTACTGTGGCTGCTGTCTGTGTGTGGCATTAAAGAATGAGAGGATCTTCATGTTAAGTGGCCAGGGCAAATAGAGATCTGGAAATGGGATCACATAGGGAAGGGTTGGCTACTAAAATGTTATTACTGTTCAATACTTTCATCCAAACTTTCACCTTTTCTGCATTAAATAAAACTGTTTTCAGTGCTGCTGCCCTTGCTCCCGTAAAGTTGTAGCTGGTCAGCTTCACAGAACTCCTAACCTCTGCCCATCACCATGAAATTTCAAGAGATCAGAAGGTGAGCTCTTAATGAGCTCCCTAATGGCCTCACTCGTCCCAATTACTGAGGGACGCAGCTTCGCCCTCCTGCCCACACCCCCCTTCTCTCCCCCCCATTTTGGGAAAATCAACAGAGTTAGGAAGTGAAGTGGCAGACTGGCATGCAGACCACTGATGCCAATTTTATTTTTGTTATCCCACTGTCTGTCCATCCAGATTTGGGATGAGAAAATCCAGCTCCAAGTGACAGCATTAGATGGTGCACCACCACCTGGCACTTATGTCGCTTATTCCCTCATGGGTGATGGAGAGGCTGTTCAGGGTCCAGACAAAGGAGTCCTTGTTGTAATATGCCTTTAAGGGATTGCAGCATGGCATCACTAGAAAGGAAGTGTGTCATGCAATCCAGGTCTAGTTTCACTTTTGCTTTCAGCAGAGTACACAGCTAAATGTGTTTACACAATCCCTTATTGGTGATTCGTGCCTTTTTTTCATAACACACATGACAGTCCTTGGGAGGGTGAACATACTGAGGATTCTCTGTGACATTGCACACCCTTCACCAGCGCAGGCATGCGCACTGCAGTACCACATGGTGTGGAGCACATCACATGTAAGCAGGAGCAGGTATTGGAAACAGGGACAGCAATGGAAAGCCCCCATTGGAGGATGCAGGATATTCCTAGCTTTGTTCAGCTGGATCTAGATGCTGAGTCTCGGGGGTGAATGATGAAAAGGGAACTACTGGAGCAGAAGTGAGTAATCTGTGCTTCTGTCAGCATTCCAGAGGCAGTGATGTACCCTTGAGAGAGACTGGAGGTTTCCATCTTTAGCTTGAGTGCCATATGACTCAGGCATTTGCATCGATATCCACTTCCAGCTGCATAGAGAGTCAGACACAGCAGGCAACCAAATACATTCTTATCCTGACCAATGGTCTGCACTCTGCATGCCACTTTACACAGGATGGAGCATAATCTCACTTTGGCGGCTCAATATCTCACCAATATACAGAAAAATGCTCTCCAACTTTTGGCAGGCAGGGAAGTGCAGGTGGGCCATGAGAGAGAGAAGATGGAGAAAGGGCATATGGCACAGGAAACTCTTCCCAAAACATTCCCACTTTTTATCCCTTGTCCCCCCCGCTACCAGGCCCCAGCTGCAGGTGGGGTCCTCATGGGTTCCAAAGTCAAAAGGATGTCTGCCATGGGTATCCCATGTGTCATAAACGTGGATGAGCAGCCTGCCTCCACCTCTGCTGAAAGTACAAGGATTGCACCATGTAGAATTAAGAGGAAGCAGATGAGAAAAACTTAATAGTTGCACAAGGGAGGTTCACTTGGGTATGTACAGCGATATTAATGGCATCATGCTGATACAAATATATATATAAACAGGAGGAACATATAGGAGCAGGAGTAGGCCATTTGGCCCCTCGAGCCTGCGTCACCATTCAATAGATCATGGCTGATTCAATTGTGGCCTCAACTCCACTTATTCTGAAATATTTTAATAGGCTTAATGCTTGTTTCAGGCAGGTGCTCATGACAACTAAAGGGTGCCTGAAAGGGGAATCTGTTGAACTTCCAGTGTGGATCAAGTGTGTGTGATCAGTATTGTGATATAGTGACATATACCTTTAAGAGGGTACAATCTCAAACTGCTGTTAATCATTATCATCTCAACAGGATATGATGTAGTAGTTCCATAACTTGCTGTCAATATATAAGCAGCAGGTCTAGGAGTAAGGTGTGTGTATAGTAGTCTCCCTGTTAACTCTATCCATAGATAGTCTTATCGTCAAACAAAGAGCTCACACTATTGTTTCATCAATCCTTGTGTACAATTGATAAGTTTATCTGTAATTATCGTTGTGGGCCCTAGGTTGTCTGTTTCCAGTGGGGTTCCGCAGGGCTCGGTGTTGGGGCCTTTGCTGTTTGTGGTGTACATAAATGATTTGGATTTAAATGTAGGAGGTATGATCAAGATGTTCATGGATGACACGAAAATTGGTCGGGTGGTAAATAGTGAGGAGGATAGCCATAAAATGCCGGAGGATATCAATGGACTGGTCAGGTGAGCAGAGCAGTGGCAAATGGAATTCAAGCCAGAAAAGTGTGAGGTAATGCACTTGGGGAGGATTAACAATGCAAGGGATTACTCTATGAATGGTAGGAGCCTAGAAAGTACTGAAGATTAGAGGGACCTCAGTGTGCATATCCACAGATCCTTGAAGATAGTAGGGCAAGTAGATAAGGTGGTTAAGAAGGCATATGGGATACTTGCCTTTATTAGCCGAGGCATAGAATACAAGAGCAGGGAGGTTATGCTGGAAATGTATGTGGCTGGTTCGCCCACAACTGGAATATTGCGTGCAGTCCTGGTCACCACATTATAGAAGGGATGTGATTACACTGGAGAGGGTGCAGAGGAGATTTACCAGGATGCTGCCCTGGGCTGGAGGGTCTGAGCTATGAGGAAAGATTGTATAGGCTGGGGTTCCTTAGAGCAGCAAAAGTTGAGAGGGGACCTGATGGAGGTGTATAAGATTATGAGGGGCATAAATAGGGTGGATAGGAAGGCACATTTTCCATTAGTGAAGGGGTCAATAACCAGGGGGCGCAGATTTAAGGTAAGAGGTAGAAGGCTTCTAGGTGAGTTGAAGAGAATTTTTTTCACCCAAAAGGTGGTGGGAATCTGGAACTCACTGCCTGAAAGGATGGTTGAGTCAGAAACTCTCGTAACATTTAAGAAATATTTAGATATTCACTTGCATTGCCATAGCCAAGCACTGGAAAATGGGATTTGTGTTGTCAGATCCTTGTTGGACACGATGGGCCGAATGGCCTCCTTCTGTGCTGTAAGCGCCTAGGAGTCTATCTTAGGTTGTCCTTGATTGGTATCGATAGAGACTGCTATAATGAAAGCTGTTGGTAAACTTTACCATTTATTAAACATTCTTCTCACTATATACAGGACAAGGCTTAGCGCGAGGCTTCACACACAACCATCCCTCAATATGCTCCGTTGTCATGTGATTTTACATCACTGATGATGTAGACTGTCTATTTTCATATTTAACATTATCCCTTTACACTACATCTCTCTCCACATGTTTGACTCTATTAAATACATTATTTACATTTTCCTACATCCTTCCTTTCCCCCCGAAGTCTTGACCTTCATTCTTGGTTCACAGAGGTAAGCTTTGTGCTGGTTTTACCAATCTCCCTAACCTTGCTCTCAGAGGATGTATAGGATTCAAGTTCTCCGCGTTCTCTCTCGAACTCTGTAGAGTGGCATGTGAATCATCAGAGACTACCAGCTCGTGTTCAGGTCTTCTGGACGACTGGTCCGTTCCAAAGTTGTTGTCTTATAGATATGAATGCGCTTCTGATCCTTCTCACTGTTCCATTTTCAGTCTCCACAAAATAAAATCGTGAATGTAGTGTTTTTCTAAAACCTGGCCTTTGGGATTTTGGTCATGCATCCATACTGACTCCCCTATCTGGAGTTCTGGTAACTTATGTAGTCTATGTTATTGATTATAGTCTCTGGTTTGATTTGCATTATACTCATCCTCCTTCCCTTACCTTCACTATATCTGCTGCCTTAAGGCATGGCATTCGTGTGTAGAAGCAGGAAGTTGAGTCTGCACTAATCTTCTCATTCGAGTTCACATGGATCCAGGTTGTTCTGGAGTGGTAGCTCAACAGTGCCAAGCTGATATTGTCATTTTTTTTCAACAAAGCTTGAACAATCCTTACTCCTCATTCTGAAATGACTAGACCTGAAATGCCGTATGTGGCAAGAAATTATTTTAGTAATGTAATGACAGCTTCCAAGGTGGGATCATGCAGACATTTAACTTCAATTCATCTATGGTAAGATTCAGCAATCATGAGAAATGTCTTCCTTTTGAGCTTAAAAGGATTCATTCTGAGACATTCCCATGGTCTGAGCAGAAATAAGGATACCATCTGTGGTTTTCTTTGCTTCTTACAATGGATTGCACAGATGATGCAGTTTGAAATCATTTCTTCTAATGATTTTGAGATCCTTGGCTACCAAACAGCATTTCATGCTCTGGCACGACACTTTGTAATGCCCACGTATCCCTACCTGGTATGCCCCATGACACAGGTGCTTGTGTTGCTTGAAGTATTGCTTCAGGATGAGATTATTTGGAATGTCCTTTGATGCAGTACTCCCAAATTTGAGCACATTCTTCACCTGCATTTTGTGCCTTTTGATTTTAATTTAGCCTCTGTGGTTGCTGGTAGAAATTTTGTGATCAGTGAAGAATAGGGCTTGAATTTTCCTGCTGGCGATTTGGGGATAGGGCCCGCTCGCCGACAGGAAAATGATGCAGGATGACATCAGGAAAAACCCCCAACGTCATCCCTGTCCATTTAAATATTGAGGAAGGCAAGCAGACAGCAAATCAGCTGTCCGACCACCGACCTGTCAATGGCCAATTAAGGCCATTGACAGGATAATTAAGGTAGTTAAATGCCCTACCCATCCAATCTTAAGGCTAGTGGGCAGGCCAGGAGCCCCAACGGGCTTCTGATAATACATGAAACCTCATCCATTGCAGGATGAGGTTTCATGTCTGTTTTTAAAAACTTTATTAAAGTTTATGTGCTTCTTATTAACATGTCCCATCGTGGGGGACATGCTAATAATTTTTATATTTTTCTATTTTTAAAGTTTTTTAGAATGTCAGTAATCTCCCTGAGACAGCACTTATTCTCAGGGAGATGAGTGCTCTTTGACAGTTGGGGAATCCCCCCGCACCCCGCCCCCCCGCCGGCCCGGCACAGGAAGTGCATAGCCTTCCCGTCGGGCAGGCCACTGGGCGGGCCTTAATTGGCCCGCCCGCTCAAAATGGCGGCAGGCTCCGCTTTGGTGGCAGAGTTCAGTTGCCTGCCTGCCGCCAAGCCGGTGGGACCTGCCCACCAACCTAGGGCAAAATTCTGCCCTAGGATTCCACATCTTTGACAAAATTTACATCCTCTTGTTCAGGCTTTTCAACATGAATGTGTGACCATGTGTCTGCAGTAGTTTGTTGTTTTCCTTGGACATATTTGATTGTAGCATCTGGTCTCAATATGATGTAATGCGCTGTTTTCAGCTTCCAAAGACCTCTAAATAAGTTTGGTAATTAAGTGCTGAATTCTTTGGCTTTTTTTGACTACCCAATTCTTGTGCTTTATAGATGAGTTGTGGATCTGTGCAATTTTTTCGGCTTAACAGCAAACACTCTTGGTTTTGGATTACACACAAAGTTTCTGGTTACTTCTCTTCCTTAGTACTGAAGTGTAGCTGTCAACTGTCCCTTGACCTTTTGTTGAATGCCTCCTGGATGTGATCAATGGTATGGTCAACGGCTGGATGTAGCCTTCTGTGACTGAAAGAAGTGAAACTCCTCCTCCAGTTCTAATTTGACAGTTTTTTAAATGTCTATTGCCCATAATGTCTGCTCCAATAGTTCCTATTAGATCCTATAATTTCTCCTAAGAATGGTATTTAATTGTCTTTTGCATCTTCAATTTCTTGAATGCTACTTGCTTTAATTGGTTTACTTCTAAATTTCCTAATTGGGAGATTTCTTGATGTGGAATACAGCTTTAAAATGTCCTCTCTTCTTAGAGGAATGTCAGTCTATATTTATAGCAAGGCACTCTGCAACAATGCAGCCTTTTTCCACCACAGCAAGAACACTGGGTAATGGTGACTACTGGGCCCTCTTCACTCTTTCCCTGTTATTGAAAGGTGCACTGCTACCTCTGTGTCCTACAAACTGCAATATGTCAGTCATTTTTTTTCTATGAAATCCCCCTGTCACGTTGAATAAATACACGATTTTGTTTTCTCATGTTGGCCTGCTTGTTAACTGCACAGCCTTTGATCACATTGAATCCTCACTCAACTGTAGAAAACCTGATAGTCTCTTCTAAGACTCCTACAACAATCTGACCCTGAATTAATTTGTCTTTTGGGGTTCCATATTCATAGTTCTCAGCCAGTTGATATAAATCATTAATGAAGGAATCTACATTCTCTCCCGGTCTTTGGGTGTACCTTTTGAACTTTCTATGATTGTGTTCTTTCTAAGGCTGAAATATGTATCAAAAGATTTTATATTATCTTTGTATGTTGCAAGTTCTTCATTCATGCCTTGTCTGACAAAATGTCATCTGCACTACTGCCAGTGGCGTAGAAAAGGGTACTGACCTGTTCCTTGCTAGGTTTCTCTGCTGGTCAGGAAGCAGTTCTGAACTTGGTAAACCTATGGTACCAGTTATGCCACTTCACAGCTTGACCTGAGCCTCCAGTGTGTCCGAACCATTTTGGTAAAGTTAAGATTTTCCCTACAGCTTTTCTTCACTCTAGCCTTCTTCAAGCTCTGTTGGCCTTTTTCCCATTGATATTTCCTCACAGTCATTTTCCTTGCTGCTTTTTCAGTTGCTGGGCTTTTTTATTCCCTGTGTCTTCAATCTTGCTGGGATTTCCATTGTCATTCCCGCTACCTTCATCTGTTATCATTATTGTGGGTCATAGTTTAGGTTGTCCTTGATTAGAATTGATAGTGACTGCTGGAGACAAGACAAACTTTACCTTTTATTAAACATTCTTCTAACTATAGACAGGACAAGACTTAGCACAAGGCTTCACACACAACCATCCCTCAGTAGGCTGTTTTCATGTGATCTCACACCACTAATGATGTAGACAGTCTATTTACATATTTAACATTAACCTTTTACACTTTAGTTTACATCAAACAGAAGAAAGACGTAACATGGTGACAGCAGTAGGATCACGGTTTTGAACTGAGCAGAATGCAAGCCTCAGCCCCTTCAGATCCAGCAGAAGAAAGGAGCTAGTGTGAAACTGAAACAACAGTCAAAGTGCATCATGTGTAAGAATTCTGCAACTTTGCAGGGGTTCTACGCACACTGTGCATTCATTCCAGGATCGCATATCACTCCAGGAAGCAGGCAGTGGGTCCTGGTAAGATTTTTCAAATCTGGGCGAACTTAATTATTAAAAGTCCAACTGCTGCAAAGCTTAATCAGGAACATAAATTAAACAGCAGACTGCAGGTGGTCTCATTTTAAGCAAAACTCATTGGCAGGAGAATCATTACTGCTGAAGCTAAATACTGCAGACTGGGCTGGGAAGAAGAATCTATTGAGTAACAGCTCCTAACAGCCAGAAGAAGTCTGTAAAAAAGCTTTTTTCATTGTTTGCTTTCACTTTGGCATTCCTGTAACCATTTTCCCACTAAAATCACTGCTTCATGAACAGAGCTTAGAGCTAAAACTGGGGAAAAAAATAGTGTTCAACAGCACCACCATTGCAGTCAAGCAATAACCTATGGCCAGCTCAGGCAATGGTCACTAAAAGTACTCCAACTCAAGAGTTAAATTAACTTGAAAGGAACTGGAAGAAACTTGTATCACTGTGAAGATCTCTGGATAGCATTAAAAATCCTGAAAAAAGCTAGATGAAGACCACAAAAATTCTAACACTTCACTGGAAGGCACCAGAATCTCTCTCTGAATTTACTTTGTTCCAACAATGTGTCAAGCTGCGTTTCCTGGACCCCAATATTTCCAAACCAGACAAACAAGCCATTAAAATTAAAATTTCTAAAGGCAATGAGGGCCTCCACAGACTGAAAACATCAGGCCTGTCCGATGACCATCTGAAAAATCCAGAAAAAATATGGTCAACATTCAAAGTTCAATTACGAGTGAAGATCAACTTCAGAATACTCTGTCTGGAATTCATGCCATTCAGGCAACAACCAACAGAAACCATTGATCAGTTCATAAGTAGATGCAGAGACAAAGGACATGAATTGTGCCTTCACAGCAGCAGAGCCAGCTGACAGGATAATCGAACTTGTGACAGCATCTGCAACAATTTACACTGCATGCGAAGATGGTGCTGATTGGTTGGAAAGAGAACTCTGATTTATAGAAACATTGCCATGGAGAATGCACCATAACTGTTCCATGGACAGGTGTGTAAATATATGTAGTTTCTAGTATGCGTAAATGAATCACACTGTGAGCCCAACTGATAATCATAAAGTGGCTGACAGTGTAATTCTTAGCACAATCAAGATTGTTTGGCTAGTGCTGTCCAATTGCAGAATCACACCTAATGTTGGACTGTGTTTTGAGTTTTGCAAGCATGGGCTGGTTGCGTACAGTCAATGCTTTGTCTGTTGTGAACAGCTGAAGGGGCGTCTATTCTATACGATCCACCAGTCGTTGCGATGTAGTGGCATCACATTGGCACTGAAATTCATATATCGTACAAATGAGTAATATGATACTATAATGACAGCCTGTCTCCTTTTTCAGGGACAATCAAGAAATAATTTCTTGATCTGTGTTTCTGCATTTAATACTTGCAGTTCCCACTGCAATTCTGACAAGGGGTTATAACCTGAAATGTAAACCTGTCATTCATTTCTTCGGAAGCTGATGGACCTGTTGTGTATTTCCACTGTCTCCTAATTTTGTTTTGATATATTATCCCGTTCACTTCATATTTGAGAATGATTTCCCAGAAGATTACTTTTGACCTTTTGATTGCTTGAGGGGATTGAGACTAAATTAATAGCTTTTTCAAGGGGCTGGCAGTGCCATGATGAGCTGATTGGCTCCTTCTGTGCTCCATCATTCTACGATTCAGTGGGTTTTTTGATTTAAACCTGGTTACAAGTTGAGTATTCTTAAATTCTGGTTTGAGTGGGCTCTTATATAGATTTCATCTTGATTTTATAGATCAACTATGCTCCCCAGGGTGTGTAAAGAAGCACATGAAGTCCTGTGTGCAATATACTTACAGCACCGTCCTTTGGCTAGTAGTTCAAATACCATAGTTGTGTCTGTTGCACAGCATAATCTTGATAAACTCATTTTCCAGGAAATGGTATGTTATGCTTGGATTGTGTTTTCTGTAGACTGCATCAAAAAACTGACCAAGCTCTAACATTTTTACCTTGGTCCATTTAAGACCAAATTCTGCAATTTGATCTAAAATACAACAATATATCAATTATTTCAGTCATATTTTAAAAATTCTAATAGTTTTGTGCAAAATAAGTTTGAATATGAATTTTGTTTTACTTCAATAATGATCTTCATCTAAATTTGGATATTTATGAGTAAAGTTAATTAATGAAACAAGGTCACGTTCCGTTACAAAGTCAAACAGGCTTATACTCTCCGGAGTTTAGAGGAATGGGAGGTGATCTCATTGAAATGTAGAAGATTCTGAAGGAGCTTGTCAGGTTAGGCACAGGGAGAAGTTGTTTCCCCTGGCCAGGGAATCTAAAACATGGGAACACAGTCTCAGGGGAAGCGGACAATCATTTGGGACTGAGATGAGGAGAAATTTCTTCACTCAAAGAGTTGTGAATCCTAAGAACTCTCTACCCCAGACAGTTGTGGTTGTTCCATTGTTAAATATATGTAAGGCTGAGAGATTTTTGGGCTCTCAGGGAATCAAGGGATATTGGGAGTGGGTGGGAAAGTGGAGTTAAAGCCTAAGGTCAACCATGAACATATTGAATGGTGGAAGAGGCCCGATGAGCCGCCTGGTCTACTTCTGCCACTATCTCTTCTGTCACTCCAGTGCTCATCCTATTCCATCCACTCTGTATATTTCCCCTTTCCTTCACTGTTTTCATATTTTGAATTGATTTGGCCTTTTTAAGATGTGACAGTAGACTACTTAATCAGCAAAACCCAGTGAGACAGTGGGTTGTGTTTTTATTCTGGTTCTGTAAGAAAGATGTCAATGGAAAGAGGATACTGGCCAAGCCCAGGAGATATATCTCACTTTGAGTGAGGTTAAAAAAATAGATATTTAACTGAACCGGGTAGGTGTATGTAGGGTGACTCTGATTTTGCACTCACAGCAGAGGCCTTATCTGCTGTGAGCATATGGGTATGATTTTCCAAAATTCACTCTTAGCAGACGAGACTTCCCTCTAAGAGTGCAAAGATGAAAAATGAGCCCTTTGATGACAGTTCGGTGAAATAATTTACTTTGCACACAGCAAAATAAACCATTTAGAAAATAACCACTATTCAGGACAGGATCTTTATCATCCATCAGGAATTGGGTCTTGGTTTAGAAACTCATAGGGACAACAACAGCCTATGAATATTGTATTAAGAAGGCTGCACTATGTATAGTTTCCTGTTCCACAGAGGCTGCCTCAATCCACAGCTTTCTAATCCAGAAGCAAGAGCATAACAACGGAATTACTTAGTAGTTATTCGCACAGGCTGACACACCACATTCAGCAAGTATACATCCTGTGTTAGCTTTCCCCTCTCTCTCAACTCGTGAGGCTTGGAAATCTGAACTATCGGGCAACTTGTCTTCTTTAAAGTAGCTGTAACCAACTCAGTCCATGAAGTTCAACCAAGTTTTTATAAATATCACAGAGCCCCCTAGATAATAAGCTTGTATTATTCTAAACTGCACTGGTTTTGCAGTGAAAATAATGATGGTGGTGTACATTGAATCAGAAATAATTCACTTCAAAGTGAGACTGCATTCTTTCAGAGACAGACAGTGTTATGCCCATCATAGCTTTGTGAGTAATAGACACCATTATTAGTGCTGCAGAAAGCAAAAGTGTATCATGATAACAATACGTTATTCAGAATTGGAATGGGAGAGATTCCACCCCTCAGCTCTCAGATAGTCCATAAGATATAACAAATGAAGCAAATGAAACTGTTTGCCTTGGCACCAAACAGCAGATACTGTACTTTATTATCGCCACCAAGAACAGTAAAGAAAAACAGGCCTTATGTTTTCTAAAGTTTATAATTTAGTAATGGGCTTTTCAGTTCAGAACACATCAAACAACAAATCAACAGACACATTGGGTTTAAGGTTATTTTTGGCTGGTGTTGAATAAATTAATTTGCCAAATGTTTTTGAATGATTGCCAAACTTCAACAAGGCTGAAGGGCAGAAGGTTTATTTCCAGGAAGTCTTGGAGTTAGCAGAGATTTATGTTCACTGCAGTGACATCTTTTTTTAACAGAGCAAAAAGGTTTGGGAGTAATAAGGTTGCCATGGGGCATTTGAACCTTTCACACTGCACAAGCCTGTATCATTAGGTACCTATGTATCAGTCGGCTAGTACTGAAGCCCTAAAACTAAACATAGCTGAGACGTAAATCCCATGATGAATAGAGATTATGTACAAAGATCGCGTATAACGTATGGCAAATGGAATTTTTAAAACTCCATCCCACTTTGTCACATGCACCTGATAAATGGAAATTTTAAATAATAACATTAAATGGTCAATTAGTGAGATCTCTGTGAAGTTGGAACATCAGAGAGTCAGACAGCAAGAGTCTGGAACATCTGAACAGACATTTTTTAAAGGCACGTCTCTAACTTAACCTTTCTTGCACTTCTAATTGGATTGAGTGCAATATGTGAGATCTGCTAAGTGAATGCTGAAGGTACTCCTTTATTGAAGATTGTAGTTTAATGCAACTAAAAGAATTTTCATCTTAAATTACATTGAGGTTATAACAACTGTTTGTGTTGTTTCTCCAGTAGTTTGGCCAGTCACTTGCCAGAGTTACCATGGTAGACTGGGGAAACCCCTGCAGAATTTCAAGGTTGCTGTGAATATGCACACTGCCAGTTTATACTTCTGCACCTAAATTTTGAGTACATTCCAGCAGCAAGGGGCCTTGCCTGCCACCAGCACATGTTGGTAAATTGTGGAGTTACAGCTCAATAAATTTATTCTCCCTCCTTCTGTGCAGTTAGCAAAATAGTGACCTCATAGAAGAGAAGAAAGAGAATGATGACACATAAATCTTGGTTGCTGATCTACATCTAGCAGATACTTAAACATTGTGGCAAACTCAGTCTTTATTTATTCTCACATCTTACGGTGGTACACATAAGAGAATGTGGTGCGTTTGACATCAGATCCTTGTAATAGCAGGATGTCTACTCCAAAATTAAATATTCCATTGTGCCCCAAAGTGGTTACCATGCACATTGTCTGCTTGGAGCCTGTGCTGAGGCTGTCCGTAGGGTTCATTATAGCTCCAATTTAATTCAGATGAGGGACCCGCTTGTGGTATGATCAGGAGGTGGGAGCAAATATTCAATCCCTCCACCACCGACACTCAGTGGAAGCGGTGTGTACCATCTACAAGATTCACTGCAGGATCTCACCAAGGCTCCTTAGACAGTACCTTCTAAACCCACAACCACTACCATCTAGAAGGACAAGAGCAGCAGATACATGGGAACACAACCACATGGAAGTTCACCACCAAGCCACTCACCATCCTGAGTTGGAAATATAACACCGTTCCTTCACTGTCACTGAATCAAAATCCTGGAACTCCCTCCCTAACAGCACTGTGGGTGTACCTACAGCACATGGGCTGCAGCGGTTCAAGAAGATGGCTCACCATCATCCTCTCAAGGGCAATTATTAATGGGCAATAAATGCTGTCCTATCCAGCAATGCCCACATCCCATAAATGAACAAAAAAAAGGCAGAGCTTGGTAGCCTGGTTGCTACTTTAAATCAGATGGTACTTGAGAGGAATGTTTCCCTCAGTTGGACTCACTGATGGTCTGCACACAAGTAGTTGTGAGAGCTCATTACCTTCCAGGTAAGAGTATTCTCTATTTGAAACTTCTGGAGGACAAAGACAGTCACAGGAGCCATGAAAGATATGAGCAATTTTTATTTATTAAGGACTTGTTGAAGATGAATTATGAAAAATGTGCAGAAATACAACCTAGTGTTAGTGTCAGCTGTTTTATAAGTTCAAGGTGGGAGAGATGCTGCAGATAAATTTCCAGCACCTAATTTAAATGGTTATAAAATCATACACAGCACACATTCAAAGATCCAACATATAATCTCAATGAGAAATCAGGCAGAGTACTCAGCTGAACTCTTCATTCAAACTGGGTTTTTAATGATACAAGACTTCTTTGGTTATATAAACATCCAATTTAGCATAGACAGTTATTAAAACATGGAAAAAAATCAATTTCTGCAGCTGGTTGCCACTTACTCTCATCTTGTAGAACAGGAAAGAATCCGTCAAATTGGAATTCACCCCATCAATCAATTTCATTAATATTAAGCTCCCCCTCTAAATTGCATGTAACTCTTGTTAATAACATTGCTCAGCTTTATTCTGACTTCATCGGGTGCAAAACAATTCTCTTCAAGCCAACTTTCAAAATGGACAGAAGATGAGAAGACTAACTTAACACGCATGCGTTCTTATGGCATGTACAGGCTATAATACTCTTTTTTCTATGAAACAAAACACGATGGCAGATATTCAGAATACGAGGCAAAAGGTACTTTGGACATTGACTACTCAGCCACTTATGTTGAAAGTTCTAATTCAGTTTGCTTCTTCAATGATGCCACCCACGAGTTAAGGCATCTAGCCATTGGACAACCTTGATTGTTATTGTATTCCTTGAACGCATTGCCTTAGGAAATAAATTTCAATACTGAATACTGATTTCAAGGGCAGAATATTTCCGTTGGCATGCGGGGGCAGGCCAGATATGCCGATGCCTAAAATGACGCACGAAGACATCGGGTGTGCGTCCCAATGTAATCGCGCTGAGTAGTAATGTAAACGGCCTATTAAGACCATTAAGAAATTAATTGAAGTTACTTGTGAACACTACCTGTCCAACCTTAAGGTTGGTGGGCAGGCGAAAAACCCAAGCAGCCTTCGCATTTTTTAGGAAACCTCATCCACGAGTGGGATGGCATTTCCTAAAGTTTTTATTAAATGAATAAATTTTCATAAATATGACTTGGGACATGTTTAAATAAATTTTTACACTTTTTATTTAATTTTTGAACATCGATTTTATCTCCCAGAGGCACTCAGGGAGAATGAAGCACTCTTTTGTGCGCATGCACGAAAGAACACTGGCCCCGACTGTCCCTTCTCCCCTCACCCGCACAGGTAGTGCTTAGTGCTACCGGTCACTTCTTGCACTGGGCGGGCCTTAATTGGCCTGCCCACGTAAAATGGCAGCGCAGAGCCAATTGTGGGTGGCGATTGGCTCCACGCCCGCTCCGACCGAGCCTGCCAGCCATATGAAAAATTCTGCCCCAAGATTTGGGGTGGTGGGGGGGGGGGGGGGGGGGGGGGGGGGGGGGGTAGGGGGTAAGTTACAAGCAATACCATAGCAATGTGCAAATAAGGATTCACCAAAGCAAAAGAATTGAGTGTGGGAACACATGATGGTTGGAGATTCAAGAGTGAAAGGATTAGACAATTATCTTTATAATCATAACTGCGAGTCCTGGGTAGTGTGTTATCTGCCTGATATTAAGGGGCATAACAAAGGAAGTGCAGAAGCTTTTGAAGAAGGGAGCCATCTGGAAAGTATGCTTTATATTTTAACTGATGACATTGGAACAGTAAAGTTCAAATTCTACTCAACAAGTTTCAGGAGTTAGAAAGTAGGTTGAAAGGCAGAACCTCAAAGCCTGGAAATTGACAAATTGGGGATCAGTGGCTGGTATAGCTTAAAGAATGAGACATAATGGTTGCAGGAATACCATCTTTGTCATGATCCCAAAATATTTGTTGAGAAAGTAGGATTATTTCTTCCACATTACAAAGGCGTCTTAAAAAGTTGCCTTGGGGACACAATGACTCTCCCCTAGTCCTCCACATCCCCCCTCCACCCTGTCCGGCACAACATATCACAGATTCGCAGAATGTTACAGCACATTCAGCCCATTGTGTTTGCACTGACTCTCCAAGTAAGCATTATGATTTAGTGCCAATCTCCTGCCTTTTCTCTATACCCTGGCACATTGTTTCTATTCAAATAATCTTTTAATGCCCTCTTGAATACCTCGATTGAACCTACCTCCACTACACTTCCAGGCAGTGCATTCCAGACTCAAATTGCTTGCTGTGTGAAAAAGTTAACACATCACCTTTGCTTCTTTTGCAAATCACTTTAAATCTGTGCCCCCTCGTTCTCAATCCTTTTACAAGCGAGAACAGCTTCTCTCTATCTAATCTATCCAGCCCCCTCATGATTTTGAACACCTTAATTAAACCTCCTCTTAGCCTTCTCCTCTCCAAGGAAAACAGTCCCAACTTCTCCAATCTATCCTCATAACTGAACTTCCTCATCCCTGGAACCATTCTTGTAAACCTCTTCTGCACTCTCTCAAAAGTGTTCACATCCTTCCTATAGCGTGGTGCACAGAACCGTACACAATAACTCCAGCTTAGGTCTAACTAGTGTCTTATATAAGTTCTTTATAACTTCCCCGCTCTTGTACTCTGCCCCTATTAATAAAGCCCCAGATACAGTATGCTTTATTAACTGCTCTCTCCACTTGTCCTGCCACCTTCAATTATCTATGCACATATACACCTAGGTCCCTCTGTTCCTGCATCCCCTTAAGAATTGCACCCCTTATTTTATATTGTCTCTATGTTCTTCCTACCAAAATGCATTACCCCACACTTCTCCACATTGAACTTCATCTGCCATCTTCAGGAGGCAATGGCGTAGTGGTATTGTTGCTAGACTAGTAATCCAGATATCCAGGGTTTTGCTCTGCGTTTGAATCCCACCACAGCAAATGGTAGAATTTGAATTCAGTAAAAATCTGGAATTAAAAAGTCTAACTATGTCCATGAAATCATTGCCGATTGTTGTAAAAACCCATCTGGCTTACTAATGTCATTTAGGGAAGGAAATCTGACGTCCTTACCTGGTCTGATCTACATGTGACTCCAGACCCACAGCAATGTGGTTGACTCTTATATGCCACTCAGTTGTAACAAACTGCTACAAAGTCACAAAAAAGGAATGAAACCAGATGGACCATCCGGCATTGAACCAGGCACCGGAAATAACAACGGCGATCTCAGCCCTGTCGACACTGAAAAGTCTTCCTTACTAGTGCCAAAATTGGGAGAGCTGTCTCACAGATGAGTCAAGCAACAGCCTGACATAGTTATACTCATGGAATCATACCTTACAGATAATGTCCCAGACACCGCCATCACCATCCCTGGATATGTCCTGTACCACCGGCACAGTGGTATACAGTTGGGAGGGAATTGCCCTGGGAGTCCTCAACATTGACTCTGGGCCCCATAAAATCTCATGGCATCAAACATGGTCAAGGAAACCTCCTGCTGATTATCACGTACCACCCTCCATCAGCTGATAAATCAGTACTCCTCCATGTTGAACACCACTTGGAGGAAGCACTGAGGGTGGCAAGGGTGCAGAATGTACTCTGGGTGGGGGACTTCAATGTCCATCACCAAGAGTGGCTCGGTAAATGACATAGCTGCTAGGCTGGGTCTGCAGCAGATGGTGAAGGAACCAACAAGAGGGAAAAACATACTTGACCTCATCTTCATCAACCTGCCTGCCGCAGATGTATCTGTCCATGACAGTATGCGTAGGAGTGATCACTGTACAGTCATTGTGGAGACGAAGACCTGCCTTCACATTGAGGATAAGCTCCATCGTGTTGTGTGGCGCTACCACTGTGCTAAATGGGATAGAGATTTCAAACAGATCTAGCAACTCAAGATTGGGCATCCATGAGGTACTGTGGGCCATCAGCAGCATTGTACTCAAACAGAATCTTGGCCCGGCATATCACCCACTCTACCATTACCATCAAGCCAGGGGCTCAACCCTGGTTCAATAAAAAGTGTAGGAGGGCATGCCAGGAGCAGCACCAGACATAAAAATGAGGTGTCAACGTGGTGAAGCTATAACACAGGACTACTTGCGTACTAAACAGCATAAGCAGCAAGTGATAGACAGGGTTAAGCAATCCCACAATCAATGGATTAGATCTCAGCTCTGCAGTCCTGCCACATCTTGTCATGTTTGGGGGAGGAGGCTCCATAAACATCCCCATCCTCAATGATGGAGGAGTCCAGAACATCCGTGCAAAAGATAAGGCTGAAGCATTCGTTACAATCTTCAGCCAGAATTACTGAGTGGATGATCATCTCGGCCTCCTCCAGAGGTCCCCAGCATTACCAATGCCAGCATTCAGCCAATTCGATTCACTCCACGTGATATCAAGAAACGGCTGAAGGCATTGGATCCAGCAAAGGCTATGGGCCCTGATAATATTCCAGCAATAGTACTGAAGACTCGTGCTCTAGAACTTGCCGTGCTCTTAGTCAAGTTGTTCCAGTACAGCTACAACACTGATATCTACCCGGCTATGTGAAAAATTGCCCAGGTATGTCCTGCACACAAAAAGCAGGACAAATCCAACCCGTCCAATTACTTCCCCATCAGTCTACTCTCCATCATCAGTAAAGTAATGGAAGGGGTCATCCACAATGCTATCAAGTGACACTTGCTTAGCCATAACCTGTTCATTGATGCCCAGTTTGGGTTCCGCCAGGGCCACTCAGCTCCTAACCTCATCACAGCCTTGGTTCAAACATGGAAAAAAGAGCTCCAGAGGTAAGGTGAGAGTGACTGCCCATGACATCGAGACCGCTTTTGATCGAGTGTGGCATCAAGGAGCCCTAGCAAAACTGAAGTCAATGGGAATCGGGGAAAACTCTCTACTGGCTGGACTTATACCTAGCACAAAGGAAGGTCGTTGTGGTTGTTGGAGGTCAGTCATCTCAGCTCCAGGACATCACTGCAGGAGTTCCTCAGGGTAGTGTCCTCAGCCCAACCATCTCTAGCTGCTTCATCAATGACCTCCCTTCCATCATAAGGTCAGAAGTGGGGATGTTCACTGATGATTGCACAATGTTCAGCACCATTCATGACTCCTCAGATACTTAAGCAGTCTATGTCCAAATGCAGCAAGACCTGGACAATATCCAGGCTTGGGCTGACAAGTGACAAGTAACATTCACGCCACACAAGTAACAGACAATGACCATCTCCAAAAAGAGAGAATCTTACCATCACCCTTTGATGTTCAATGGCATTACCATCACTGAATCCCCCACAATCAACATCCTGGGCATTACCATTGACATAAACTGAACTGGACTAGCCATATAAATATTGTGGCTACAACAGCAGGTCAGAGGCTAGGATTAGGATTAGTAGCTCACCTCCTGACTCCCCAAAGCCTGTCCACCATCTACAAGGCACAAGTCAGGAGTGCGATGGAATACTCCCCACTTGCCTAGAAGAGTGCAACTTCCACATCACTCAAAAAGCTGGTCACCATCCAGGACAAAGCTGTCCACTTGATTGGCATCACATCCACAAACACTCACTCCCTCCACCACCGATGCGCAGTGGCAGCAGTGTGTACCATCTACAAGATGCACTGCAAGAATTCACCAAGGCTCCTTAGACAGCACCTTCCAAACCCACGACCACTACCATCTAGAAGGACAAGGGCAGCAGATAGATAGGAACACCACCACCTGGAAGTTCCCCTCCAAGTCACTCAACATCCTGACTTGGAAATATATTGCCGTTCCTTTACTGTCGCTGGGTCAAAATCCTGGAACACCCCTCCTAACAGCACTGTGGGTGTACTTACACAACATGGATTGCAGCGATTCAAGAAGGTAGCTCACCACCACCTTCTGAAGGGCAATTAGGAATGGACAATAAATGCTGGCCTAGCCAGCAAAGCCCACATCCCATGAATGAATTTAAAAAAACCTATCTGCCCACTCCACCAACTTGTTCCTTTTGAAGTTCTACACTGTCCTCCTCACAGTTTACAACACTGACAAGCATTGTGTCATCCACAAACTTTGAAATTGGCTCCTGCACACCAAGGTCTAGATCATTAATGTATATAAGGAAAAGCAAGGGTGTTTACAAGAGTGGGAACTCACTACAAATCTTCTTCCAGCCAAAAGAATATCCATTGACCATTACCCTCTGTTTCCTATTACACGGCCAATTTTGCATCCATGTTGCTACTGTCCCTTTTATTCCAAGAGCTATAACTTTTCAGTTGTGTGGCACTGTTTCAAATGTCTTTTGAAAGTCCATGTACATCACATCAATAGCATTACTCTCATCAACGTTCTATGTTTCCTCTTCGAAAAACTCCAGCATGTTAGTTAAACCCAATTTCCACGATTTCTATCTGCAATGAGAAACAGAAGATGCTGGAATTTCTCTGCAGGTCAGGCAGTGTCTGTGGAGGGAGAAACAGAGTTGATGAGATATACTTAAACAGGAGCTGGAAGGAGTGGGGCTAGCATGGAACCCTCCGCAGAAAGGAAGTACAAGAGCAACCTGAAAATGCCTGTGTCAACCATAATGTTCCAAGGTCAGCATGCTGCCGGACTCTCAGACCTACAGTTTGGTCCCTGTTTCTACCCCTATATCTAGACCAAGGTCCTATCAGGGATGGTCACACTACTGAGCTAGAGTGGAAGATTTGGACGATGCCAACCCTTTATAGGCACGATACAGCTTGGGTAAATCATACTTTTCTAGGGGTTAAAATTGTTGACAGATGCAGAGTGTGGCGGAGAAGCAAAAATGGCTGTCCAGAGGACAACCTGGAATGAAATTTCTAAGTACTTGGAAAAATAGAATCAGCATGAATTCCTAAAAGATAGGCTGGGCCTGACCATCTTATGAAATTCTTTGATAAGAGAACGGATAAAGTAAATCTGATTATACTGAATTAAATAGATTTTTAAAATATACTTGACAATGTATCAAATAAAAGATTTATAAAAAAGACGATTGCAGAATTACAGAATTAAATAGAATGTGACTGCATGGATACAGAGATGTTGGAATGCAAAAACAATAAGAGTAAAAGGCAATTTCTCAGACTGGAGAAGTGCGGTATGTGGTGTTCCACAGGAGTCCTTGTTGCAGCCCATGTTATTCATATGATTGATTTCTAAGAATTGAAGAAACAGAATTGAAATTTGCTGGGGGCACAATTTGTTTGGTGGGTGTGGCATTTTGTGATGGGGGATTGTGAAAGATGGCAGAAGATAGATAGGGGATAGATAGTTTAGCCGAAAAGGTAAATGTTCAATGTGGAAAAAATGTGAATAAAATATTTTGGAAGTAAGAATAGAGAAAGGAAATGCACTTTAAATGGCAAGAATTTAAATGGAGTAGATGAACCTTGATGTGGAGATAAGAAGGCCATTAAAACTGGCAGTACAACTGAATAAGGTCACAAAAAGGCAACTGGAATCCTTGATTTTACAGGCATAGAATATAATAGCAATGAGGTAAATTGAACATGTACAAGACTTTATTCAGGCCATAACTGGGTCATTATGTATAGTTTTGGATGCGCCATATAGCAGGAAGGATATGAAATCAATGGAAAAGGCATAGTGTAGATTCACTGGGTTGTTCTAAAGGATTAGGATTTACAGTTATGAAGTGAGAGTTGAGAAGTTAAAGCTTTTTTCACTAGAGCTGAAGTTAATAGGTAACCTGATAGAGGTCTTCAAGATTATGAAAGGTTATGATAAGATAACATGAGCCTAACATTCTCTTAAATTCTTTCTTCACAAATCACAGACACCACTCTTGTAAACACCAGCATAGAGTTTATGACATCTGCATTAATATGGTCCACTACTCTGTCACCACAGAAGCACTTACCTGACACAGAGATTTATCCATTCCAAGATGGCAAATTGGAGAGCCTTGTGTTCGGTGGAGGGGATCAGAGAAGAGGGAAGCTCCAGTTTTAAACATGCTTAGGTACATTTCACAGTCTCATCTTAGCTTGAAGAATAGCTTCTTGAAATAAAAAGAGAAACTGCTGTAAATACCCAAGGTCAGGAAGCTTCTGTGAGAAACAGAGCTAAATTTCATCAGACACAGGAAGTAATTAGGATTCCAATCTTCCCAGCATAAGATTTGGTTCGGGGCGGGGCTGAGGGGGTGCTGGTGGGGAGTGGGTACCCCAAAGATGCACTGGGGAATCCCCTTCAGAAGTTCACAAATCAGGTTTGCACAGTAATTGGCCAGAAGTGCAAATTTACTCTGGGCAATTGCCCTGCACTGGGAACCATCTGAAAACGTGGTTAAATCGCAAACTTCAGATGGTTCTGACTGGGTAACATCAATAGTTACCCAGAATATGTTATACGAATTAAAACCACTTATAACTTCTGGATAACTATTGTACAGACCTAAACCAACCCCCCCGCCCCACCACAGGACTCCCCCAACCTTCTAGGGGACTCCCCTAGCCGCCAACTATCTCCTCCCCCTCACAGGGCTCCCTAGATCGAAGCCCATACCCACCCCCCCCCCCACTACCCCGAGGCCTAACACCTACCCAGCAGGATCAACTCCCCCTGCACCGAAACCTGACACCCTCCCTCCACACCAACGCCCAGGCCTGACTTGAGGCCTGACAGCCCCCCTCTCTGAGGCAAGATGCCTTCCCCCCCATTCCCCGGAGGTCACCCCCGGCCCGACTACTCCCCCTCCAACCTCCGATCTCAGCCCGAGGACTGATATCCCCCCCCCAACCTCCAATGCCTCCTAATCTCTGATCCCCACCTGACCTCTGGTCACCCCACGACTGCCAATTCCACCCCCCCAACCTCCATTCTCCCCCACCAACATTTGATCCACCCCCAACCTCCGACCTCCGATCCCCACCACCCCCCAAATCCTATCCACTTACCTTCGACACATCTTCTCCCAGGCCTATCAAGGGCCTTTACATTTCAATGAATGTTTAAACTTACCTGCTTTACGGCAGCTAGTGTTGTAAAAAAGGGGGCATGGCTTCTCCATGTTAAGTCTCCTGCAATTCAACTCTGTGGGCCTCGAGGATGCCCTGCACTGCCCAGATCTCACTCAACCTGAGTGGGAAGGTCGGGTAAGACAGGCTGGGGTAAAGGTCATTGTAAGTAATAGGGCCCGGAGAGGCAATCCGATGCTCGTTGCGACTCTGAGAAAGTTCAGGCCCAATGGGTTTAACGCAAGTACAAAGGAAGAGAAAGGTGGGATTGGGGGGAAAGAACATAAGGGAAGCTGAATGATAGGGTGAAAGACAAGAATTTTTAAATGACAAAAGGGGTGAAGGTACAAGGTGAAAGGGATGTGGTAAGTAAAGAAACAGAAGATGGGTCTGAAGAAGCTGTAAACAGTAACAACAAAACCATTACCAACACCTGCTGTGTGAAAAAAATAGGAATAGTAATCATGGCCAGAATTTTACCTACGGCATGTGGGCACGTGCCCAACACACCCGAACGTAATATGACTCACGATGACGTCAGGATGCACACCCGACATCATTGTGCACTCACACAATGTTTCGTTCGGCAGACGTGCCGAAATAATTGAAAGGCCTATTAAGGCCATTAACGAGCTAATTAACTTGAAATTTACGCTACCCGTCCAACCTAACAGTTGGCAGGCAGGCGAAAAGGCCAAACGGCCTTCACATTTTTTAGGAAACCCCATCCACGAACAGGATGAGGTTTCCTAAAGCTAATATACATTAAATAAAAACTTTATTTTGAAAATAAAAACATGTCCCATCTCATGTGACAAAGTCCCTGCCCGCAGAGGCAGCGCTTAACACTGCTGCTCGCAATCCATGCAGGCCTGGCCTTAATTGGCCCATCCACATGAAATTGTGGCGCAGAGCTGATTGCGGGTGGCGGTCAGCTTCCTGTCCACCCCAGCCCGTTCCCGCCGAGCCCGCCCGACAAGGGGAAGATTCTGGCCCATGATTTGAAATTGTGATACCCAAAGCTAAGTCCAAAGATTATTAAGAGTCTCAATGCTGCTGCTTGAGCTTCCATTTAGTTCCATTGGATCAGAGCACAAGGGCAAGGATGGAGAGGTCAGAGTGGAATTGTAATATCGAATTCAAATGCTAAGTTTATGGTGACTCTTGCAGATGAACAACAACTTGCATTTATATAATGCCTTTAAAGCAATAAAATTTCTCAAGACATTTCACAGGTATGTTATCAAATAAAATTTGGAACCGAGCCACATATTCCGTTAAGACATTTTAGGGCAGATAACCAAAAGCTTAGTTAAAAAGGTAGGTTTCAAGGAGAGTCTTAAAGGAAGAAGGAAAGGTGGGGAGGTTTAGTGAAAGAGGGCTGAATTTTACCAGCCCTTTAGGGTTGTGCTGAGAGGTGTTGGGGAGGCCATAATATGGTGAGGGAAGGTGGGGGATGACATGTACGATGTTTTCTGATTGTCATGGCATTTTACCAGTGGTGGAGAAGCTGGAGGACAGCCTTTCAATCCAGAGGTCAACTGAGCAACTTAAGTGGCATTTTACCTTCGATTGAACAGGGCGATCGCCAGATGAACCCTGGCGGCCTCTTGGGGGGCTCTGAGGGTGGGGAGGTCTCCTATTTGGGCATTCTGTAGCCCACGGAAGGCCCCCCTATCCTCCCCAATCCTGCACCCCATTGACGAGGCATTCTTAAATAGTTACGACACCCCTAGATACTATTTACCTGGCTGGGAGGACGGCATGCTCTCATATGGCATCCTCTTCTTCAAGATGTAGTCCGAGCAGTGGCCGCTGCTCCCAGTGGTGCTGCTGAGAGCTCAGAGTTACTGTCCCTCCAATTGGCCAGCAGCTCCTGGGCGGGGGAGATCAAGCAGCTGTCCTTTGAAAGGACAGCAGCCCTGATGGCAACTTATTAATTGCCTAACCCCCGAAAAACCCGACTGGGGATTCTGCAAACAGTTGAGGTGGGGTTACCCCTAGCTTTTTGGTCCCTCACCGGGACCCCTGACACGATGATAAAATTCAGCCCAGGATTTCAGAACTTCTATCCTCAGCAGTTGTTGGTGGAATGATTAGAATTGGGGATACCCAAGAGGCTGAAATAGGAGTAACATATATATCTCAGATGTTTGCTAGGTTAGAGGAGGTTACAGCGACAGGGTGGGACAAGGCAATGGAGGAATTTCAAAATGCAAGTAAATGGTAAGAATCTTATCTCTAGACCAGTTACGACACCAAGGTTGCAAACAATTTGGTTGAGCAATGGAAGCGATCATCCAATCTGCATTTGCTCTCCTCAGTGTAGAGGAGATAACATGGTGAGCAGTGAATATATTCCACTAAATTGAAAGTGGTACATGTTTCACTCAAAAGGAGCATTTGGGACACTAGGCCATGAGAAATGAGGAGATGATTGGGCAGGTGTTGCACCTCCTGCACTTGCATGGGAAGGTGCCGTTGGAAGGGGATAGGGTTTGGAGCAGAGAGAGGAGTGAACCAAAGTGTCACAGAGGGAACAGTCTCTTCAGGATGTGGAAAGGGCGGTGGAGTAGTAGATGCATTTGATGGTGGCATCGTGTTGGAGCTGTCAAATGATGGAGCATAATCCTTTGAATGTGTAGTCTGGTGGATAGAAAGTGAGGACAATGGGAACCCTATTGTGGTTCGAAGAGGGAGGGGGAAGCATGAGGATAGAAGGGCAGGGAATTGATACAGGCGAGGGCCCTACCAACAATGGTGGGGGCAAATCCTTAGTTGAGGAAAAAGGAAGACATATGGTAAGCTCTGGTATGGAAGGTGGCATCATCACAACAGATCCAACAGAAAAACTGGGAAAATGGATTAGATTTATTATAGGAAGTGGATTGGGAGGAAGCATAGTCAAGGCAGCTGTTGGAGTCAGGTGGCTTATAATAGAAACTGGTTAACAATCTGTCCCCAGAAATAGATAGAGGAGATAGAGAATTCAAGGAAGAGAAGGGAAGAGTCAGAGATAGAAAACGTGAATGTGAGGGGGATTTGAAATTGGTAGAAATTTTAGTGAAATATTCCAGTTTGGGGCAAGAACAGAGAATGGCACCAAGATAGCCATTATTGTTCCAAAAACAGAGACAAGAGGGGGACTTGTATTGGATGAGTACAAAGAACATTCCATGTATCCAATGAAATAGGCATAGGTAGGACCTATGTGGGTTCCCACAGTGACACCTTTATTTGGAAGAAATGGGTGGAGTCAAAGGGTAAGTTCTTCAATACAAAAAAAAGTTCATCCAGGCTACAATTGGGCACTGTTTGGGCCTCTGTCGAAGATTGAAGCAGAGAGTTTGTATTCTGTACTGGTTGGGGGTGAAGGTTTAAAGGGATTGGATGTTCATGCTGAAAGGAAAACAGAGTCTGGAAACTGGAAACTGTTGTAGTGACAGAGGACATTGGAAGAACCGTATAAATATCTCAGAAGAAATATGACAAGGGGAGAAAAAATAGAGTTGAGATAGGAAGAATTCAGTTCAATGGAGCAAAATTAGGCTGAAACGATGGCTCTACAGGACAGTCCTGTTTGTTTGGTCTTGGAATGGAGGTAGAAGTGGGTTGTGCAATGTTCAGGCCTATGAGGTTGGAGGCTGTGGGGGAACTATCTTCAGAAGAGATGAGGTCAGTGGCAGTCTGTGAAGTAATGGCTTGATGTTCAGTGGCAGTCTCACATCCAGATGGGAGTTAAGAGATGTTGGAGAATTGGTGTTCAGGCTATTTAAGGTAAAGGTCTGTTTGCCAAACAACAACAGCATCATTCTTGTCAGCAGATTTAATGACAATGCCAGAGTTGGATCTGAAAGAATGGACTGCTGCAAGCTCAGAGGGCAGATCATGCTTGACCACTTTAAATACATTTTTGGTCAAGTAACAGATAAGGTAAATTAAGGGACTGTAATGGAAGATGTATATGCGGATTTTACAAAATGTTTCATAAAATACTGTAAGGATTGAACCCCTTGCAACAGGGTCTGATGTGACAATAAATTTCAGTTTGGAGCAGCTTTCTCAAGAGAAAGGAAGGACAAACTTATACACTGAAGTTCAGGCAGCAATTTAGAGAACAATGCGAGCTATGTACTTCCCATGTCATGTCTGGACAGCAGTTTGCACGTCTTTCCTCGTAGCTTCCAGTTTTCTTGTGTAATTTCCAGCTTCCTTGTTTCTTTGGACAGGATTTTCCCCTCGTCAGGCGGGCGCGGTGGGCGGGCCCAGGAGCGGCCGCAAAACCGACCGCCGCCCACGATTGGGCCCTGACGTCAATTTCACTCTGGCTAACCAATTAACGGCCAGCCAATACGAAACGCACGCCGGGATGGGGTGGGGGGAGGAGCTCGAGCGCAGAAGCTCACGTATGCACATGGGTGCGAACAATGAAAGCCCCCTGAGACACCTCAGGGAGCTGAAGATTTAAAAAATCAGAAATAAGAGAAAGGAAGGACAAACTTATACACTAAAGTTCATGGGCTCTGTCACATGAGAAGGGACATGTTATAAATGAAATTTTAAAAATTTTATTTAATTTTTAATTGCTGTTGGAAACCTCATCCTGCCTGTGGATGAGACTTCCTAAAAAACCCAAAGGCCACTTGGCCTTTTCGCCTGCCTGCCTACCAACCATAAGGTTGGATGGGCAGCAGAAAAATTCATTCAATTATAACTTTAGTGGCCTTAGTAGGCCTGTTAATTGTCTGCGGGATTCTCGCCTGATGTCATTGCGCGTCATTTTACGCTTGAGCGGGTCAGGTGCCCACTCAGCACAAATTTCAGCCCTTTGCCTTTCTTCTTTCTACACTGCAGCCCCTGAGAGGGGCCCTTTTTCTGCTGGCAACCCCCAACTGGCACCCTGAGGCTACCATTAAGAACTGTCTATGTACGTTATACTACACATTTGTTACAATCCCTGTAGAGACTTATAACTTTTAAAAAGAGATATGAATTTCCCAGTGACCAATGCAATCAGAAGACAGGATTTCACATTTTAAAACTTCTACTGTAAGAAACAAACTAAAATCAACATTGTCTAAACATTGATGGGCAACTTATACACTATATTCCCTATTAACTTATTAACACATCCAAAAACCCCAAGCCATGTTTATACATTACAACATATTGTAAGCTAAAATGGTGCTCCTCCCATCTTCAACAGGATCACTTCTCCCTGCCCCACCTGGGTGAATCTTCTAGTGTCCTTTTAAACAAAGTCCCTTTTTTAAATTCATTCATGGGATGTGGGCTTTGCTGACTGGGCCTACATTTATTTCCACCCCTAATTGTCTTTGAGAAGGTGGTGGTGAGCTGCCTTCTTGAACCGCTGCAGTCCATGTGGCATATATACACCCACAGTGCTGTTGGGGAGGGTGTTCCAGGATTTTGACTCCGTGACAGTGAAGGAACAGCGATATATTTCCAAGTTAGGATGGTGAGTGACTTGGAGGGGAATTTCCAGGTGGTGGTGTTCCCATGTGCCTTTGCCCTTCTAGATGGTAGCGGTCATGGGTTTGGAAGGTGCTGCCTAAGGAGCCTTGGTGAGTTCCTGTTGTGCATCTTATAGATGGTACACACTGCTGCTATTGTGCGTCGGTGGTGGAGGGATTGAACGTTTGTGGATGGGGTGCTAGTCAAGAGGCAAATTGGTCCTGGATGGTATCATACAGAGAAGTGTGAGGCGATGCATTTTAGCAGAAGGGATAGAGAGAGGCAATATATACTTAATGGAGCCATTCTAAAGAGTGTATAACAAAAGAACGACCTGGGGTTCATGTGAATAGATCTTTGAAAGTGGCAGGGCATATTAGGGGAGGAGTTAGCAAAGCATGGGATCTTGGGCTTCTTAAATAGATTTATTGAGTACAAAAGAAAGGAAGTTATGCTGAACCTGTATAAGGCTCTCGCTTTTTTTTAAGTAGTAATGTTTATTAGCAGTAGATAGAGGAATGGCAGGGTAGCTCTGACTGTTCAGTTGCACATCCCGTGCTATATGAGAACTCAGTAACTTGAATAAACATATGTGGAAGAACTGTCATCAGTTGTAGCTCCAGGTTTCAGAGCTCGAGCAGCAGCTGGTGTAACTGCGGTGCTTTGTGAGGTTGAGAGCTTCAGATAGCTTGTTTATAGTTGTGGTCATCCCAGAGCTTAAGAGTATGCAGGGAGAGAGGGAATGGGTGATCACCAGGCAGTGAAGAAGAAACAGGCAGATAGTTCAGGAGTCCCCTGAGTGGATCTCACTCTCCAACCAGTATTCACTTCTGAAAGCAGGTGAAAGTGATGGTTCATCTGGGGAGTACAGTCAGAGCTAAGTCCATGGCACCATGGTTGGCTCAGCTGCACAAAGGGGGCACAAAGAAGACTGGTGGCAGCCTTCTGTCTCCAAAGATGATAGTTTGTGCCATTGTGGTCAATTCTGTGTCAATGTCAACTCAACATTCAGCAAATGATGTTCAATCATGAATCACATCTAACATTAGACATTATGGGCAGAATCGTCCCAGATTTGCACTAAGTGCAGTCGCGGATAGGAAAAAGGATATTTTACCTGTTGGCTGCAATGGTCAGTTTTCGTGCCATATTATCCCAATCCCGCCTCATTAATCACTCATTCCTGGGAAACACAACGTTTTGCTGGGGGTTGGGGCCTCAGATTCACCCACAACACTCACCTTGCTGCTTCCTCACGCCAGGCATCATATTTAAAGTGCAGCCGTGCACAAACACCTCTCAGTGCTTCTAGCCCAGGACTGCTGCATAAAAGACATGACCCGAAAGGGAAGACTGCAGCCCCCAACTCAGTGTCCTGTCCCAGGAATGCATTTTGGACACTGCAGGAGGGGCAGCAACATCACTAATCTGGCTTGGGAAGCGGTGGCAGCAGTGGTCAGTGCCAACGCTGACCACAAGAGGTCGGTCATCCAGTGCAGAAACAAGATCAACAATCTCATTTGTGCCACCAAGGTAAGTCAATATCTCATCACTCTGAACTCACACACTCACAAGCCCATCAGACATCCACTGGCATCTCACTCACTGCCAGCTCAAGGGGCATCACCACTCACTTTGTCACACACACCCTCACATATGCATCTGGCCTCATCTCCTCTGGAGACTGCCTCCTAATCCTGTCCATGGCTTCACTCAGCACACTCACATGCACACCTGGAATGCATCTCATTTGGTCTGGCATGTGCCTTGCTCATACTCTTTCCATCTCTCTTTATGCAGGACAAGATCATGCAGGATAAAAAGGAGTGGTCCCAGATAGGGGGCAGAGTGTTGGACATCAAGGTCTTTAATCCCTTGGAAGACCATGAGTTAGAGTTGGCCGGAGAGGAGATGAACTGTTCCTGTGGCAACGGCGAGATCAGCACCAAGCATCCAAGTGAGGATCATCTCTCTGGCAACTCAACCGTCAGTCCACTGTGCTGTGTACTGTGGCGGCCATGCATTAATAATCTCCACTTTCTCTCAAAGGCACTACTTGTGCACTACCATCAGACCAAGCTGCCTTGCCGACCCCTGCACCCCCCCCACTTGCCTCACATCGTGCTACCTTTTTCCTCCAAATCACCTCAGATGCAGTGCAGCCCTTGCTCCCCCAACTCACCTCATAGCGTGATTCCTTTCCTCCCCAACTCGCCCCAAACGCAGTGCAGCCCTTGTCCCAGCACCACACTGTCAGCCAGCCGGGATAAAGTGATTTGCCTGAGCCCTCACCTGAATATGTGGCACCTCAACCTTGAAGTCAAATGGGCGACCCTCGCGAGGGCTGCGCAATGTTAGTGTGCACTTACCTCCGAGTTCTCTTCCTGCATCTCACCAGTTGCACGATTTATAAATGCTGTTGTGAATCATGCCAACGTGCCAGACTGATCCAGTGTGGGGGTGGGGAGGGGAATGATTCCAGCGAGCAGGGCTTATAATGATATGCAGATGTATTAAAATGATATTCCCGACACCTGGCAGCAGGAAATGCAGCCCGCCATTGATGGGTGGAGAGGACAATCGCAAACTGGTTTTGTGACGGAGTGAAAGCGCTTTTTGGCCCTCCTGCCATATTGTCTGCTCACGGCCACCTTGACCCCCCCCCCACAGCAGTGGGGACGGAAAATTCCGGCCTATGTTCTGAGTTTTGCAAGCACTTTTTGGTTGAGTACAGTCAATGCCATACCTATTGTGAACAGCCAACAGGACATACAGTTTGCGATCTGTCGCCAGCCATAGAGACATATGGCCTACATACCTGGCATGTTACCAGCACTGTAATTCATATGCCACAATTCTCATTTGTGTGGTTTGTCAGAATATCATTTTGAATTGTCGGAGCATTCTGTTAGTGGAAAATATGTGGAAATTGCACAGTCACAACAAGCAAGCTTCACCTGTTGTTCAGATTTTTGAGATAACTTACCCTGGACAGGTAAATTGAGGTAGACTGGGCACTTTTCAGGTACGAAAGTGGCACCCTTAGGCCTATTCCTGTGTATGTGTGATAGACAGCGAGCAATGATCAGAATGGGGTAGCCGTTATCCTGCAGGATAGCTTTGATGTGCCCTTTATCGGCATCAAGCTTACACGGTGAGCAAGTGGCTTGCGCCCTATTTACGAGATTGCCAATAAGGCCAATCTTATAGTGCACGGAGCTATCGGAATTCCAATGTGTAAATTCACCAGTGAGGGTAGACTTGTAGCAGACAGTACCAGAGACTCCATTAACAGATTTCTCCATGCTAGTGTGATGCCATGTACATGATTCTGCGATTGGGTGGCATTTACTGAACAATCCTGAGTGTGCTAGGAATTACACTAACAACCAATTTATGATTATCAGATGGGCTAGCTCCCTTCTGCTTACTAAAATGCTACATATGCAGGGACCTGTCCCCTGCAGCCAAAAGGAATATGTCCAGAAATTGCACTATTTTTGATTAAGCAAAAGTATGCAAGACAAAAGATCCCATGGTGCATTCACCATGGCAATGTCTCTCCAATCAGAGAGGATTTGCCAACCGATCTGCACCCTTTTTCTTATGCAGCATAAATTGTTCCCTTTGAAATTTGGCATTCTTGTGTCTGTCCTGATGAGTGCAAGATGAAATTGCAAGAGAGCTGCAAGAATTATTAAGTATTAATGATGGGGGACTTTAATTATCCAAATATAGGCTGGGATCGTCGTCTTGGCTGCTCCTCGATTCAAGGATGATATCTATTCAGGATCGTAAGTTTGCGCCATGGATCTTGATGTGACTGAATAGGCCAATTCTCGACAGCAGATCTTTGAGCACATGCGGTAGAATGTCCCACCAAGAAGTGGGATCTGAAGTGCAGGATTTGATTCCTTTCTTCCCTTCTTTGCCACCGTTTGGCCTTTTTAAAAATTAATTCACGGGATGTGGGCTTCACTGGCTGGGCCATCATTTAATGCCCTTTCCTAGTTGCCCTTGAGATTGCCTCATCATTAGCACGTTTGAACTCAAAAGCATGGTGCAGCTTCTTGGACAAGTTGTCACCATTTTGAATGATTGGTAGCCAAGCACCTAATAGTCATCAGTGTAAATGCTTCCACACTTCAAGGAGAGCTTCAGAGTGTCTTTGAAGTGTTTTCTTTATCCTTCCCCGAACATCGTCCATTTGAGAGTTGAGCGAACAGGAGCTAGTGGCAGAGACAGTTTTCAACCATCCAGACACATTGTACAATTCGTCAAATTTGATTTTCCAGGAGTTTTTGCAGGAGCTTTGCCTGAATGCTTGTGGAGCTGGTTTGAAGCTCACCAGCATTTGTTGAACAGTCCTCCCTTTAATTCCAAAAGTCACTGATACACAGTCCAGGTCTCACTGCAGTTCAGGAGCATGTTGATGACAACAGCTCTGAATACCAAGACTTTCGTTGACTTGCGGAAATCTTTGTAGTCAAACACTCGCTGCCATGGTGTGTAGAAGGCTGAGCTGGCACAACTGATCCGGTGCTGAATCTCCTCGTCATGGTGGCCTTTTGAGAGAGGTGGCTGCCAGACAGGGATGGTAGTAGTGTAAAGGGCAGAGAGGGGCAAGAGTTCCTAGAGTTTGTTCAGGAGAATTTTTTTACAGCAATATGTTTCTGTGGGGTAGTACCAGAGGACTGGGGAGTTAGAAATTGTTCAAAAAAGAGAAGCCCAGCAACAACAGGCGAATCAGTTTAACCTCGGTGGTGGGGAAAATTTTAGAAGTGATAAATCAGGATAAAATGAATAGGAGAAATGGAAGTTAATTAAGGAAAGCCAGCATGGATTTGTTAAGCACAAATCATGTTTAACAAACTTGTTTAAGTTTTTTGATGAGGTAACAGAAGACAGTTGATGAGGGTAATCTGGTTTAGATGAACTTCTAAAAGGCATTGGATAAAGTGCCTCACAATATACTTGTGTGCAAAGTTAGAGCTCATGGAATGAAAGGGTAGCAGCTTAGATACGAATTTGGTTGAGTGAAGGAACATTTTTAGTGAAGTTCCCCATGGGACAGTGCTGCTCTTCCTGATATATGTTACTGACCCAGACCTTGGTGTATGTAGCCCAATTTCAAAATCTGCAGATGATACGAATTTTGAAAGTATTGTGAACTTTGAAGAGGTTCTTGTACTTTTTTATTCATTCACGGGATGTGAGCTTTGTTGGCTGGGCCAGCAGCTATTGCCCATCCCTAGCTGCCCTTGAGAAGGTGGTGGTGTGCTGCCTTCTTTAGCTGCTGCAGTCCATGTGGTGTAGGTACACCCACAGTGCTGTTAGGAAGGGAGTTCCAGGATATTGACCCAGTGACAGTGAATGAATGGTGATATATTTCCAAGTAAGGACGGTGAGTGACTTGGAGGGGAACTTCCAGGTGGTGGTGTTCCCATCTATCTGCTGCTCTTGGCCTTCTAGATGGTTGTGGGCGTAGGTTTGGAAGGTGCTGTCTAAGGAACCTTGGTGAATTCCTGCAGTGCATCTTGTAGCTAGTGCACATTGCTGCTACTGTGCATCGGTGGTAGAGGGAGTGAATGTTTGTGGATGTGATGCGAATCAAGCGGACTGCTTTGACCTGGATGCTGTCAAGCTTCTTGAGTGTTGTGGGAGCTGCACTCATCCAGGCAAGTGGACAGTACTCCATCATACTCCTGACTTGTGCCTTGTGGATGGTGGTCAGGTGTTGGAGAGTCAGGTGGTGAGCTACTTGTCACACGATTCCTAGCCTCTGAGCTGCTCTTGTAGCCACAGTTACAGTCCAGTTCAGTTTCTGGTCAATGGTAACCCCTAGGATGTTGATAGTGCAGGATTCAGTGATAGTAATGCCATTGGAGGTCAAGGGGCGATGGTTAGATTCTCTCTTATTGGAGAACATCATTGTCTGGCACTTGTGTGGCATGAATGTTACTTGCCACTTGTCAGCCCAAACTGGATATTGTCCAGGTCTTGCTGCATTTGGACATGGACTCTTCACTATCCGAGGAGTCATGAATGGTGCTGAACATTGTGCAATCATCAACGAACATCCCCACTCCTGACCTTATAATGGAAGGAAGGTCATTGATGAAGCAGTTGGTGATGGTAAGGCCGAGGACACGACCCTGAGGAACTCCTTTGCAGATGTCCAGGAGCTGAGATGACTGATTTCCAATAACCACAAGCACCTTCCTTTGTGCTAGGTATGACTCCAACCAGTGGAGAATTTTCCCCCTGATTCCCATTGACTCCAGTTTTGCTAGGACTCCTTGCTGCCACACTCGGTCAAATGCTGCCTTGATATCAAGGGCAGTCACTCTCACTTCACCTTGGGAGTTCAGCCCTTTTGTTCATGTTTGAACCAAGGCTGGAATGAGGTCAGGAGCTTAGTGGCCCTGGAGGAACCCAAACTGGGAGTCAGTGAGCAGGTTATCGCTAAGCAAGTGCTGCTTGATAGCACTGTTGATCACTCCTTCCATTACTTTACTGATCATTGAGAATAGACTGATGGGGTGGTAACTGGCAGGGTTGGATTTGTCCTGCTTTTTGTGTACATGGCATACCTGGGCAATTTTTCAAATAACCGGGTAGATATCAGTGTTGTACAGTACAAAAGCAAGTATGTTGAATTTGTTTAAAACACTGGTTCTGCCACAGCTGGTGTGCTTTGTCCAGTTCTGGGCACCACACTTTAGGAAGGATGTGAGGGCATTAGAGAGAATATGGAAAAGTTTACGAGAATAGTTCCAAGGATGAGGAACTTCAGTTACGTAGATAGATTGGAGAAGTTGGGATTGCTTTCCCTGGGGAAGAGAAGGTTGAGAGGAGAATTGGTAGAGGTGTTCAAAATCATGAGGGGTCTCTATAGAGCAGTTGGGAAAAAAAAACTGTTCCCACTGGTGGAATAATCTAGAACTAGAGAGCACAAATTAAGTTAATTGGCAAAAGAAGCAATGGAGACAATTCACACAGCGAGTGGTTAGGATCTGAAAAGCAGTGCCTGAGAGAATGGTTGGTGCACGGTCAATCAAGGTATGCAAGAGGGAATTGGAAGAAGAATGTGCAGGGCTGTGGGAAGAGGGTGGCAAAGTAGCACCAGGTGAATTGCTTCGAGAACCAGCACAGAAACGACAGGCCAAATAGCTTCCCTCTGTGCTATAACCATTCTGTAATTCTATGAACATAAATTGAATTTAATTCTTCTTAATTATGTGCTTAAATTTATGTTAATTAGAAAAAGATTGCTGCTAAATTGGATATGTAACAAGGCAAAGTTTTGTTCTGCAAAATTATTGATGGATAATCATGGTATAATTACCATTTGAATAAAGGAAATTCCCTGCACATAGAATCTCTCCATGACTTTGCCCCTTCCTCATATTGCAAATCCTTCTAACCTTACTCCTGTTGCACCCCTCCCTCTTCTGACACTGGTCTATCAGCCATCTTGCTGCTACATTCTGGAACTATTTCTTTACACCTCTCCATCTTGCTCCATTTCCCTTCACCTTCAAAAGCCTCTTTAAAACTTATTTTTCCACTGCGCTTTCAGCCATTGTTTCCTAATTTCCCTACCAATGCTGTTCAGGTCTGGTCTCTAACTATGAAACTTTGGGATATTTTACTCAGCTGGAAACACTAAAGTACATATTGTTGTAGACTGAGGCCCAGAAATTCTGGTTGGACTGAGATTTCTTCCCACCCAATGTCAATGACCCTGACCTCATCACTGCAGGAGTTCCTCAGGGTAGTGTCCTAGGCCCAACCACCTTCAGCTGCTTCATCAATGACCTTCCCTCCATCATATGGTCAGAGTGGGATGTTCGCTGATGATTGCACAATGTTCAGCACCATTTGCAACTCCTCAGATACTGAAGCAGTCCATATCCAAATGCAGCAAGACATGGATGATATCCAAGCTTGGGCTGATATGTTGCAAGTAACATTCGCACCACACAAGTGTTAGACAATGACTATCTCCAACATGAGAGAACCTAACCATTGCCCGTTGACATCCAATGGTATTACCATCACTGAATCCTCCACTATCAACATCCTGAGGGTTACCATTGACCAGAAACTGAACTGGACTAGCCATATAAATACTGTGGCTACAACAGCAGCTCAGAGGCTAGGAATCATGCAATGAGTAACTCACCTCCTGACTCATCAAAGCTTGTCCACCATTTACAAGGCACAAGTCTGCAGTGTGATGGAATACTCTCCATTTACCTGAACTAGTGCATCTCCAACAATACTCAAGAAGCTTGACACCATCCAGGACAAAGCAGCCCACCTGATTGGCACCATATCCACACTCACTCCCTCCACCACCGATGCACAGTGGCAGCAGTGTGTACCATCTACAAGATGCACTGCAGGAATTCACCAGGTGTCCTTAGAAAGCATCTTCCAAGCCTATGACCACTACCATCTAGAAAGGCAAGGTCAGCAGATAGATAGGAACACCACCACATAGAAATATCCCTCCAAGCCATCCTGACTTGGAAATATATTGCTTTTCTTTCACTGTTGCTGGTTCAAAATCCTGGAACTCCTTCCCTAACAGCATTGTAGGTGTACCTACATCACATGGACTGTAGCAGTTTAAGAAGGCAGCTCACCACCACCACCTTCCCCAGGGCAATTCGAGATGGACAATAAACGCTGGCCCAGCCAGTAGCGTCCAAATCCTACGAATGAATAAAAAAAATTCACAACTCCCAGAATTAGGCCAGTGAATTATTTTGGACAGATAGCAATGCCATTTCCAGCACATCTGGGCACTCGCCTAACCAAGTGGGGGGAAAACAAACAGACGTCAGTAGGAAGAATTAAAATGTATTCAAGTTTCCTAGTTTCTCTTTCTGCCTATTTCAACAGTGAAATTGATCCTTCTTCAATTGGCCCTGGAGCTCCAGCCCCAGGAACTTGGGGACCTGATTTTCTTTCAGTGAGGGATTTCACCATTATTTTTGGACATTAGTTTAGTCATTATGTTTTAAGTTCATGTAATTGATTGGAGTATTACATGTGAAATGGAAAGAGGTTCCTGGCCGTGAAGTGATTTTTTTTTGTGCTATGTTTTGTTACCATTTGATTCTCTTTGTAAACTGAAACAGTCCCAAGCAAAGTTTTGAAAATCCTAGATGGCTTCAGAAATTAGGACCTGGTATTTATTACCAAATCAACATACTTTGAAAGAGAAATGTCACTCAGCAGTATAGCTCTCTACTGAGTGGTCAAGGAATGGGATGAGGCTGGAATCCTCTGCCAACTTTAACGGATTTGGCCCTAGCAAAATGGAATATTCCAGAAGACACTGAAAACAACTTTTTTACATCTGTTAATATGGACACAAACCATAGAAAGCATTGTAATAAAAGCACATTTTCACTTGCTTTACCCGTTGGGTAGATAGCTAGTAAAGTTTATAACGTTTGCACAGTTCTGACTAAACTTAAATCCAGTGCATTTATACAGCTGCAATAATGCCATCACTCGCTGAGCATATCTCTTATTAAAAAAATCCAAGTCAGAGAAAGGACCATATTTACATGAAGAATAGTTATTGTAACATTTCCAGCTGCTGATGTAAACAAGATGTTTCTTCTCTTCATAGCCAATCCACGATCATATAGTTTCAAAAATAAATAAAACATTATCATTTACAAAAGGTCACAATGGATTTTAAGTTTAAATAAGGAATAAAAAACAACAAAATATTTGAAAAGAAATTGTTTGCTTTTAGTGCTTGTTATTTGTATATGAAATAGTAGATAATAGCCACCGACATTGTATTTCCTAGAAGCAAACCAATTCTGACAGTGCTATCATTGTTAGCAATAGGGCAAGAAGACCTTTAGTCTACCAGAAGTAGTCCAGAGAGAGCTGATTTATCTCCCTGCTAGTTGCACTGTGTCACAGCCCAATACTTCAGTTGAAAAGGAAATGATGCGGGCAGAATTTTTCCAGCTGCTGTATTTAGACGCCAGCAGGTTCACATCAGTGGACAGCCAAATGGGCCTATGCACAGGCAGCAATGGAAGGTCAGCACCAGTATCTGCTCCCCATGCACAGTAGCAGAAGTTCTGTTGGACAGCAATTAACACCAGCACAAGAAGATGAACTATCATATATGCAACCTTCACGAATAATGGGCTGAGAAGATGATGGGGTCTGCAACCTGAGGCATTGCATTGGATGGGAAAAGGCTCCCTTCATAATCACATGACACTTTCTATATTTGTAGGAATAACTTCCCTTATAAATGCTAAACTCCTAAAGCAGTATTACTATACTTAAAGCATATTCTTCACGTAATTGAGTCAGTTCTCAAACGTTCATGGCTTATGTAATGAATAATATGAGAAATGCATGATACAAACATAATCCATGTAAAATAATAGAGTTCTTTTTGTTTACAGGGAAAATCAAGGACTTGACTCATTTCAAACTTTTAGAAAATAGACTTGGGGCAGAATTTTACGCCAGCAGGATTTTCCAGTCCCGCTGAAGTCAATGGACTTTTGAGAGGCTCACTGTATTTTACGGCCCTGCCCCCACCTCGATGGGGCTCTAAAATTCTGCCTTTAGTAAATTTCTCTGTCATCTATCAGGAACTCTAATGTAGTTTAAAAAAAAAGACAATTGCTCTTTAGCTCATAAAATGTTTCTATCCCAATTGCATATACATCGATTTTATTCTCAACCACATAGGATAGATCTTCTGATAAATGACAATCCATCAGAAAAATGGACAAAGATCACTTCAGTCCAGTATCCACCCATTTAGTGTCCTACTTAATTTTCATGTTGGATTTTCAAGTGTCAGTGGAAGCATCCAGCAGTTTCATATTTGCACATTCAAATGAGGCCCTGATTGTACTATTTAGATGTCTACATGATTTATCAGAGCACTGAGTCATAATCCTGCCTACAAAAATAGAATCCAGGATTACTCGTGGCAGCCTAGTAGTCAGTGATTTTTTTTTTTCTCTGTGCTTTAACCATTCTATGATTCTATTATTCTAAACAAGCCTATTAGAAGACATTGCTGCATTTTAGAGAATCTTATCCAGCTTTTTCTCTTTTCTATTAGTAATTAGTTGCTTGGGAGTCTATATACCAAATGTTTTGGCAATTACACTTCTTTGGAATGTCAATAATATTGGTACAGTGGGCTGTCTTTGAAATTGCCCTTAACTTAGTTTTTTGGAAGAAGCAGTATCAGGCCAGTCAGGCTACACTAGAAGTAAGTAGGCCCACCCAATAGCGCAGGCAGAGATACATCTACTTGAGCTTTTCAGAGGTGCTTTGCCTGCAGGTTCTGCAAAGCGTGAGGGAGACAACAATGGGTCTGTGCAAGAATATCTGCAGCTAACAAGAGCCAGCATGTAAACAGGGAGGAATAGTTAGCTGGCTATATAGTTCTCTGTTTTTGTCTCCTTCTAGCCAAGCTTCAATGTTTCTCTGTGGAAAGTGCGTCATAGAGTGGAAAACAAGGCTGCCATCATTCTTGCCATCAGCGTGCACAGCATCGCCTGCATTTTGGCAGCCATCAAACAATGGGTTGGAATGGTGCACTGCTGTACCACACATCCACAGACTCACTTTCCTGCCTCCACATTTATTGTGCCAGTCTTCTTACCCAAGCAGACTTTGCAAAAAATAAAAAAAGTCAAAATATCAAAATATTAACAATGGCGATATACTAACACTTGGGCAAGCATCAACTCCACACTGCCCAACTAACACAAAATCCTAGGCCCAATTAGAAAAACTATATTCATTTGCCAAAAACTGTGGTGTTATTTTTCTTGTCTTCATTCTTGGGATAACATAATAATATAAACATTGGTTAAAAATCTATCTCAATGGCAAAAAAAAAAGGTAATTTGTCATGAAAAACGAAGGACAGCAATATTTTTCAGACATTAGCAGCTTGCTATCCAGCTGTCAGGAATTTAAATTGACCAATCAGAGCTCATGATCCTCACAGTTTGGCACCTTAGCAAAAAGGAAATGAGGCTCCTGGCCCCTAGATGACACAATCTGTCCAATAATCCAGACATGTTGAATAGAAACTTACAAGCTGTAGCTGCAAGAACCAGGAAAGGGATGTTTTACAGAAATGACGATCTTCATCAAGAGAATGATGATCGCCAGTCTAGGATTACTCCCTCTACCAAATGTCAGGAGGTACGTCTGGGAGAAAATAATGAGCTGAATACCAGCTCTCCAACTGTATATGGATTTTGTTTTCAAAGATGAATGGGGATACATGTTTTTTCTTTAATTGTCAAAGTTGCTTGTGTGTCATTGTAGTGTCAGATTAAGGGGAGGGGAATGCAGTACTGGAAAGGTCACTGCTTGGACCCCTGTTATTTCTTACGTACATACAAAACCAACATTAAGCTTGTTAAACTTTCAAGCAAAGCTAAAGCAAGAGATATTGGAGGGACAGAAGGTGCAGCTAATATTTCTCAGGAAGGTTAAAGTCAGTTATATGGATTAAGGGGACAAGTGACAAAGTTTGGAATATTGTGGCAAACAATGTAAATATTGAAGATAATGGGGTCATTTTAATGTAGCAGTCAAATAGGTGTCAAGTCAATGGAGTGTTTGCTCCATCCAGCTGTTTATGCCGATGTGAGGCACAAACTATTCTGAGGAATTGGCTAGAAATGTGTCACAGCAGCTTGAGCTGAACCAGACCACATCAGCTTTGGAAAGTGACCTAGTTCAGTAGCCACAGGCAGCATTCTGGACAAGTGAGAAAATACCTTTTAAAAAATAGATTGCAGATTTCCTGTGGCATTGCTTAAAGCTGAACTAGAACCAATTTCAAACTCCAGATCCCTGCCAAGGTTGTGGTAAGATATAATGGATGCATTTCCAACGAGAATTAAGCACTTGTATTTGTGCATTGAAATCTCTTTTCATATTTTTTTCCATTTGCAACATTACAAATTATATTTTTTTACCTCAAGCCAAGAGTGCATACCCTCCTACCAGGCATCAGACCTCGAACATTTCCTTTAGTATGCTGCCATTGAACACCTCCCCAGTTTTGGGAGTGCAGGAAATTGGCTGGGTCCCATGCTGAGCCAGTTGACAAAAGGGCAGTGGGATTTGTGTCACAGTGAAAGTTGAGCCTGTGGGAGAAGAAAAGAAGTGGCCAATCAAAGGAAAAGTTTGTGTCACACTTGCACAGATTGGCTCGTATTCAAATTTATTTCACCCAATTGGTTGATATGCAACCATGATTTGTATGCAATTTTCTAAACAAGGCAAAGCTGAGCCAAATCAAAACACAGATTGCTAGCTTTTACAACTGCCATTTTGCCCTCAGTTAACCAACTACACAGAGGTTAAGAATATAATTTGTAATGTTATAAATGAAAAAATATAAAAATAGATTTCAATGGACAAATACATGTGCTTAATTCTTGTTGGAAATGCATCCATTATATTTTACTGCAGCCTAGCAAAGATCTGGAGTTTGAAATTGGTTCTAGTTCAGACTTAAGCAATGCCACATGAAGTCTGCCATTCTTTTAAAAGGTATTTTCATGTTTGTCAAGAATGCTACCTGTGGCTACTGAACTAGCTCAGGTCTTTTCAAAGCTGGTGTGGCCTGGTTCAGCTCAAGCTGCTGTGACACATTTCTAATCGATTCCATAAACCATTTACAGTCGTTTGCCCCACTCCCCTGACTTTTCCACAATACGTACCCATCTACCAAGTGTTACCCCCGAATATAGTTAGTAAATACAATATTAAAGTCCATATAGTGCCAACATCTGAGTGCACGTCAGGAAGTGTGCTGTCAGCTCAGATCACACTGGGGCAATGCACCTGATGGCCAGGTTACAAAGGCAAACCAAAGTACATTCTGCTAGAATCTCCTTCCCCAATGCCTCAGAATCTCTTTATTTCCTCACTCCAGTGGTTCCAGGCCCTAAGAACACCCTTCCATGTACGCCGACCAAATGACCCCATTCCCCAGTGCTATACCATCGCCACCTTCCGTCCCACCGTCCCCACCACCCCCCATCCTGTTTTTCTGCAACTCCTCTGCAAGCACTCGCCAGACCTTTTTGTGCTGCTGTGGCACTCACATGCCAACTGTATCTTCCATCTTTGCCGTGGCCATGTCCTCCTTTACATGGGAATCCCACCATACACATGTAATGAGCTTTGACCCATGAAAATGAAAAAAGGCTGGGAAAAATATGTGGAGTTGACCAGAAGTGCCAACCTTCAGGAACTCCTCTTCTAATTGGAGCATCCCTCCTTAAAATTCCATGGCACTATATGAAGATAAACATTGCATTATCCTGGTCAACATTTCTTCCTGTACCAACAACATAGCTTGCCTATCATTTAATTTGCTGTTTGTGGGACCTTCCTATGCAGCCAAATTGTTTTCCGCCAGATTGCGCATAAAAGAAATAATTTAATATGAGGGTTTTGGGACACCCTGACAGATGTGATAAGACATTATATTCCTAGGGTCTTCATTACTGATCTTGACATATAAGAAAGTAGGCAACTTCCTGGCATAGCAACATCTTCAATAAAATACATAAAGTTGGCCTGGCAATACTTAGAGGCAATTTAAAGCACTTTTATCAAGCTACATTAAGTTTATAAACTATTTATCCTGAGCTTGAAAAAAGTGAATTTGATTGCCAGATCCAGTGTGCTAATGATTTATTTCTAATGTTGAGTATAACAACCAGTGATGAGACAAATAACATTATAAAGTTTATTGGGAGAATTCCGAATTTTATAAGGTTTCTAGAATTATACTTTTGGTTGTGCATTCCAAGAACATAGATGGTTGCTTCTATTGTCAGTGGGGATATACTGCTGATACTGAATGAGTATCAGCAGTAACATTGTTATCATATTTGTGAGGAGACTACCAAAATGCAAAGTTTACAATAGTGCTATTCAGACATTGCACAAACCATGAAAATTATATTTAATTAGTAGACGTTGGCCTGAATTTTCACAGGGATGGAGAGGGTCTCCAGCTTAGCTAAAATGGTGCTGGAGCCCCAATTCCAGAAGACCTGCCCCTGAACCTGGCACCCACCATTTTTGCCAGGGGGTACAAGTGCAGGTTGTAGTTTGCACATCTGTGGTTCATGGAGGCAGCTGCAAATTGAAAAGTGCAGCTGATTTCAAACAGATCCAATTTTTGTTACTGGTATGTTCAAACTGCGACTTGTGTGCTTTACATTTTTTAGGAGATGATATAAACTTACTGGAGTTCTTTGGAGGGCTAGCGTATCTTTTTGGATAGGTATACAGAGACCTTTAGGAGAAGTAAATGTCCTTTGGGAGAGGTCAAGTGCCCTTCGAGTTTGTTAAAATTAGACATGAATGTGCATAAAAATGGATAAACCCATTGGAACTGTCAAGCTGTCAATGCATTTATATCTTCTGTCCTTTAAATTAAAAAAAGTCTGCAGTTTAAAAAAAAATAATGCTTGCCATTTCACTTTGTCTGTTGACATAAGTCTAAGGGTTATAATTATAGGATTTGTGCTGCATGACTGATTTCACAACCTATCATTATCACAATGGGATGACTTTCAATTCACAGTTTGATTGACAACTTCAGTAGTTATAAAGTCTTTGATGTGAGGCTATGAAGAAAAATGTTTGTTTTTATAAAGGGTTGATTATTTGAAGGAAATGTTTATTTTTATAAGGGATTAAGTAGTTAAAGGAATTTTAAATGCACTGAATAGATTTTTATCAATGAGTTTTTTTTTTAAATAGTGAAGTCATCAACAGACAATTAGAACTTTATTTTATTCCATCTCAGCGTGGGTTCTGAGGTCTTCCCATCTGGGTGGTTTGGCATGGAAAGTGTAAGGGCAAAGAATGGTGGTTGACATGAGTTGGCACTAAGTTGGCATAGGGACTAGAAAGGGCAATGTGGGTGAGTAGAGGGCTTAGGTTGGCATGGAGAGCATGAGGGATCATGGGGTTGGGTAGAGGGGCACGGGCTAGCATAGAGGGGCATGAGGTGGCATGGAAGTTATGAGGGGCCATAGGGGTGGGTGGGGGTTTGAGGTGGCATGAATTGGCAAGGATGGTGCATGGGGAGTGTTTGGGGCTGAGGGAGTGTGAGAGCTCTAGGGCTGCTTTTTGTTTTATTCATTTTCTTACGCGTCCTGGATCACCAAGGCTTTTCACACAGCATGCCTCCACACCTGGCAGCCTCTGTGGCTGCCTCCACACTGTTCCCAGGGACAGCAAGCCCAACTCCCATTAACATCTGCTCCCCTGGAACAACAATTAGAACATCTGGGTGTATTTCTCCCAAGTCAGGATGGCAGAGTAGGGAATCTTCCCAATTCTGTGATCCCGAGCTGGGGGCGAAAATACAGGCTTTTATGTCAGAGGTTCATACAGTTATTATAAGCTCCCCGGTTGCTTATCTGGTAATATCTGATTATACCGAATCACGTAGGCCTGGAAGTCTCAAAGTCTGACCTATGAGCTTCCTCAGATGTTCTAACAGCTTTTTGCCATGACAGTACCAGCTGGTGGGTAGAGCTTCAGGGAGACTCATGTGGAATGAAAAAGGAGGCCTTTTTTTTATTCATTCATGGGATGTGGGCTTCGCTGGCTGTGCCAGCATTTATTGCCCATCCCTAGTTGCCCTTGTGAAGGTGGTGGTGTGCTGCCTTCTTGAATCACTGCAGTCCATGTGGTGAAGGTACACCGACAGTGCTGTTAGGAAGGGAGTTCCAGGACTTTGACCCAGAGACAGTGAAGGAACGGCGATATATTTCCAAGTCAGGACATTGAGTGACTTGGAGGGGAACTTCCAGGTGGTGGTGTTCCCATCTAACAGCTGCCCTTGTCCTTCTGGGTGGTTGTGGTCGTGGGTTTGGAAGATGCTATTGAAGGAGCCTTGGTGAATTCCTGCAGTGCAAATTGTAGATGGTACACACTGCTGCGACTGTGCGTCAGTGGTAGTAGGAGTGAATGTTTGTGGATGTGATGTCAATCAAGTGGACTGCTTTGTCTTGGATGGTGTCCAGCTTCTTCAGTATTGTGGGAGCTGCACTCATCCACGCAGTCGGGAGTCTTCCATCAAGTTCCTGATTTGTGCCTTGCAGGGGACAAGCTTTGGGGAGTCAGGAGGTGAGTTACTCCTCGCAGGATTCCTAGCCTCTGACCTGCTTTTGTAGCCACAGTATTTATATGGCTAGTCCAGTTCAGTTTCTGGTCAACGGTAACCCCCAGGATGTTGATAGAGGGGGATTCAGTGATGGTGATGCCATTGAACATCAAGGGGAGATGATTGGATTCTCTCTTATTGGAGATGATCATTGCTTGACACTTGTGTGGTGTGAAAGTTACTTGCCACTTGTCAGCCCAAGCCTGGATATTGTCCAGGTCTTGCTGGATTTGGACATGGACTGCTTCAGTATCTGAGGAGTCATGCATAGTGCTGAACATTGTGCAGTCATCAGCAGAAATCCCCACTTCTGACCTTATGATGGAAGGAAGGTCATTAATCAATCAGCTGAAGATGGTTGGGCCTAGGACACCACCCTGAGGAACTCCTGCAGTGATGTCCTGGAACTGAGATGATTGAACTCCAACAACCACAACCATCTTCCTTTGTGCTAGGTATGACTCCAAACAGTGGAGAGTTTTTCCCCTGATTCCCATTGACTCCAGTTTTGCTAGGGCTCCTTGATGCCACACTCGGTCAAATGCTGCCTTGATGTCAAGGGCAGCCACTCTCACCTCACCTCGGCAGTTCAGCTCTTTGGTCCATGTTTGAACCAAGGCTGTAATGAGGTCTGGAGCTGAGTGGCCTTGGTGGAACCCAAACTGGGCATCAGTGAGCAGGTTATTGCTAAGCAAGTGTCACTGATAGCACTGTTGATGACCCCTTCCATTACTTTATTGATGATCGAGAGTAGACTGATGGGGCAGTAACTGGCCGGGCTGGATTTGTCCTGCATTTTGTGTACAAGGCATACCTGGGCAATTTTCCACATAGCCGGGTAGATACCAGTGTTGTAGCTGTACAGTAACAGCTTGGCTAGGGGCGTGGCACGTTCTGGAGCATAAGTCTTCAGTACTATTGCCAGAATATTGTCAGGGCCCATAGCCTTTGCAGTATCGAGTGCCTTCAGCCATTTCTTAATATCACATGGAGTGAATTGATTTTGCTGAAGACTGACTTCTGTGATGCTGGAGACCTCTGGAGGAGGCCGAGATGGATCATCCTCTCGGCACTTCTGGCTGAAGATTTTTGCGAATGCTTCAGCTTTATCTTTTGCACTGCTGTGCTGGGCTCCTCCATCATTGAGGATGGGGATATATGTAGAGCCACTTCTTCCAGTGAGTTGTTTAATTATCCACCACCACTCATGATTGGATGTGGCAGCACTGCAGAGCTTAGATCTGATCTGTTGTTTGTGGGATCTCTTAGCTCTGTCTATCACTTGCTGCTAATGCTGTTTGGCACGCAAATAGTCCTGTTTTATAGCTTCATCACGTTAGCACCTCATTTTTAGTAATGCCTGGTGCTGCTCCTGGCATGTCCTCCTGCACTTTTAATTGAACCAAAGTTGATCCCCTGGCTTGATGGTAATGGTAGAGTTGGGTATTTGCTGGGCCATGAGGTTACAGATTGTGTTCAAGAACAATTCTGCAGCTGCTGATGGCCCACAGTGCCTCAGTGTTCAGTCTTGAGTTGCTAGATCTGTTCGAAATCTATCCCATTTAGCACAGTGGTAGTGCCACACAACACAACGGAGGGTATCCTCAATGTGAAGATGGGACTTTGTCTCCACAATGACTGTGCGGTAGTCACTCCTACCGATACTGTCATGGACAGATGCATCTGTGGCAGGCAAGTTGGTGAGGATGAGGTCAAGTATATTTTTTCCTCACCACCTGCCACAGACCTAGTCTAGCAGCTATGTTGTTTAGGACTCGGCCAGTAGTGGTGCTACTGAGCCAGTCTTGGTGATGGACATTGAAGTCCCCCATCCAGAGTTCATTCTGCACCCTTGCCTCTCTCAGTGCTTCCTCCAAGTGATGTTCAACATGGAGGAGTACTGATTCATCAGCTGAGGGAGGGCGGTACGTGGTAATCAGCAGGAGGTTTCCTTGTCCATGTTTGACCTGACACCATGAAACTCCATGGGGTCCAGAGTCAATTTTGAGGACTCCCAGGGCAACTCCTTCCCAACCGTATACCACTGTGCTGTCCCCTCTGTCCTGCTGGTGGGACAGGACATACCCAGGGATGATGATTTTGGAGTCTGGGACATTATCTGTAAACTATGATTCCATGAGGATGGCTATGTCAGACTGTTGCTTGACTAGTCTGCAAGACAGCTCTCCCAATTTTGGCACTAGCCCCCAGATGTTTGTAAGGAAGACTTTGTAGGGTTGACAGGGCTGCGATTGCTGTTGTCGTTTCCGGTGCCTAGGTCCACCCGGTTTCATTCCTTTTTTGTGTCTTTGTAGCGGTTTGTTACAACTGAATACTGTATCATGGAACTTCAGAGGGCATTTAAGAGTCAACCACATTGCTGTGTGTCTGGAGTCACAAGTAGGCCAGGTAAGGATGACAGATTTCCTTCCCTCGAGGAGGATGGGTTTTTACATTGGACTTTTAATTCCAGATTTTATTTAATTCAAATTCCATTATCTGCCAGGGCGGGATTCGGACCCGTGTCACCAGAGTGTTACTCTGGGTCTCTGGATTACTAGTCCAGCAACAATACCACTACGCCATCACCTCCCTGATCCTTTGATCTATAACCTCTGCTGAGGTTATTATTTTTCAGTTGGCAGGGGGGCAGGGTTTGGTTGTTGGGATATGACGCACATGTACTTTTAAGGGAGCGTGTCTTAAACTGCAGGCAATCACTGCCACCAAGACAAGATGTGATGTAGTGGTCCCATGATACAGTACACAGTATAAAGAAGCGATTGTAGAAGTCAGGTAAGTATACACAACCTCCCACTTAACACATTATGTATCTCGTCTTATCTTCAACTAAGGAACACACGTTATGGCTTCACCAATCCCTGTCATATGACTGGTAAGTTTATGTTGAGTAGAAAAATGTAACAGAGCTAGCTGAATTCAGAACACCTCCAGCTGAAGCATACAAGGTGAAATTCAAATTTGGCCGGGGAGTAAAACAGGCAGCAACAGACATTTAACACCCTGCCCCATATTTGTTTCCAGTGAATTCAATGGAAAGGAAGGTTTTGTGGCGCGTATAACTGGCTGCCAATCTGCCAATGTTGAATTTTGTCCCCAAATTGCCTAATTTCTACTATGTGTTTCTGCATTATCACCTCAGCATTAAGAAGGCCATTGCAACTGTCTAGGTTTGTCACTACCAAGGAAAGTTGGGAAGAGATGTACATGGATTTGAAGAAATATCTGTTTACATTTCAATGCGTATTTGTTGCCAGTCATCTTCTTTCCATTGGATTCATTAAAAAGAAGTCCATGCCTTTCCCAGTTTACTTTCCATAGCAGATTATCGGTGCTTATTTATATTTTTAAAATTCATATCATTCACCATTGAAACAGTAAACACTTACAGTGTTGTTGTCATATCAGAGAGAATATATTTTGATCACAAGACTGCAAAGCCATTCCACAGGTATTCCACTAGAAATTCAATGGCATTGTGCTGGAGTGGGCCCAAACTTAGTCAAGACCCAACCATGCTGGGTCCTAGCCTTAATACTGAGCTTCCAAGGTGGCCTTATGGGGGTACAGATTTTCACTATAAGGTTATTGGCAAAGGGAATGGTGGGGCCAGGGCTAGGAATACACTAAGACAGGATATCCTACACCTTGACCCTTAGTCAAGACCCAGCATATGTTCATAGGAACAGAGTGAACAGGAACAGGAGGCCAGCCTTTTTAAAAAATTTTCATGGGATGTGGGCATCACTGGCAAGGCCAACATTTGTTGCCTATTCCTAATTGTCCTTGAACTAAATGGTTTGCCACACCATTTCTTTGGTAACTGGATGTGTAGTCACTCTCTCCTGCCAATCATTGGTCATGTGATGTACTGTGGGGGCTCTGACCAATGAGATTTTAGCGCAGGCAATCCATGGGGTGGGGCTTTTTCGATGGGAGATCTGGTCAAGCGTGCAAGCACTACTGTAATAAAGTTTAACTGTTTCTTGACAAAACCAGTTGCTCCACATAGTCACCACATTTGGCCATGAGGGTAAAATCAACGTTGACTCTGAACCTCGCCCTATTACTGTGAGTAAATCAAATTTTAAAAACTACACATCAGTCATGCCACTGATTGGAAGAATCGACCCATATGATGCTAATATGAAGACTGGAGCCAATATGTTAAGCGTCTCGGATTTTATTTTGTAGCAAATGAAATAACCACCAAAGAAAAGCGGAAAGCGATCCTCTTAAGTGTATGAGGCAGTAAAACATGTAACTCGATTCATAACCTGACTGCCCCAAGCGCGCCCAATTCCAAGTTATGTAGCGAATTAGTGGACCTAGTGAAAACACACTTCCAGCCGATACCACCCATGATAATGCAGCGCTTTAAATTCATTTCAAGAGTTCGGGCCCTGGGAGAGTCCATTGCAACATTTGTAGTGAACCTCAAGCAGTTAACAGAATACTGCGATTTCGGAGATGTTTTAAACAATATGCTGCAGGACCGATTGGAATGAGGAGTCAAGGATGACGCCACTCAGCGCTGATTGCTTGCCGAGGTTGATATCGATTTTAAACACACCCTGGAAATCTCCATCGCCTGGGAAAGTGCTGCAAGAGACTCGCAGGCTTTGTAACACATGGATAATGGCGCCGTACTTCATGTCAGACGGGAACCTACCGCCGAGTGTGGCGCAAAAGCCAGACCTGCAGAATTAAAGTGTGATTCAATGTCCGCTGTGAGAAACATTAAGAAACCCAACAGAAACGCTTCATCATCAGTTTCAAGACAAAATTGCTAAAGATGTGGAGGTGACCATGGAGCAGATACCTGTAAATTCAAAGAGGCAGAATGATAATACTGCCATAAGAGGGGTCACGGGTTAGGCAATGCCAGAAAAAGTTGAAGCGGTCGGCAAAACAGTAAACAAACATGATAGAAGTAACGGGCACAGCAAAGGCTGAAGCTGCTGCTCCTGATGTTTACTCCTTGGACAGAATTTTTAGCTCGGCAGGCAGGTGCGAGCCTGACCCGATCAGACGAGAAATCAAGCAAGATGATGTCGTGCGAGTGTCCCTACGTCATCCCGCGTTCGTGTAATATTTCAGTTGGCAGGCTCACGAATAAGTCGGAAACGTGCCCGCCGACAATTTGGAGGCCGATTAAGGTAATTAAAGGTGCAATTGTCTCAGGTTTATCGTGGTCCTTCCAACCTTACGGTTGGTGGATGGGCGGATCGACCAGGTGGACTTTGCATTTTCATGAAAACACATCTAGGGGCAGGATGAGAGGCAGAAAGAGAAGGAAAAATCTATGATCAACATTTTATCAAGTATATGTTCAGGTGACTGATTGTGATGCTTGCACGTTTTCTTCCTAATAAAAACATTATTTGATGCCTTTCTGTTCTTCAGTTCCCTGAGGCAGCTCTCTGCCTTCAGGGAGCTTTCTGTTAGCGCTCGCCCATGCCTGCACTGACGTCAGCATCCACCTTCCTCCCGGCCCTCCCCCAGCAGTGCTGAGCTTCACACGCCACTGGTGCGATTGGTCAGGGACCGATCGCGGTTCATTCCCCAGCTGGTCCTGGACCTGCTATTTGCACTTGCCCACTGACCTTAAAATTCTGCCCAATATAATGTGACTGCTATGAACACTGAGCCTATTATGGTGACGAAGTGAATGGGAAGCCACTGACAATGGAAGTAGATACTGGGGCCTCAACTATGGTGATAGGAGAGCACACTTTCAGGTACCTTAATGAAGGAAGACAGCCAATAAACTTGGAGCGGACAACCGCTAAATTAAGAACTTACACAGGATAATCTATTCAAGTAAAGGGCATCGCGTCTGTCCCAGTCTCTTGCAAGCGACTGACAGCCCAACTGCCTGTAATAATAATGAAAGGAGATGGACCCAGTCTTTTAGGTCGGGATTGGCTACAGAAGATCAAACCCTGAGATATTTCACCTAAAATCAGATGGAATCCCAGAGCCTCTAAGGAAATACAACATGTTTTTTCTCAAGTGACACCACATTTCTTTAAGGCCAGGCCTGTGCCTGATATATTGAAAGAAAAGGTGGATGCAAGGCTGTGTAGTCAGAAAAGCTGGGCATCATCCAACCTGTCCAATTCTCAGAGGGGGCCACACCCATAGTTCCAGCAGTTAAGTCTGACCACACCATGTGCATCTGTGGAGACTATAAATTGACAATAAATAAGGCAGCAAAACTGGAGAAGTACCCTATTCCAAAGATAGACAACTTATATGCCAAGCTGGCTGGAGGCAAATCCTATACAAAATTGGATATGAGCCCCACCTAACAACAATTAGAGCTGGATAGCACATCGAGAGAATACGTGACTATTAACACACACAAGGGTGTCTATCACTCGTGCACCCTTTGGAGTCTCACCAGCATGTGTTGTTTCCCAGACAAAAATAGAGAGTCTTTTGCAAGGCCTCCCATGAGCGGTAGTATATTTGGACGATATTCTCGTCATTGGGTCAACCGAGACCGAACACTTGGCCAACCTGAAGGAGGTGCTAAGAAGGTTCATGGAAGCCGGCATATGGTTAAAGAAGAAAAAAATGCACATTTCAAGCGCAAGAGGTCACTTATCTAGGTCACAAGGTGGACGGCATGCGTTTGCATCCAGTAGAAGATAAAGTTCCGGCAATAAAAGATGCACCACCACCATCCAATGTAACAGACCTCAAATCCTTTCTGGGTATGATCAACTACTATAGCTGCTTCTAACCCAACCTGTCAACTGTTTTGACACTATTACACTCGCTGCTAAAAGAGAACCACCGTTGATCATGGAGTTCACAACAGGAAGAAGCTTTTGTGAAAGGAAAGAAATTGCTGCATTTGTGGTGTTTATTGGTGCATTACAACTCATTGACAGAGTTGGTATCAACGTGTGATGCCTCTCCTTAAGGTGTAGGAGCCATGTTATCACTTAAAATGGAAAATGGATCAGAAAGGCCCATGCTGTGTAAAAAAAAAAAAGTCTCACCAATACCTACACGAATGATATTTTACCATTGTGTCGGACCATCAATCATTAACAGGATTACTCAGTGAGGATAAGGCTATTCCACCAATAGCATCAGTAAGAATATAACCCTGGGCCCTGATGTTATCTGCGTATGAATAAAGTTTTATGTGTTGCCCTGGCCTACGCATTGCAAATGCAGATGCACTCAGTTGCCTCCCATTACCAGATAGTATTGTAAATACTCCCATTCCACAAGAATTAGTGTCATGGCTGAATTTCTTAGATTCTTCGCCTGTGTGTGTGAAACAAATTAGAAATTGGATGAACAGAGATCCAATATTGTCGAAAGTCAGAGATATTGTTTTGCAAGCATGACCAAACTCACCTGTATCTGAAGAATTGAGACCGTTCCATGTCAGAAACATGGAATTAAGCTGTCAAGACGGGATTGAGTTGTGGAGTTCAAGAGTTGTTGTACCATCGCAAGGTAGAGAGCCACTCTTGACAGAGCTCCACAGTGTGCATCCAGGCATGTCAAAGATGAAGATGCTTGCCTGGTATGAAAAAGTTATTGGAAGGCACTGTGGAATCTCAACTTTCATGGTTTCTCTTCAGTTATCGTACAACTCCACATTCAACCATGGTTTCAACACCATTAAAGTAATTAATGAAATTCTGGTGGTGTTTCTGAATTTAGAGGGGAAAGTAGCATGAAATCAGAAATTTAACCCTGATATACACAGTGAAGCTCGCACATCCTGTGACACAGTATACATGCGAAAGTTCGACAGTGGACCCTGCTGGGCTCTGGGAGCCATTGTTTCAGAGACTGGTCCATTATCTTTCCAAATACAAGTGGGAGATAGAATCATCCATAAGCACATAGATCATACTCATGCCAGAGAAACATTGGGTGTGTGATCGACCTAGAACAGACAATCCAGATGTTTCAGAAGCGTTGCCAAATCCTGAACTGCCTAATTCTGATGATGTGTCCCACAGTGTAGCTCTAGATCTTATCGATCCTGTTCAGGAATCTCCAGTGGTAGAGCTACGCTGCTCTAGGTGTAAAAGAAGAGCACCTCAGAGACTTGATTTATAATCACCTGATATTGTATATACGTTTGTTGGATTATTTAAATAGTTTTCTGTAAAACGTAATTGCAAAAAACTAAAGGGAGAGGAAATGTGGTAACTGGATGTATAGTCACTCCCTCCTGTCAATCACGGATCATGTGAAGTACTGTGGGGGCTCCGACCAGTGAGCACTTAGTGTGGGCAATCTGCAAGGCAGGCTTTTCTGATGAGAGATCTAGTTGAGAGTGCGAGCACTGAACATGTCTCTGTAATAAAGAACTGTTTCTTGACAAAACGAGTCTGCTCCATAGAGTCATCACAATTTCAGAGGGCAGTTAAGAGTCAACTGCATTGTTGTGAGTCTGGAATCACGTGTAAGCCAGACCAGGTAAGGATGGCAGATTTCCTTCCCTAAAGGACATTCCTGAACCAGATGGGTTTTTAGGACAATTGATGATAATTGTCATGGTCACCATTACTGAGACCAGCTGTATATTCCAAAATTTTAGTGACTGAATTTAAATTCAATTAGCTGCCGTGGTGGGATTTGAAACCATGTTCCTACAGCATTAGCTTGGGCCACTGGATTATTAGTCCAGTAAAAGTATCACTACACTACCATCTCCCCCCAAATCTAGAAACCTATCAATCACTGTCTTGAATATGCTTAATGACTGATCCTCCACAACCCTCTGGGCTAGAGAATTCCAAAGATTTTGTATCACCCTCTGAGTGAAGCAATTCCTCAGTCCTAAATGGCCTACCCCTTGTTTTGAGACTGTGTGTCCTGGTTCTAGACCCCCTCCCTTCCCTTCCTACCCAGAAGAAACATCCTTCCTTCATTTACCCTGTCAAGCCCTGTAAGAAATTTTCATGCTTCAATGAGATCACCTCCCATTCTTCTAAACTCTAGAGAATGCAGGCCCAGTCTTCTCAATATCACCTCATAGGATAATCCTGCCTTCCCAGGAATCAGTCTGGTGAATCTTCTTTGTATTCCCTCTATGGCAAGTATATCCGTCCTTAGGTAAGAAGACCAAAACTGTACACAATACTCCAGGCACAGTCTCACCAAGGCTCTATAGAATTGCAGCAAGACCTCAATACTCCTGTATTCAAATCCTCTTGCAATAAAGCCATTTGCCTTCCTAATTGCTTGCTGTTACCTGCATATTAGCTTTCAGTGACTCATGAACAAGGACACCCAGGTCCCTTTAGTCATCAACGCTTCCCAATTTCTCACCCAGTAAAAAATACTCCACAGAAGTTTTTCCTAACAAAGTGGATAACTTCACATTTTTTTCACTTTATATTCCATCTGCCATGTTCTTGCCCCCTCAATTAGCCTGTCTAAATCTCCTTGAAGTCTCTTAACGTCCTCCTCACCATTCACACTCCCACCTAGTTTTGTGTCATCAGCAAACTTGGAAATATTACATTTGGTCCCTACATCCAAATCATTGATATAAATTGTGAATAGATGGAGCCCAAGTTGATCCTTGTGGTACCCCACGAGTCATAGCCCACCAACTTAAGAATGATCCATTTATTCCTACTCTCTGTTTTCTGTCTGTTAACCAATGCTCATTCCTTGCCAGTATATTACCCCAATCTTATGTGCTCTAATTTTGATCACTAAACTCTTGTGTGGGACTTAACAAAAGCTTTCAGAAAATCCAAATATGCCACATCCACTGGTTCCCCCTTATTCAATCTGTTAGTTACATTCTCAAAAAACTCCAACAGGTTTGGCAAACATCATTTACCTTCCATTCCATGCCCAATCCTGCCATTATTTTCTAAGTATTCAGTTATCACATCCTTTATAATGGATTTCAGGATTTCCCTCCTACTGATGTCAAACCAACAGGTCTGTAGTTCCCCATTTACTCCATCCTTCCTTTCTTAAATATTAGTATTACCTTCCAATCTGCAGGAACCATTCCAGAATCTATAGAATTTTGAAAGATGACCACCAATGCATCCATTCTCTCTCTCCCTGCCCACCTCTTTCAGCACTCAGGGATGTAGATCCAAGGTATTTATTAACTTCCAGTCCCATTAATTTCTCCAGTGCTACTCCTCTGCCATTTCCTTATTCCCATGATAAATTCTCCTGTTTCTGCCTGTAATGGGCCCACGTTTACCTTTGCTAATCTTTCCTTTTAACATACCTTTAGAAGTTTGTACAGCTTGTTTTTATGTTTCTCGCTAGTTTACTCTCATATTATGTTTTCCCTTCCTTTATAAGTTTCTTGGTCCCCTTTGCTGAATTCTTAAAAAAACTCCCAATCCTCAGGCTTACTACTTTTTTTGACAACTTTGTAAGCCTCAGCGCAGGTACAGGGGAAGTTAGACCCACCTTGGCATCTTGATTGGAGGTGCACATTTCTATAATATGCAGCTTGTAAATCAGAAGATATTGTGAGATGAGGAGGAGGTAGAATGTGAGAATGAGGGTTACCTATGAAGATATCATCATCTTGATAGTTTCAGATTCACTGATAGCTACGTCCCAATAATGGCGTCCCAATAGTGGCCAACACCAACTCCTCCTTGGGGGCAAGGGCATACAAACCTGCCTGCCCCTTCCAATTAGTTCCTGCTGCCTCCAGCTGTGTGCGACCACCTTGTCCTGCAAGAGAGGGAAATGTGTCAATGAGAGTCATGTTGGGTTTCTGTGGCTGTCACAGGTGCATTTGTTGGCAATGTTTTTTAACCTGTGAGAAGTGTGTGTCAGGTTTAGCAGTGTGAATGTGCGGTGAATTATATGTATGTTAGATATGAGTCTTGATTGATAGAGGTTGTTCGTAGGTACGTGTTGTGAATTGAACAGTACCTGAGTATGGTGGTGCAGTTGATGGAATATGACATTTGAAGATGCATCTGGACCACTTGTGTGAGGTCACTGAGCTTTTTGAAGCACTGCTTTCAGGTTCTTGAGGCTTGACTCCTGGCATTGACCTCCATGACTTTCTGCTCCCATTGCCTTTTGAGCACCTGGAGGATTTGCAGACACAGGACATCTCCCCTCTTTTCCAATTCCCCCACCAATAACTCCAATGCAATGCCCAAAAACCTTAAAGCCTGCTCTTTCCCATGTTGTGCCATTCATCATGGTTTTGCAGGTCTGATTCACAACAGTCAGCACTTGTTCCAGCCACAATTCACTTCCTCTTTAAGAGGGGTTAGTTAGCTTTAATTGGTGTTAGCAAATTATGAATTTGGCCCTCCTGCTGGTGCATCCAGCTACTCAACAGCGCAGTTAGTGCTGGCTAGACGCAGCAATCATTGAAATAAGCAGGCAGCATGAAGCTGGCGGACTGCCTGCATCCCAAAAGACAGGCGCAGTTTAATCGCGCATCGTGATCCCATCGCCTGTTTTTGGGGGCTATTGAGTTTAGCCCCTAGGCTCTTTGAATCTGTTTGCGTTTGCATGAAAAATCTGATGCTTAACCCCAGTAATTGAATAATTGTTTTCATCTGCACATTGCATTGTAAGTCAGCCTGGTGTAACTTTTAGAGGACAGAACTGAAAACTTAATTTCATAACTGCTTATTTATCACTTTTCATGAACAGAACTACAAGACTTACTCTTATTCTGAAAACATGCATGAAAATGTTCCATCTGTGAACTTTAGGAGCTAATGTGTTTTGGTGAGTGCAGCATTAAACATTACATTTATCCTGAAAAGGCATTAGGTTCAGAGTGCAGTTATTTACACTAAAGCTTAAAAAGTGAAGTTTGCACTGCAACTCCTCAAGCCTGACATTTGTAGGTTGGTATTTATGTTACAGTATTAACAAACTAGAAGTTGGAAAATAATAATGAACATAAAAGTTCTAATAAACCATAGGGTTTTTAAGGATTAAAGTACCTCTTCAAAATCAGCCTCTTACCATTATTAATAGCCCAGGGGTTGCTGGCTATTTGTTGGTCATGACATTACCACCCCTGTCAAACCCCTTATATTCACAACAGCTTGACTACACAACAATTAGCTCATATTCCTGTGGAGTTTGGTCATGGTGATAACATTGCATTCAAACTGTGTCTCCTTAGATCACCCATCACTTCTTCTTCCACCACTTAGCTGTCAGATAACATTAAAATTTATCACCCAGTTCATTTTGCAAGGCAGCAGTATTAACTAATGCACATTTTATTTATGAGTCTGTAACCTTTCAGTTCTTTACTTTGATGAAGCATAGTCATTTGCTTTTGAATCATTTTAATTTTGTTAGTTCAAATGTTTTCTATTTAAACCCATCTCTCTCACTTCACACATCTATATTTATTGAGTTAACCCTTTGGGAGTCACAATAGGAGTTCCATATGGGATCTTATAAACATAGAATGCAGCATAATGTTTCTGATATTGCATTTCCATTGCCATCACTGCAAATGGACAGTACAAGCTCAACTTTCTGATCTGCAGTGCCAATGGAAAAGCTCCTCATCAGAAGTGAGGAGTTAGAAAGTTACCTTCTATATCCCAGTGACACCATTTCAGAATCAAATCTATGGCCGTTCAAATGCTCTGTTGCTGCAGCTCTCAAATTCCACTCTTTTAAGTGGACAGCTGTTTCCATTGTTGTTAAGGTGTTAGTTATGTTATAGGTACCAGTTATAATCTGGTTGCTGCTCAGAACAATAATAGGTTGGCAGTCCAAGTTGTAGGTCTGAATTCTCACACAGATGGACAAGCTCTTTGTTGAAGTGAAAATGGTGCTGGAGGCCCGAATCCGGAAGTCCCACCCCAGAAACCGGCACCCAAAAATTTTGCGTGTGGGGGAGAATGGGGGCGGGAAATGATTTGCACATCTATGTTTCACGGAGGCAACTGCACATGTTAAAGTGCAGCTGCCTCCTGTGAGACCTGATTTTCATTATTGGGATGTCCAAACATGACTTGTGCACTTTAAATCTGATGGAGAAGGTCTAAGCTTACCAGAGTTCTTTGGAGAGGTAGGTAACCTTTTGGAAAGGTGAGGTACATTTTAGGATATGGTCCTGGGGCACTTTTGAGAGAGGTGAGATGCCCTTTGAGAGAAATGCTGTGCCAATTTGGGAGAGGCCTAGTATCATTTTTTATTGTTAAAAATAGCCATGAATGTGTACAAAAAGTGTATGAAATCATTGGAGCTGTGAATCTCACTGTCAAAGGAATCTGCCAAAAGGAGCTGTCAAGCTTTCATCAGGTTTAAACCTTCTGTTCATTAAATATTTGAAAAGGAAACAGTTTACAGTGTTAAAAAATCAGTGCTTGCTATTTCACTCTGTCTGTTGACATAAGCCTGAGGGCTACCATTATTACCAGGATTAGTACTGCATAACTGGTTTCACAAACTATCATTATCACAATGGGGTGCCTTTCATTTCACAGTTTGATTGACAGCTCCAAGTGCTTACAAGGTCTTTGAAGTGAGACTATGAATACAAGTTCTTCTTTTTATAAGGGATTAAAGGAAGTTGTATGTAGTGAATGGGTTATCAATGATAATGTTTTTTTAAAACAATGAATTCAGCAATAGACATTTAAGAACTTGATTTAATCTCAGCATGTGACCTGAGGTCTGTACATGGTAGATACCAGGTGATTCAGCATGGAGAGTGTCAGGGCAAAAGGTGGTGGGTGGGAGGGGTATGAGTTTGTTTGGATAGGCACTAAGTTGACATAGGGGCTATAAAGGACCAGGGAGCGGGTGGATGAACATGGGTTGGCATGGGGAGTATGATGAGCCATGGAGGTTGGATAGAGTGCATAGGTTGGCATAAAGGTTATGAGGGGCCATGCAGGCTGGGTAGCAGGACATCAGATGGCATGGGTTAGCCTGGATGGGGCATGGGGAGTGTGTGGGCGGTGAGACGGTGTGAGGGGTGAGGACTGTTTTTTGTCTCATTCTTTTCTCTATAGCTACAACAAAGAGACTTGGCACCGCGGCTGACCTTTCACCCAGCCCTCTCCCTCACCCAGCAGCCTCCAAACTCTTTCCAGGGCAGAAGCCACATTCTCATTCTCCCCAGATCTGCCCCAGATCAAAAATCCAAACTTCTAGGGTACTTTTTCCCAGGTTGGGTTTACGCTGCTGGGAGCTTTAGGAAGCAAAAATTCAGGCCATACTGTTAGCACTGGAGTGTGCTGTAATAATTGAATCTAGAATGCTTACATTTACAAAATTCACTCAGCCTAATGTTTCATGTTAAAAGTTATCACTGAAGAGACTAAAACTAACACTTAAAAAGTTCTCACGGTCTATTTCTTACACTTCACTCCACACCCATTGCACTTATCACTTTTGTTCAACATGAGCAAAAATGTGTCATCAAACAGTTAAGAATATGTTGTGTTTGAAAGAGGGACAATGGCCATAATTAGTAAGGAACTATATTGCAATGGATGCAAAGACAAAGTGATATCAGACTGTCTCCATCATCTAATCTCACAACCCCTCCCAAGAAATATTTGGATGGATTGACGCCAGAGTTATAACGTTAATTTCGCATCAATACAAAGCTAAAACCAACCGATTAGTAACAATGCAAAATGTACGCTTTAAGATGAAGCAAAAGCTGCAAAGAGGTTTGACAAAGGGTTAAGAAAATTATCTATATCATTTTGCATCAGGATACTGCAGATTTGACAATATAAATTTGGATGATCAGCAAGTCATCATTATCAATCATCAGTAGACACATAAAGCAGGCATAAATGGTGGCATAAATCTGTTTTAAAATGCAAGTTTACTTAAATTAATGTTGGAAAGAGACATCACCAGAGAAGACTGCACAAGGTCACAATTATTTATGGAAATGATAAAAAAAAAGTCACTGACCGTGGACAATTGTCACACTAGGGCAGTGGGGTAGTATTCTTCAGTGGATGGGATTAAGGGATATTCTTTGGGCAGAGTGAATATGCTATTACTAGATAATTAAAGGTAAGGGAGGCCATTCAACCAATCTCAGCTCTATCTAAAAGACACTGAAAGTTCCTCATTTCAGAATCCACTTAAAGTTATTCCAAAGGCTTTGCTGCCACTTATCTATCTGGAAATCTATTTCATGGGTTGATCACCATTTGTGAAAAGGTATTGCTTGCTCCAATGCTGCTTTATGCCACTTTAAGTAGCAGCAGAATTTATATGCTGACTCCAAAACAAAAATACACTTTGTCCCTCCGGATACTTTTATGACCTATTTAAGCCCTAACACCTGTTTCACTGTAGCTTTTTTATGCCTACCTATTGTATTTAGCTGAAGCAATTTATGTGGAAGTCAATACCATGCCCTGAAGACCAGTGAGTTTTGCTTTGCCTTTTTGTACTATCAGGATGTTGGGCCCATTGCATAATTCTCACCTCCAACAGACTGTGAGACACCTTACCACTCTCAACATTCCCTCTCGCCACAGACTCCACTTCAGACCTTCTCAAAACACAATCTTACTGCCATCAATCTACCGAGTCATCTTTAAAATTTTCAAATGTGGTGATTTCTGCATTGTGTAGCTTGGACCTGCCACTTGGCTTTTCAAAAACAATTTATTTTAATACCTTTACCTCCAAAGCAAAATTATTCCAGTAGATCAATGTGTTTTTTTTTTACTGTACTCCATTTCTATTGTCAGTTCCTGCAACTTGATGGCAAATGATGTAATTAGAGTCTGATGTATGAACTAATGAACCAGAAATTCCAACTCTACTGAAAAAGCAGCACATTGACCTGTTTTAAAGAGATTAATGGATAATGTCTACCAAGTCATAGATTTTCAGAAAATCTGCGCTAATGGTATGTCACTGCTTTCCAACTTCCTGCATCGTGTAACTCTCAGAATTAAAGCAGAAGATTACAGATGTGTTACATCTGTAAGTTGGTCCACAATGCAAAGTCAGAAATGCAGGTGCAACTCTCCGGCACTGGACCCATATTGAAGCCAATTTAGAGTTACCAATGCATGCGCTGAATTGAAGTACACCTCAGATAAGAGTAAATTTTCACCGAGCTTTCCAGAATGGCATGTTCATTACGTGCAAACAAATTTTTTTTTCTCTGATGTTGCTCTTTTTAGCCCTTTCAAAACTTGAAGACTATTATTGGATCCCCTTAAAACTTTTCTACTCTGTTGACAACAGCCCTGGTTCATCAAGTTTCTAACTGCAACAATGTAACCTTCTTTCTGTTAACATTCTAGCAAATCTATATTGCACCATTACCATGACTCTAGTATCCCTTATATAGTGGGTCCAAATGAGTATAGAGTAGTACTATTGCACTTAGCTAATGTCTTATATAATCACCTTCCTATATTTATAAACAATATCCTTTGATAGCAACGTTATTTGCCCTTTTAAAAATCTACCCTCAAGAACAACTAAACCACAATGTAGATAGCAGTACCTGGAGTTTCCATGGGAGCTCTGTAATTTTTGGGTGGAACTTCCGCAGAAACCCATCACTGGGTTTATTTGATTCTGAATTTCTCTTCAGGTAAGTTTTTTAAAACATCCCTTTATAGCTTATAAACTTTAAAAAACGCTTTTTTGTTTGTTATTGCCGATTTCTTTGTCCCGCCCATCCCCTCTCCTCCCACCTCTTTATCAATGTTTTCTCCAGGCCTGGCTGATCATCTATTAGGTTAACTGCAGCCTTGGTAAGATACACACCTCAAACCTCCATATCTCCCATTTCTCATCTTCCCTCTGCTCTGTATGTTTTACCATTTATTTGAACCTTCCAATAACCACAACTATCTTCCTTTGTGCTAGGTATGACTCCAAACAGTGGACAGTTTGCCTCCTGATTCCCATTGACTCCAGTTTTGCTAGGGCTCCTTGATGCCACACTTGGTCAAATGCTGCCTTGATTTCAAAGGCAGTCACTCTCACCTTGCCTCAGGAGTTCAGCTCTTTTAACCAGGTTTGAACCAAAGCTGTAATGAGGCCACGAGCTGAGTGACTCTGGCGAAACCCAAACTGCGCATCAATGAGCAGGTTATTGCTAAGCAAGTGCCGCTTGTTGGCACTGTTGATGACACCTTCAATTACTTTTCTGATTATGGAGAGTAGACTGATGGGGTAGTATTTGGCCTGGTTGGATTAATACTGCTTTTTGTGTACATGACATACCTGGGCAATTTTCCACATAGCCGGGTAGATGCCAGTGTTGTATTTGTACTGGAACAGCTTAACTAGGGGCGAGGAAAGTTCTGGAGCACAAATCTTCAGTACTATTGCCAGGATATTCTAAGGGCCCATACCCTTTGCATTATCCAGTGCCTTCAGTCATTTCTTGATATCACGTGGAGTGAATCGAATTGGCTGAAGACTGGCATCTGTGATGCTGGGGACCTCTGGAGGAGGCAGAGATGGATCATCTGCTCAGCACTTCTGGCTGAAGATTGTAGCAACTGCTTCAGCCTTATCTTTTGCACGGATGTGTTGGGCTCCCCCATCACTGAGGATAGGGATATTTTTGGAGCCTCCTCCTCCAGTGAGTTGTTTAATTGTCCACCTCCATTCATGCAGGACTGCAGAGCTTAGATCTGATCTGTTGGTTTTGGGGTTGCTTAGCTCTGTCTATCACTTGCTGCTTATACTTTTTGTCATGCAATTTGTCCTGTGTTATAGCTTCAACAGGGTGAGACCTCATTTTCAGATATGCCTGGTGCTGCTCCTGGCATGCCCTCCTTCACTCTTCATTCAACTAGAGTTGATCCCCTGGCTTGATGGTAATGATAGAGTGAAGGATATGCTGGGCCATGAGGTTGTAGATTGCGTTCAAGTACAATTCTGCTGCTGCTGTTGGCCCACAGTGCCTCATGGATGCCCAGTCTGGAGTTGCTAGATTGGTTCGAAATCTATCTCATTTAGCATGGCGGTAGTGCCACACAACACGATGGAAGGTATCTTCAATGTAAAGACGGGTCTTCGTCTCCACAACTACTGTGCAGTGGTCACTCCTACCAATACTGTCATGGACAGATGCATCTGCGGCAGGCAGGTTAGTGAGGATGAGGTCAAGTATGTTTTTCCCTCTTGTTGGTTCCCTCATCACCTGCTGCAGACCTAGTCCAGCAGCTATTCATTTAGGACTCAGCCAGCTCAGTCAGTAGTGGTGCTACCAAGCCACTATTGGTGATGGACATTGTAGTCTCCCACCCAGAATACATTCTGCATCCTTGCCATCCTCACTCCTTCTTCCAAATGATGTTCAACATGGAAGAGCACTGATTCATCAGCTGAGGGCGGGCGGTATATGGTAATCAGCAGGAGGTTTCCTTGCCCGTGTTTGACCTGATGCCAGGAGACTTCATGGGATCCGGAGCTGATGTTGAGGACTCCCAGGGCAACTCCCTCCCAACTGGATACCACTGTGCCACCACCTCTGCTGGATCTGTTTTGCCGGTGGGACAGGACATGCCCTGGGATGGTGATAATGGTGTCTGGGACATTAACTGTAAGATATGATTCTGTGAGGATGACTATGTCAGGCTGTTGCTTGAATAGTCTGTGAGACAGCTCTCCCAATTTTGGCACAAGCCAGCAGGTGTTAGTAAGGAGGATTTTGCAGGATCGACAGGGCTGAGATTACCGTTGTCATTTCTGGTGCCTAGGTTGATGGTCCGTCCAGTTTCATTCCTTTTTTGTGACTTTGTAGAGGTTTGTTACAACTGAGTGGCTTGCTAGGCCATTTCAGAGGGCATTTAAGAGTCAACCACATTGCTGTGGGGGTCTGGAGTCACATGTAGGCCAGACCAGGGAAGAATGGCTGTTTTCCTTCCCTGAAGGGCATTAGTGAACCAGATGGGCTTTTACAACAATCAGCAATGGCTTCACGGTCACCATTAGACTTTTAATTCCAGATTTTTATTGGATTCAGATCCCACCAACTGCCTTGGCAGGATTCAAACCTGGGTTCCCAGAGCATTACTCTGGGTCTCTGGATTATTACTGCAGTGACAATACCACTATGCCATCACCTCCTCATCTCATAATCAAGAGTATCCAAATTTAAGGTCAACTGTCTGTTTCCCATCTTGTGCCATAATAACCTAGGGATCCTCAAGCTTTGGTACTTGCCAAACTGCATTTAAATTTTCTGAGCTCATTTCGGGAAATGCCTTCCAATGAGAAGTGTGTGTTTGTACGCATGTGTGTGTATGTGTGCGCGCGCATGGATGTTTATGTGTATGTACATGCTTGGGTGTATGTGTGTGTACTCTATAAGAGGCCAACACTCTACTTATAAGCATTTCTCTTTGTCGACATTGATTCTGGGCACAGGTCTTTCCCCATAATAATCACAACTTCTCAACTATCCAGCGTCTGACAATCATATTGGAGATCGGAGAAATCAGGTGAAGATTCAAATACATGAGATGAACGTTATAAACATCCCATAGTATCTGGTCATGCATAGAATCCTCCTTCCCTGTCGCAGAACATAATTTAATTGATTAAATTCAATGCTGGTGCTTACAGAGCACACAAATTGTCAATTTGAATTTTAAAAAAATATAAAAGCAACTGAGGAACATAATACAGTTTATTAAAATCATGTGGTAAATCTTTTGTTCAAAATGTAAGATGCAGCAAGCCGAAAGCTTTTGAAACAGAAGCAACAACTGAATTGCTATAGCTTAGTAAATTCTAACTGAGGACTAATGTGGCCTGCAATTATCTCGATTCGATTAGTTTGTCTGTTTGCAGTTCTCCTGTTTTCAAGTATAAACTGTAACCCTTGTCTGTCCACCAAGGGTTACACTCAATCTCAAATGTTAACTGCTGGTTCGATGAAAGGGCATTTGAAAAATTATGTGACTGGATCATTCTACATTAAAAGATAAAGGTTCTGCTGTCATTATGAATATCTGGATGCTTTAACTATTTGAAGAGCAGTTCTTGTTCTATTTGAGATAAATACGGTACTTCTACTTTAAAATGAATTTTGGTCCAAATAGCATTAGTAGCTTGGCAATGAAAAATAGCTGAAATTTCAGTATAATGAGAATGCACAAAATAACTTTCAATCATGTAAAGAAGCAACTGAATTATTTAACTATCTGGAAAGTTTCCAATATGTGTATCATGCAAAAACCAACTTTAGCAATTGGACAATGGAACTATTGTAAATAGTCAATACTCAATTATATAGTTATGCTTAAAATGCAAATTCCTGTTGAGAAGAAGGTATCAGTATAAAACAATAGATTTGTATGTTCTATCTGCCTTCCATTAACTCCAATGTGCCTACGCCTTGCTATTGCTCAATGACTATCCATTGGCTAACTTCAATATTCTGGGCCGATATAAAACTGGGTATTGCATTTGGATGCAAAAGTCACCTGAAGCACAGTTAGGCCAATTCCAGCAGATAGTCTCACATCATTTATGTTTTTGGAGGGACTGCGGTGAAACTGCAGGCCAATGTCAAGCAAAGTTTAGAACGTTCTGCTCGTGCAACACTCTATTGACCCCAGACAGGGAGTGGTGCAGGGGCTAGCAGAGTGGCTGAGGTTTGCATTCTCATCATCACTCTACACAAGGTCAGTGCATGATATGTAATGATGACCTATGACAGACTGCAACTTTTGATTGCCAAAGGAGGCAAATACTTGAAATACTATTCCCTACCCTCCTACATCACTGTAGTCATTCCTATATCAATCTCACATTTATATGAGGCATTTATTTTTCTTTTCTTCCTAGAAATATTCACCATATATAGGAAAATTGATGAGTCGCAGGGACTTGTAAGGCTGTAATTCAACTGAATATTTCTGATAACATCATAAACTGTGGGGAAGAAGATGAAACAGTTTGAGTATGTCAACAGAGCCCCAGGAGACTTGAATACAGCTTTAAACTCACTGCCAGCAAGTTTTTTACTCTTCACCATAATTCATAGTGGTTTTTATATAATATTTATTTTCCATTTTATTTGTTATTAGGTGGTAGGCACATTGAGAATAGTTGAAGCAATGCTTTCCAGGTGGGTAAATGATAACATTATTAATGACACATACCTAGTAATAATATATAACTTGGTAGTAATACATCACCTGAAAGCTGTAGATAGCTTAATTGTGATATGTAACCTAATAGCTATAGCATAATAGTGATGTATAATCTAATAATAACATATAACCTCACCAAACTCTGTAATTTTCTAGTGATGTATTGCCTGATAACAATGTATAACCAGATAGTGATACATAACCTCATAGAAATATATAACCATATAGCGACATATAATCACTCTGAGAGTTATGATGCATTAGCAATATCTAACCTGACAGTGATCCACATAAACTTATTGTGATGCATAAAGTAGTAGAAATGGATTCAAGGCTTTCCCAGTTACAATTAACAACCTTATTATGCTGTGAATGAAAAAGAGCCACATGGCTTGTCTTCATTTTTGAAGTGGGTCCCTCAATGTTTGAACACAATGAACTATTGTCGCTTCTCCTCATAATCTTGAAAACTTCAAATCCTTGCCCCCTCTTTTTCAAAGTAATCAAGGCTAATTTCCTTAACTTTGATAACTTGATTTCTGGTACCCAGAATGTTGTTCACCTTCTCTATAGAGGATAGAATTGGTCATGTTTTGAGGTAGCCAGAACCACACATTGTTCTCCAGATAGAGTTTGATCTTTGCCTTAAACATTAACCATATGTCTTTTGAACACTGTCCTTCTGATAATATAATAAAATGCCATGGGCTGAATTTTTCCATTGGTGAGATGGGGGCAGGGCCCGCTCGCTGACGGGGGATAAGTTCAGGGGGAAGTCCCAACATCATCCCGCCCCATTTAAATCTTCAGGAAGGTGGGGGCGCAATGCGATCAGCTGTCCACCCGCCGATCTGTCAATGGCCAACTGAGGCCATTGACAGGATAATTAAAACAATGAAAGGATCTGCCAGTCCAACCTTAAGGCTGGCGGGCAGGCCAGGATCCCCAGTGGGCTTCTGAAAAAACATGAGACGTCATCCACCAGCGGGATGAGGTTTCATGTCAGTTTTTAAAAGGTTTAATAAAGTTTTTGTGCACTTTATTAACATGCCCCATCTTGTGTGACATTGTCACATGAGAGGGACATGTTAATTTTTTTTTATTTTTCTATTTTTAAACTTTGAAAACCTTTCGGCGATCTCCCTGAGGCACAACTTAGCCTCAGGGAGATGTGCGCTCTTTCGCGTGCATGCACGAAAGAACACACTCTCGCATTTGGGGAATCCCTCCTCCACCCACATTGGCAGCGCATAGCACTTCCCATCGGGCATCATGCTGGGCAGGCCTTAATTGGCCCGCCCACTTAAAATGGCGGCAGGGCCCGTTTTGGCGGCGGCGATTGGCTGCCCGCCCGTCAAGGGCAAAATTCAGCCCCATATTTTTTCTTTTCACTCCAGCTAAGCAGTGGGCTGATGGTTTTAAAGATTTGGCAATTATAACCATAGTTATCTTTCCTAATTAGCACAATGTGCAACTATTCTAATAAACACAGAGGGTGGGGAGAGTTTCCACAGAGACTTCATCAATCATCACTCTGGCAGAAGAGCTGTAGAACCCACTCTCACAAAAAAAGAGCAGCATAACCAATAGGGCACACTGCCAGAGTACTTTTCTTCTGCTGCCCCCAACTGAAAGCCACCCCAACTGTGTTTTAAGGATATTCATCATTTAGGATGGATAGGCAAAAAGGAAAAGGAAGTGAGGTAATGCTGTTAATAAGGGATAAGATCACTACATTAGTTAGAGAGGATCCTAGATTGAAGGATCAAGATGTAGAATCAGTTTGGGTGGAGCTAAGAAACATCAAGGGGCAGCAAACGTTGTGGGAGTTGTTTATAGGCCAACAAACTATAGTGGTAACGTTAAGCACAGTGTGAATCAGGAAATTAAAGCTGCATGTAACATGGATAATACAATTATAATGGATGACTTCAATTTACATATAGATTGGTTAAACTTGATTAGCATTAATGCTGTGGAGAATGAATTCCTGGAGTGTGTACAGGATGGGTTTCTGGAGCAGTACGTTGAAGAACCAACTAGGGATCAAGCTATTTTAGATTTGGCATTATGTGATGGGAATGGGATAATTAATAACATTGCTGTGAAGGAACCTTCACAAAATGGTGACCATAGTATGATAGAAATTTATATTAAGTTTGAAAGTGATATGGCTCATTCTGAAACTAAGGTCTTAAATCTAAACAAAGGAAACAATGAAGGTGCAAGTTGGATTTGGTGGATTTGACATGGTTTACGACAAAAATACATTCCTCTAATACACAAAAACCCAACAGGAAAGGTGAATCAACTTGTGGCTAACAAAAAGCAGTTAAGGATTGCATTAGATCAAAGGAAATGGCTTATTAGTTTGCCAGAAAAAGTGGTAAGCCTGAGGATTGGGAGCAATTTAGAATCCAGAAAAAGGGGAGCCAAGAAACTGATAAAGAAAGGGAAAAGAGAATATGAATACAAGCTAGCCGAGAAACATAAAGGCAGACTGTAAAAGCTTCTTTTAGTATGTGAAAAGGAGAAGGTTAGCAAGGACAAACATGAGTCTATTATAAGCAGGGACAGGAGAATTTACAATGGAGAATAGGGAAATGGCAGAGAAACTAAACAATTACTTTGTGTCTGTCTTCATGGAGGAAGATACAAAAAACTCCCTGGGAATACTAGAGAACCAAGGGACTCGTGAGAGTAAAGAACTTAAAGAAAGTAGTATTAATAAAGAGGTAGTACTTAAAATTGGATTGAAGGTTGATAAATCCCCTGGACCTGATGTGTTACATCCTAGAGTGTTGAAGGAGATGGCTATAGAGGTGATGGATGCATTGGTGGTTAGCTTTGAAAATTTTGTAGATTATGGAAACGTTCCTGCAGACCGGAAAATAACAAACATATCCCCACAATTTAAGAAGGGAGGGAAAGAGAAAGTGAAAAAATACAGGCCTATTAGTTTGACAGCAGTAGTAGGAAAAATGTTAAAATTTATTGTAAAGGATGTGATAAGCAGATGTCATGATGACAGGAAACTGTGACTGAGTGAGAACTACCTATAATTTCAGTGGCTAACCACAGACATATTGAACTGTTTAAAGAAAACCTGTTTTTAAAATAATACAAGGAAAGAAACTGATCAAAAATGGCTGCCATGAATCACCTGATGGTTGATACTGTAAAGTTGACTACTTCTTTGGAAAGTCTATACGAAATGCGCTGCAGACCTGTTACATGGAATATCCCATCTGGGGATGTGTTAAGGTCCACTTCAAACAGGAACATTCTTGAAAGGAAACCATTAAAGATGTAAAGTGCTGGATTTTGATCAGATATTCATCAAACATTCAAAACCCCTGCAGAGGACAAAATAACCCCCATCTCAGGTTGAGTGCAGACCTGAACAAAGTAAACCCCAAAATTCTGAAAGAAAACTACCTAACTTCAAATGGCCACCATCTTCAACAATCTACAACTCAAAGACAAAGCAAAGGACTTTTAACTTTTATTGTACTCTAACTTTCTTACCTCTGATACCTGTATGCGTGTGTCATTGCATCTTTATTATTTTTTCTCAGGTTTAGGAACAAATAAACTTACTCTTTCTTTGACTTACGAAAACCTCATTTTGATTGACTGGTTATTAATAAATACATTTAGGTTGAAAAAAAAACATTCACGGAGAAAATAAATTTTAAAAACCTTTGTTGCATCCAACTGAGAGGCTGAATAAAAGGGGAGCCAGCTCATTCCTCCTCACCTGGTCATAACATAGCCACTTGAAAAATAATGATATGATTGGGCAGAGTCAACATGGATTTATGAAAAATAAATCATGTTTGACAAGACTCTCAGAGTTTTTAGAGGATGTTACTTGTAGCATTGATAAAGGAGAACCAATGGGTGTGGTGTATTTAGATTTTCTGAAGGGTTTTCATAAGGTCCCACACAGGAGGTTAGTAAACAAAATTATATCACATGGTATTGGGGGTAATACTCTGGTATGGATTGAGAATTGGTTAGCAGATGGAAAACAGAGAGTAGGAATAAACAGGTCATTGTCAAGGCTGTTAACAGTGGGGTACCACAAGGTTCAGTACCGAGCAATAGCAGTTCACAATCTATATAAATGATTTAAATGTGAGGATATATAATATCCCCACGTATAATATTTCTAAATTTGCTGATGACATACAGCTAGGTGGGAATGTAAGTTATGAGGAGGCTGCAAAAAGGCTTCAAGGGCTCTTGGACAGGCTAAGCAAATGGGCAAGAACATGGCAGAGGGAACATAATGTGAGTAAGTGTGAAGTTATCCACTTTGGTTAAAAAAATAAAAAGGCAGAGTATTTCTTAAATAGTGAGAGATTGCAAAGTGTTGATGTCCAAATGGACCTGGGTGTCCTTGTTCATGAGTCACTAAAAACTGGCAGGGAGGTGCAGCTAGCAATTAGGAAGGCAAATGGTATGTTGGCCTTCATCACAAGGGGATTTGGGTAGAGAAGTATAGGTGTCTTGCTGCAATTGTATAGAGCCTTGGTGAGACCAGACCTAGAGTATTGTGTACAGTTTTGGTCTCCTTATCTAAGGAAGGATATACTTTCCATAGAGCGGGTGCAATGGAATTTTACCAGAGTAATACCTGGGATGACGAGATCGAGGAAACTGGGCCTGTATTCTCCAGAGTTTCAAAAAGGAGAGATGATCTCACTGAAACTTACAACCTTCTTACATGGTGTGACAGGGTAGATGTGGAAAGGATGTTTCCTCCAGCTGGTGAGTCTAGAGCCAGGGGACACAGTCTCAGAATAAGGGTAGGCCATTTAAGACTGGGATTAGGAAGAATTTTTTCACTCAGAGTGGGGTGAACCTTTGGAATTCACAGGGGGCTGTGGAAACTCAATCACTGAGCATGTTCAAGACAGAAACCGATAGATTTCTGTATACCAATGACATTAAAGGACATAAGGATGGTGCGGGAAGGTGGCATTGAGGCAGAAGCTCAGGCATGATTAAATTGAATGACGGGGTGGGCTTGATGGGCCAAATGGCCTACTCCTGCTCATATGTTCCTGCACCCAGAAAGTTGACCAGGCTCAAGGGGCACAAACACTACGTGGCCGGAAATCCCAATTTTGTGGACTTCTGCTCCGGCGCAGGATTAGAGAAAATTCATAGTACTTCCGTTAGTATTTGCCCCAATGATTATCAAAAGGAAATTGCCTTGAGGAATGACTCAGTGAATGGCTGTCACTTATTTTGTTCAGCTGAAACAGGTGCAATGTGTGTTACTGGTCCCTGCCAATAAAACATTAATACTTTCCTAGGTTTAACCTGCTTCAGCACTTCCACAAATGTGGGATGCACATTGTGTGCAGTTTTAAGTCATGCAATTCTAAAATATATTTACTATGATTAGAAAAGGTATTGTGTTAACACTGAAACAGAAAACAAAAAGTTTTGTGAAAACAAAATAAAAAGCTGCTTGAAGAATATATTTCACTTTAAAATAAACAATATTAAGGATTAATATCACCAATTACAATGATACAAAATGAGGCAGGTGCATTTCCAAATTGACCCACTTCACCATTGCCCCAACATTTCAATTTTCCTAAAACATGCATGCACACGATATTTTGGTCGGCAGCCATGCGCCGAGATCAGCAGCGTGCCTGCCGACAATTAGAAAGCCTAAGTTTTCGCTGCCCATCCAACCTTACGGTTGGTGGGCAGGCGAAAAGGCCAAGTGGCCTTTGCACTTTTTCTGGAAACATTATCCATGGGTGGGATAAGGTTTCCAAAAGCAAATGAAAATAAAATAGAAGTTTTAAAATTTAATTAATAACATGTCCCTGCTCATATGCCAGAGTCACATGAACAGGGACATGTTTTATAATGTTTTTTCTAATCTTAATTATATTTTTTGAAAACTCTTCATCTCGCTAAGGCAGCTCTGTGCCTCGGGGAGATTCTCAAGCACACACTCACGTGCATGTGTGAAATCCGTGTTCGCCCTGCTTGCATTCCACCCCCCCCCACCCCCACCCCTGCCCCACCCACACAGGCAGCACTGAGCACTGCTGCTCGCATTTCACACTGGGCAGGCCTTAATTGGCCCACCAGCATGAAATCGCCCTCCAGCCTCGATCACGGGCAGCAGTCAATTTCCTGACCGTCCCCGCCTGCCTCCTCCAAGCCCGCCCGACAAGGGCTAAATTCTGCCTTTTGGCTCTGACGACTGCTTGTAATCCCAGTAATGGCCACTACTCCTAGTAGCACTGCTGAGACTACAGAGCTGCCGGCCAATCTGATTAACCAGCAGCTCTCTGAGGCAGGATTTCTGACTGAATGAGGGGCGGAAAGGCTACATCCAGCTAATTAAGGCTCCACAGAGCATTAAATGGCTGTAGGACATTCCTGATTGATCGGGACACCTTCCCCACTGACTTCTGTATTGGCAGAAACATTTTGCCTGTACTATTTGATTAAGAAACCTTAACTTCAATCCCCAATGCACTAATACAGTAAAATACAACATAACGCTCAGCTGCCCCAGTTAAACAATTACAATGAACTATATTTGAAAAGTTTAAGTGCACCTTTTTTGAACATTACTAACAATTTTGGAACACTTGGGTATTACATGCAGCGTTATTTGGATGCATAAATGACTATATTATAAAGCTGTCATATGTAAAGGCACTGTATGGACCAGTATCAAACACCAAATTAAGCTGTGCATTACATTGCTATGAATCATATTACATCACATCACTTCAAGTTAGGATGTCAAAAAACAGTGACAATCAATCCACTACCCACGCTATGACACTCAAAATGCTGCCAACTCCTGTTTCAGTCAGGTCTTGCTCGTCGTTAAGCTGCTAAGCCAGATTTCCTCTAAAAGTGATGTCAACCAAAAGTTAAAATTTACCCAGATCGTTTTTATTTATTCTTATTAAGAATATAAAATATTTTACAATTTGTTTCAAGGCTGTAAGACATCCAGCAGGTCAGATGCTATTATGTTGTCTGAATTTGCTCTCTCAGTTTATGATGTGATATGAACCCTTCAATGTGTTACAGCCCTGTAAGACATTCCTAAGTATCTGTTGTTCCCTTCACTCAACAAGGTTAGGACAAGTACAAAGAAACAAAATTGTCTTTTGTAATGCATGTATTTTAATAACATCCTGTGGGATTTGAACACTGGCCTGAACTGTCTCTGCAAAATAGTTGTTCACATCTATTTTGTAGATTAGACAACTCTGAGTTACTAACGAGAAGCTCCAAATTTTGATGAGGAAATTTTTCCTGGAATATTTCAAGGGGCCTGCAACCTTTGGCTGACACCCAACAAGGCTATTAATTCAGCCATGAGATACACTACAGAAAATAGAAGAGTCAGCAATTCATCTCTGTGGACCAGCTCGTAACCTTCACCAAGAACTCTTTAGAACATGGGAAGAACCGATAAAATAGAAGACAAGTACCGAAGATTACTTAACAACTTCCGATGGCTGGCACAGCATCAGCCCCCACATTTTCCATGGACGTGGTAAGTAAAACAACTCAGATCCAATTTAAATGCCTTTCTCTCTGCTCAATAAACATGTATCATTCACCACTAAATATTTATATTTGAACTGTTAGGACTAAGGTCTTTGCCAAGGGTGGGGGGATTTGTTCCATTCAAAGACTTTATATGTGATGGATTTCTCAGTGGAGTAAACATCCCAGAAAGGGTCAAGCTGTGCCAGACAACACATGCACAAAAAGCTTATTTTCTGTTAAATTCAGTTCAAATCAGTCAAAACAGTAGCTTATATTTGATTTGAATTCACATAGTCTTTAGGTAGTATATCAGAACCTAAAGCAGCATATATACTGCAAATACTTTTGGCTTATTTCTCAAGGATCTCTAGCTTTGTAATGAAATGGGATGGAGGCCATGAGTCAATTTAAGTGCACGGGCCCCTCACTATATTATCCTGACTAACCAGAGCCTTGAATGTAACAGGCATTGTTTATCTCCAACATAAAATAGGAACACTTCCCTTACTATCATGTGACTCTTGTAGAGCTCCCAACGACAGTGCCTTAGAGAAGGATTGGGGTCATCCACATGTATTTGAAGAATGGTTGTCATACGCAGAACATGTACTCCACTCCAAACACAAACATTGCTCTATGGCCTGTAATCATTTTTACAGAATAGGTCCTATTCAATCACTAAGAAAATTGCCATGATTATAATGTAATTTTTCATTTCCACGATTTTGTAATCCTGAGACTGGTGGATTGCAAACTATTAACACTAAGGTGTGGTTACATTCGTACAATGCATAGCTGCAATTTGCAAGTTGCCATGGTTGCAGTTTCCATCACCTTTTACCCGCAAATTGAAAGAATGAGCTGCATCACAATTGAATTCTCTTCTGATACCCTCGCATAGAAATTTGGGTGAATTTTAGGCATGGGGAACAATCTCTGTGCTGAAATAGTGAGGGCCAAGGCACCTATAATATTGGGCCTCAGGAAGCGTTTCCAACTCTGATTGGACATATTCATGGAACTTTCATCTCATGACCTTCCACCCCCCCCATCCCTACACTCCCGCCATTGGTTCACCAACATGTCCAATAACAATTAGAGGGGCAGCACACTTAAACAAATCACCAGCACACTCCCAAAACAATTAGAGGGAACATTGGCAATGAGTGCAGTCAATGATTTGTCCTCCAGTTATAATCTCTGCTCTTGAAGGATTAAATAAATCAAGTTGTTAAAATGCTAGGTTACAGTTCCTTTTACCATTTCATTACGAAATTGTTACATATCTGCTTTTATTTATCTGCTTTTAGATAAGGGCTTAACACATGTAATTAAAATGGAGGGGAATGTCACCTGGAAACTGTTCTCTCCAATCCCCATACTGTAATTTAAAAAGTATGAAAACTGTGAGAACTTACAGACATAAAACATGTAAACTGATGTCTTCTCAACCTACAAACAAAACATTGCTAAAGAAATTTGTATTGCAACAGATATAACAGGAGTAAAATTCAACTCCAGTGGGGACACAGTATGGGTAACAGTGGATTGACTGCCCATTATATTCCTGCACCAATTTTCAGAAAATTTGACAAACGTATAATGGGCAGCTTCTCTTTTTGTGGCCCTGTCAAAATTAAATATTCTTGCAGTACCTGTTACAACTCGACTTTAGTTCAATGTCTCACAGAATTCGATCTTAGGTTTCAGAAGTTCATTTTTTTCTCCCATTATTAATCATTTTCTTAGCCTTGTTAGGCCTCACTGCACTATGTCCTACACCAGATTGGTGCAGTTAGTAACACACTTGTTTTCCAGTTCACTGTTATTTATTCATGGGCTGCGTTTTAGATGTGGGGGAGGAGGGGGGAGTGGTTTTGGAGGGCAGGTGGCAAGGAAGGGAAGGGGGTGACATCTTGGGGTGGTCCCCCTGTTGCACACAGGGCACTCCCTGCATGAGGTGCCCCCCTTCCTTCATGCTGTTTTTCAGCTAGCCCACGAAAAGCACCTGCCCACACCAACTGTATTATGGTGTGGGCAGTGTATATTATCCCAGTCAACAGGGGGCCAACAAGCCTAATTGACCTTTAACTATTCATTTAAATATGGCGGTTGGCTGCTGATTTTGACACTCATCCACCTATTATATATTATGAGAGTCAGCTTGCGGATGGGCAGAAGGTGGCGGGCTAGCTACCCAACATGTTTTAAGTCCCCCCATTCTGTAAACAGGCCTAGTGGGAGGCCATAAATTCCAGTCCCATGTCACACTACGACATTGAGCTCATAGTCTGATCAGACATTTTAATGTAGTTCTGAAAGGGTGTTTGCACTGTCAGAGATGCCTTTTGGATGAGGCATTAAATCAAGATGTCTGCCATCCTGAAAGTGGATATAGAGAATCCCATGACACTATTAAATGAAAACCAAGCGTTCTTCCAGTGTACTGTTGAGTATGCCTCTTGCAACCAACAAAGCCAAAATCAGATGATCTGATCATTCATTTATTTCCTATTTGTGGGAGTTATCTGCATGCACATGACTGTCCTGTTTGCCTGTGTACTTCAAAAATAATTCATGGACCATGGAGCCATTTGGGAGATGATCGGTCTTGTATAAATGCAAGTTATTATTTCTTTCCTCTTTACTTTTCCACGTATGAACTTGAGAAGTTGGCCTTCTCGCACCTCACAGCCACAACTACACCCCTCCCCAGGACCACAATACCCTAACAAGTTTGCTCTTGAGGAAGCTACTAGACATATATGAGGATTACTCAAGAGGAACAGGGTAGACATTAACCTGGCTGCAAAGAACTGCTGCTGTGAAGGTTGGCTGAAAGCTCATTTCGAATCTGTTTGCTACAAATCAACTCCCACACATCCACACAATTTCAAAAAGGCTGGACTCAGAGAAACTCTGGATTAAGTGAGGAGTCTCTGTCTCTCCAATCTGGAGGTACATATTTGGTATCTCTAGTGTTGTTTATGGTCTGGAAAACTGAACAAAAACCAGGCCAAATACTCAGAAAAAAAGCTTTTTTGCCTGAAAAAAATGATACAACCTAGTAGAATAACAGATTGTTCAGCCAAAAACAGACAGTTGGCAACCCTAGTGGCTATGGAGCTAAATAATCGATTTAGATAGCAAATTAGAAGAGTAAGATTTAAAACTACAGACTGACAAAGGTGGAACAGAAGATCAGAAAAAAAGAAAAAGCAAAGCAAATTCAAAAGGATAAAAAAAAAGGACAGGGAAGAATGAAGAAAGTGTGTGGTAGGTCTACTGGAAAAAATGGTAAAATCAGATGGCCCCAAATAAACTACAATGGGGGACATCCCAAAGTAATTACTCAGCTGCAGCCATGGGAGCCTCTGCAGCTGACTCCATGAGCTTTTGGGGAGCCTAGTATGTCTGGTCTCATCACCAAGCCAGCAATGTGGGAACTCATGCTATCATCATGCTGATGGCCATGTCAGGGGCAAGTACCAAACCCAAAACAACATCCAAAATTCTCAGATTTAAGGCTGGCTTCCAAAATATTTACATCCCAACATAGTTTCTGACCTCCCTAGTAGACTCCCACAAGTGCTATGTCAGGTGTACACCAGAAATTACATCAATTTTCAGGGCCAGAAACATACAGAGGGAGACAGAGAAACACAAAAGTCATGACAGATGCAAACAGAGTGCAAGAATATAGTGCTGACAGGAGCGTGGCATTCATATGAAAAAGACACAGAAACAGTGAGAAAGAATTGTAGACAGACAAATGAGAACAACAACGGAAAGAGAAATGTCCCAAAGCCATACAGAGAAAGGGGGAGAGGAAGTAGGAGATGGGAAGGGTGAAACAAACAGGAATGTCAAGTAACTTAAAAATAAAGGCTGCAGAGTAGAAGGCAAGTAAAGAGACAGTAACAGGAAGGAGAGGCATGCTCATCTCATTTTAGCCTTTTGTCCTGACAAGTGTCACAGGAGTTCAACTAGTTATTGGTAAAGTTATCTGGAGCCAAAATATATTGCTCAGAAAGTCACCAGCTGTCCATTTAACTGAAACAGATATCCAAACTGTAATAAAAAAACATCTGCAGATGTAATTGAACCATCTGGGATGAAATCGCTGTTTGCTAATTTCATGACAAAGTCAGTGTGAATATGAATGAGCGATGAGGAAGAATTATATCAGGAAGAAAAATAGTGACTCACATTCTAGATTCATCCAGAGGTTTCTCTAATTCAATCGTGCAATGTGATATTAGCACAGAACAGGAAGGGAAAATGGGCAGATTTTACTGGTTCCTCTTCCTAAATGTAAAATTGAGAGATCTGTTCCATCCATTTTATCTGCATGGGTTTGTTGTATGGGGCTGTGATATAACCCTGATGGCCCTTGCATCTTTCCTCTAACTGTGGCTGTTGAGTGGCTCACTGGTCCATTCTTAGAGCTTCAGTTCACAGGCCATTTGACTTTAGAATATCACTGGAGTACAAATTCCATGCTATTCTGCTATACTTACCTATGCATAAGAAAATTCCATGAGGGAACACAAGCCATCTCAAAATCCATAGCAAAAGTGAAAAGGCCACTCAGTAATTCTCCAAATTCAACACACTAGATTTCAAGCTGACTGCAAAAGGATTAAAGGGGACAAACCCATGCCCTGGTGCAACACGTTGGAGTGCTCCTGAGAACAGTTGTCAAGCAAGTCATTTCTCAGACCAGGGTCGTCATAAAAACTTTCGTGAGCTATGCTAATAGTATTCAAAAAAATTATATGGCAAATTTGAACAGACACATTGGACGGAATTTTATGCCAATGAGATTGTACAGTCCTGCCGTGTCCATGGACTTTTGAATGGCTCGCCACACTTTATGGCCCTGCCCCCACTGCAATGGGGCTGTAAAATTCTGCCCATTATTCTGATGAATGGTTTACCAATACCAAAGGATATTACAATGAGATGTTAAGGATATAATCTTATTGTGTATTAAAAAATAAGTTGTGTAGATTATCAAAGATATGATAACCAAGTCCAAAAATGGTTTGATCCAACTTCATGAAACCAAGAATGATCAGCATTTCTTGCAGAAAGTTGGCATTGCACGTTACATGGTTCTTTTGATTTGAACAATTTTTCTGGTTAGATACCAGAGGCGAATTTCTACTCTTGTACTATTGGTCCTGGATAGCCTTGAGGTGCTGAATGGCTTACTGCTGTTCTGATGGGACTTTCACTCACCAAGATCACCTGCCAGACATTCTGAAGTGCAATCCACATTTTTTCCATTACTTGAAAGGCTTGAAAATTTTAGGCAGCGGGCACCTGAATGACAAAAATGTATTTTTAGTGCATAATGAGCCCAGCCTGGAACTCAAAATTGGCAAAGGACCGCTCGAACTCAGCACCAAAGAAAAGAGCAATATGATTCTGTGTAGTTAAAAAATACCTAACATGAATTCAAAGGATGAAAAATTGTGGGAAATACTTGGGTAAGCCACCTGCTATCTGTAAAACTCCAGAAGTGGCATAGGTCTCAGGAAGGTTAGTTCACAGTATACATACACACTAAAATCACACTGTATAATACTAATATACCAATGCTCAATGTATTCCTCTGAAAGTCCTGTCTCCATTATTTTAATGTATGTTAACCCATGAATGAAAAAAAGCATGCAATTTCAATGGAAATGAAGATCAGGAGAGGAATTTAGGGGGGATACTGTCTATTTAAAACTGTTGTTTAAAGTTAAAATTACACACAATGTATTTGATTGCAGCTGCTCCAGCTCATGAACTATGATTAGAAATACCAGAGAGTGAATTGATGCTCAAAAGTGTTTACTCAATGGTATCTTATATAATTCAAAGTATTATTGGGGATGACAAACACATCCAGGTGAAAATGCTCTTCATTGGTAGCATGACAGGGAATTGTTAGCCTGTTTTATGCTCCACCCTGGTGTTAATTACATTGTCTTCAATGAAAAAGGGAGTCAGGCAGGGTGTAAAACCAACTGCTACATTTGTGCTAGTAGTCCAAGACTGATACTTTCAAATCTGATGTAGGATCAAAAATAAAAACTGCAGTCCTTGGGAATAATTTTCATTTATAGGGTAATTCAGTGCTCATTGGTTAATAATTGGTGCACTTCTATCCAGAATGATAATGTGCTAAATAGCACACAATTTTGGAAAGGTTCAACTTCAATCTGCTGGCAGCCTTTACCGTGACTGAAAGGGGAGAGGGTTGAGAGTGGCAGGCAAAAATGAAGTGGAAGGAAACCCAAACTAGATGCACGTGTCCACAAGCCAAGCATGTGCCCCATCGTAACTTTCCTGCACATAGCCATATTTGCAGTTTTAGGCTACTAGCCAGGGCCCAATCTATCCTTGGTCAAATCCTACCCTGGTAGGGAATGAGAGGTCTGCAACATAACAGTCATCAGGTTGCTGCCCAAAACCACATCTCAAGAAAATAAAGGTGACTCGCCATTTTTCTGCCTTCATGACTTTCTGCCTGCCAATCTCAGATCCTCTGATCAACATGCTGCCGAAAATCTGTTTTACACTGTTGTGAAACCAGTTTGCGATCGTCTCCTCTGCCCGTCAATCCAAGCTGCCATTCCTGCCACCACCCTTTGGAATATAATTTCAATACTTTAGTTTCTCATTATAGTCCCGGCTTGATAGAATTGCACGCCAATGTGTTTCACATCAGCATTTAAAAGGCGTGCACCTGTTGAGCTGAACTTCGAGGGGTAATCGGAAGTGAGTGCACAGTAATGTTGCACAGCACTTGCAAGGGTCGCCCGTTCAACTTCAAGGAAGATGCGCCTCACATTCAGGCGAGGGCACAGGTAAGTCGCTTTTTCCCAGCTGGCTGACATTGCGGTGCCGGGGCAAGGGCTGCACTGTGATAAGGGCAGGTTGGGGGGGGGAGGGGCAATGTAGCACCGTCTGATGGTACTGCACAAGCACATGCAGGAGGAAGGGGGAGGGAAGCGGCTATGCATTAGGGAAACCTTGTATCAAATGAGCATTCTTCTGCAGCTGTGACAGTTCAGGCGCAGCTACGTTGACATGTTTTAGAGTCGGGCCTCTAGTTTATCTGCCCACTCGAGAAACGCAGAGGCATGAATGTGCCATACATGCTCCTGAACTTTTCACCCCTCAGGCACAGACTGCAAATTAATGAGCATTTTAGGGGGCTGCAGAACAATTGGACGCCTGGGCAAGTTGTACTATTTCCTCGCAAAAGGTGCCATGGAGCAGTCACTGGTGGAGGCGCTCACAGCCCCTTACACAGTCTTCATTAAGTTTTGGACCAGTCTACCCCATGGTTCAAGCTAACAGTGCAGTCTTGCACTGCAGGTTAGGAGAATGCCTGTGTCTGAGCCGAGAGCACAACATGCAGTCCATGGACGAAGCTGCCACCAACCGGTCAGGTGGAGTGTGGCAGAGGTGGGTGGGACTTCGGGCAGCCATGCAGCACACTGAACTTTGGCCACTCTCCAGCATCCGTTAAGGGGCCTTGAGACAGAGCCAGAACTGCACACATCACCATGAGACGTCCCAAGGAGACCAATGCTAACCCACTCATCTCTCTCTTTCATCCTGCAGGAGGAGTACAACAGGAGCATGGAGCCTACTGACCTAGCTGTATGCTGCCTTATGGCTTACAGGGAGCAGAGATAATGGAGAAGAGAGCGATGGAAGTGCCTGGCTGGGCAGAGAGAGTAGCAGCATCCCGAAGAAGAAGAGGCAGCTGCTGCTGCGCACACTGCTAAAGAGCCACAGCGAGCTGTCACGGGAGGCACCTAGCTAGACCCAGGGTCTACAGATGGTGCTTGTCATTCATGCAGATTTTCTTTTTATTCATTTATGGGATGTGGGGGTTGCTGGCAAGGCCAGGATGTTATTATCCTAGCTGATGTTACTACTGGACAAGCCTGATCCCAGGGCGGAACCCAGCTTGAAAGATCTTAACTTCTACTTTTTCTTTAGATACGTGGAGAGTAGCTACTGAACAGAATCAAAGTAGTCAGGTGATGAACTTTTAACAAAAGAATAAAACATTTATTAAACAAGAGAAGGTAAACTATATTACAATACTCCTTCACCCACAACTATACATTTACAGATATATACAGATTTGTAAAGATAGCACAAGTTACAAAAGCTATCTTATACCCTAATGTTCACCGTCCATGTAAACTAATAGGCGACCTGTGATCAGACACACCACATTCTGAAAGCAAGTGACAGGTGCCACCTCAACCAGATGCTATGGGTCTCTCTCATCAACTCACCCCAGATGCTTGTTACACCATGAGACGACCAGTCTCACTGCACTCCGTCTTCCACGTGAGGGTTGTTAATCTCTACTCTCCAAGAACTCGCTTTGGAATCTTCTCACAAACTGACGCTTTTTCTCAGACACCTTCCACAAAGGTTCACCTGTGGATTCTGCGGAACCCTGAAGAACTGGCACAAAAGCCATTTTTCTTCAGCTTCTGTGGACCTTCTGCCAAAATTATTGCAGATAATCAAGGGAACCCCAAACAGAAGTTCAACCTTATAATACAGGCGGCCATTTCAGTGCTATAGTGAGGGAGCACTGTGTACTGTTCGAGGTTCCTTCTTTATGATGTGACATTAAAATACTGCCCACTTAGGTGGATGTAAAAGATCCCACAGAACTCTTTGAAGAAGAGCTTGGGAGATTTCATGGTGGACTAGACAACATTTATCCCTCAACCAATACTATCAGTACAGATTACCTGGTTGTCTATCTTATAGCTTTTTGTCAGATATTGCAGTGCACAGATTGACTACACTATTTTTCTATAGCAACATTTCAAAAGTATTTGTTGGCAGTGATGTGTTTCAGGACATTGGGACATCCTGAAAATGTGAAAAGGACTTTTCAAATGTAATTTCTTTCTATGTTGTGTGAGGTCATGTTACATCTGGTAAACAGATTATTGCAAACTCTAAGAGCAGAGTATATAAACAGTGCAATGTCTAGATTTTAGTGAACAAAATCTATTTACAAAAGCCACAATGAGAAGACTATGGAAAGAGAGGAGAGGTCCATAAAATCTGGAAATTTTATGAGCGGCAAAGAAATATGACTTTAATCTCGCTATCTAAATATGGCTCAGTTTTTTAAGAACTGTAATTTGTTGCAGAAAAAGCCACTATTTGGAAAACTTCACATTTTGCATTTTTATATATGATACAGTTTGACAGAATATAAACGAATGGTTCATGCAGAATTCAAGCAAGGAATAAAAATAACCACCTCCATGTGTAGCTAAGTTATTATAGAATCACTTAACATATGCCAGCACATTTTATTAGATATATGAACATCAGAGAATAGATAGACAACAAGCATTAAAGTACCCAATAACATGTTTCTTACCTAGCAGGTTTTTATGCACAGTTGCAGAAACTTATCAAATGGTGCTCAGACTGAGCTTTCTCTGTATTTCCCATGGAAACTAGTGTTTATATTCTCCTAAAGTCAAAAGCTATTAAACATATTTTTTTTTAAATTCTCATTAAGCTTTGGAATGGAAGTTAATTGTCAAAAATGTGCCTGACGTCCTTGGTCTTGATGAAGGCAAAGCAACTCTAGAGAAATTATTGCACAAAACTGACAATGTCAAACCAAGGCATCCCTGTTTAGAAAGGTTATAAATAGGTCATCTTGCATGAATTAATTACACACGAGGCAAGTGAAAAATGCGATGAGACCTTTGAGATTCTAAAGATTGCCTTGGAGTGTCTGGATAATCTCATGGGGTGTTACAGTATCCCGATCCCACAATATTCTGTAGTATATTTCTTGCTATGTTCTGTATTATGTAAAACAATTTCTTGAGCCATTTTTATGATACTTCTGTAAAGGAATTTCAGTTGAAATAAATGACATTACAAAGCCATTGCAAAATAACCACAAAAATGCCCATTACAATCTATCTTCTCCAACTAAAACAAATGTAACATGCATTGGAAATGGAATATAGTGCTGATTTTCCCTCTGCTATGCACTGATTGCTCACTTCCTTGATACAAAATAAAGGATAAAGGAGAGGTGGTCAGTTACACTGTATCTCTGCCCCTTTTACAATGAAGGTTCACTTCCAGGGAATCCACTGAAGGGACCTGGAGGACTAGCACATAGAACTAATGGAAGTATTATAATCAAATGCAAGTGACAACAGCAATCTCTCCCATCCCATTTTACCGAGATTGTAACATGGTGAAGGCCCAATGAATTGACACACACTTCATAGTGGCTGTTACTGCTAATGGCTAGCTTCTTCATTGTGGAAAACCGGAGAGAAGCAGACGACCAATACATGGAGGCCCAATTAAGGGTAGGATTTACCTGTAGAATGAACATCAAGAGTGAAACTTTCTAGCTATTATTTTTGATCAGCGGTTGGAAGGCCCTCAGCCAATAGCCATTACCACAGCTGCAGGCCTCCCAGCCCTTCTGTGGAAGTGGATGATTTTTCTTTCTTCCTCTGAGCACAGGCCAATGCCAAAGGAAAGCCTGCATCTATTGAGCAATAGGACTGTGTAGATGGCCTGTACTCAGCAATACAGATAGGTTTAGGTCAAATCAGGAAACTTCACATTAAACACCCTTCACCTGACTTCACCCAGATTATTGGGAATAGGAAAAGCCATCCCTGTATATTATGCATTGCTATCAGATATTGGCACCAAAACCTGGAAATGAATGAATGGCCTTATCAGAGTGGTGCCTCCACCTGCTCCTTATCAGATAATTGTGGCATTGGAGGCAGGTCTCTCCATCATGAGTTCCCATGCTCTAGGCCTTCATAGAGACAGTGTTGGGTCCTTGTAGATGCACCTGATCAGACTAACCATACCTAGCTGCTCACCAGTGGATTTGGGGAGCACCTTGGGTTCAGTCTGGGATTGAAAGTTTAGCCCCAAAGGCTTGTTTCCCCCAGGGGTACGTGGTGGCATAGTGGTATTGTCACTGGACTACTGTTCCAGAGACCCAGGGGAATGGCCTGGGGACCCAGGTCCGAATCTCACCACAGCAGATGGTGAAATTTGAATCCAATAAAAATCTGGGATTAAAAGTCTGATGATGGCCATGAAACCATTGCCGAGTGTTGTAAAAACCCATTTGGTTCACTAATATCCTTTAGGGAAGGAAATCTGCTGTCCTTACTTGGTCTGGCCTACATGTGACTCCAGACCCACAGCAATGTGGTTGACTCTTAAAAATGCCCTCTTAACAAAGGCAATTAGGGATGGGCAATAAATGCTGACCGAGCCAGTGATGCCCACATCCCATGAACGAATTATTAAAAAGTTATTTTTTTAAAGCATCTGCTTTTATAAAGGGCTGTAGGGGAACCTGGAGGTCTGTTCTGAGATGGGTTGCACCATCACCCTCGCTCACCACTACAAGACTATCTGGCCTTTTGTCAGTGGGAGGGTAGCTCAGGAGTCTATTGTTGGCAAGATAATGATTGGTCCTCCCCTGACCCTGTGAAATTTGTTGTGGTCAGTGCTGAAAATTTGAGTTGGCATGTAACTGGACATTTAAGTCAAATGTGTCTCTCACAGATTTCTGGAATTATAATAAGTATCTCCACCTATAAGGTGATTTACTCATGACTATGTAAGCTACACAATCAATAATTGAATTTTTATCATATCACACCTTGCTGGGAGTCGTGCGGAGCAGACCTGCGGGAGACAGTCGGGAGCTGAGGAGTGCCTATAAATACAGGTGGGGATTGCAGAGTGGCCTACCTTGCTGGGTGTTGGAGCGGACCTAGAGGAGACAGTCGGTAGCTGAGGAGCACCTATAAATACAGGTGGGGATTGCAGAGTGGCCTACCTTGCTGGGAGTCAGAGCGGAGTGGTGCGGACCTGTGGGAGACAGTTGGGAGCTGAGGAGCGGCTGTTTCACTGTTTCAGCTGCTGTGAGGCTGCAGTGCAAGAAAAAGAGAAAAAAAGCAACTGTGACATCATAGGAAACTAGTAAGCTGATTGACCAGTAAGTGCTCGGTCTAAGGGACAAAGTGAGAGAAACCAGCTTAGGACAGGCAAGTTCAAGTAAATCTATAAATAAAAAGAACTAAAACTTTAAAATGATAAACCAAAATTTGGAAACTTTAAAATTAAAATAAAACAATAAAGATAGAAAAAAAACAATAAAAATTAAATATTTTAAACAAACGAATACATACCTTTGCAGTTAAGAAGCATATAACCTTTAGTTGTCAGTGGTACTAGCATTCAATAAACACAGTAAACTGTAGCATACATAGAAAGAAAGTAATTAAAGTAAATTAACTAAATAACATAAGTTAGAGTGGTGGGACAGGTGTTATGTTGCAGCTGTGGGATGTGGGTGTTTTTGGACATCAAGGCGATCCATGACAAACACATCTGCAGGAAGTGTAAGCAGCTTGAGGAATTCCGGATCAGGATTATTGATCTGGAAGCTGAAACGCAGACACTGTGCAACATAAGGGAGGGGGAGAAATACCCGGATACTTTGTTCTAGAAGATAGTCATTTCTCTTAGAAGAGGGTCATCTGTTTTGGTCAGCAGTGAGGTGCAGGAGGATGTGACTGTCAGTGAAGCAGGTAAAGGGACCGAGTAGACAGTAGGGGAGGAGCCTCAGACTTTGCAGGTGCTCACAACCTGTGCGGGTGAAAGGGAAGTCTGCAAGGTGGATGAGCTGGCTGGCCATGGCACTGTGGTACAGGAAGCCATTCAAGCGGGGGAGCAAAAAGGAATGTAGTGGTCATAGGGGATAGTATAGCAAGGGGCATCGACACTGCTATCTGCAGCAAAGAGCTAGAGTCCAGACAGCTATGTTGCCTGCCCGGTGCAAGGGTTTGGGACATCTGCTCAGGGCTGGAGAGGAACTTACAGTGGGAGGGGCGGGATCCAGTTATCATGGTCCAAGTAGGTACCAATGACATAGGTAGAACTGGCAAAGAAGTTCTGCAAAGTCAGTATGAGGAGCTATGTACCAAATTAAGAAACAGAACCTCAAAGGTAATAATTTCTGGATTATTAGCTGAGCTACATGCAAATCACCATAGGGCAAATACGATTAGAGAGATGAATGTGTGGCTCAAAGACAGGTGTAGGAGAAGTGTGTTCTGGTTTGTGGGGCACTGGCATCATTACAGGGGAAAGTGAGGGCAGTACCTTTGGGATGGTTTACACCTGAACTGTGCTGGGACAAGGGTCCTCACAAATTACATAACTAGGGAAGTTGAGAGGGCTTTAAACTAGGAGTGAGAGATCAAGCTTGGGTAGAGGTAGCAATTCAAGGTGTAGAGTCAAGACAGGGGAGAAATGAGGGTCAGAGAATGGCAGGAAGGGACAGAAAGAAAAAACCTAAGAATACATCTACAGTCAAGACTGCATGTTACAAAGGTAACAAAAAGACAAAACTGAAGGCTCTCTATCTGAATGCACATAGCATTCATAACAAATTAAATGAATTGATGGCCCACATTGATATAAATACATATGATCTGATAGCAATTATGGAGATGTGGCTGCAGGACAACCAAGATTGTGTTCTTAATATTGAGGGGTACATGACATTCAAGAAGAATAGGAAGCTAGATAAAGGTGGAGGGGTAGCACTGTTAATCAAAGAGGGCATTGTGCAATGGTTAGAGATGACCTTTGTTCAGGAGATCAGGATATAGAATCGGTTTAGGTAGAGATGAGGAATAGTAGGGGGAAAAAGTCATTAGTGGGAGTGGTCTACAGGCCCCCTAACATTAGTCACAGTGTAGGACAAAGTATACAGAATAAAATATTGTGTGGCTGTGATAAAGGGATTGCAATAATCATGGGTGATTTTAATCTACACATAAACTATAAAATCAGATTGGCAGTGGTAGCCTGGATGAAGAGTTCTTAGAATGCTTTTGAGATAGTTTCTTAGACCAGCATGTTCTGGAACCAACCTGAGAACAGGTTATATCAGACTTGGTATTGTGTAACATGACAGGATTAATTAATTAATTAATTAATGACCTCCGAGTAAAGGTACCCCTAGGTAGCAGTGACCACAATATGATTGAATTTTACATCCAGTTTGAAAGGGAGAAGAGTGGGTCTAACACTAGTATCTTAAACTTAAATAAGAGCATCTATGTAGGGATGAAAGCTGAGCTAGCTGAAGTGAGCTGGGGAACTAGGCAAGAGGATAGATCAATAGAGAAGCAGAGGCAAACATTTAAGGGAATATTTCAGAGTACTCAGAATAAGTACATTCCTATTATAAAGAAAAGTCCTAAGGGGAAGACCCACCATTCGTGATTAACTAAAGAAGTTATGGAAAATATCAAACTTAAAGAAAAAGCATACAAGTCTGCAAAGATGATAAGCAGGACAGATGATTGGACAAAATATAAAGAACGGCAGAGAATGACTATAAGGTTAAATCAGGAGAAAGAAATTAGAGTAGGAGAGGAAGCTAGCTAGAAATGTAAAAATGAATAGCAAGGATACAAAAAACATTCCAGCAATAACTGAAAATCAGGGAGGTGAAAGGGAGAGAGGAACTTGGTAAAACTGAAATCACTAGGGAAATGTTTCTGAGCAAATTGATGGTGCTGCGGGCAGGCAAATCTCCAAGTCCCGATCGATTACATTCTAGGGGTTTAAAAGATGTAGCTAATGAGGTAGTCAATGTGTTGGCATTAATTTTCCAAAATGTGCTAGAATCTGGCATCAGACTGGAAAGTAGCAAATATAACCCTTGTATTCAAGTATTCAAGAAGGGAGGGAGGCAGAAAACAGGATACTAAATGTCAGTTAGCTTGACATCTGTCTTGGGGAAGTTGTTAGAATCGATCATTAAGGAGGTTATAGCTGGGCACTTAAAAAAGCTCAAGGCAATCGGAAACAGCATGATTTTGTGATAGGGAAATCATGCTTAACCAATTTATTGGAGTTTTTTGAAGGAGTAACATGCGCTGTAGATGAAGGGGAGCCTTAGACATACTGTACTTGGATTTCCAGAGGGCATTTGATAAGGTACCACATCAAAGGTTATTACAGAAAATAAAAGTGCATGGTGTTGGAGGTAACATGTTAGAATGGAGAGAAGGTTGGCTGGCTGGCAGAAAGCAGAGAGTATGCATAAATGGGTCTTTTTCAGATTGGCAGGATGTGATGAGTGGTGTCCCACAGGGGTCTGTGCTAGGGCCTCAACCTTTTATGATTTACATCAATGACTTAGATGAGGGGAGTGAAGACATCATAGCTAAATTTGCAGATAACACAAAGATAGGTAGAAAAGTATGTTGTGAAGAGGACATGAAGAGGTTGCAGATGGATATAGATAGGTTGAGTGAGTGGGCAAAGATCTGGCAACTGGAGTTTAATGTGGGAAAATGTGAAGTTGTTCACTTTGGAAAGAAGAACAAAAAAAGCAGAGTATTACTTAAATGGAGAACGGCTGCATAATTCTGAGGTGCAGAGGAATCTAGATGTTCTAGCACATGATTAATAAAAAGTTAGCATGCAGGTACAGCAAGTCATTAAGAAGGCTAATAGAATACTATCCTTTATTGTAAGAGGGATTGAACATAAAAGTAAGGATGTTGTGCTTCAGTTATCCAGGGCATTGGTGAGACGTACCTCAAATACTATGTGCAGTTTTGGTCTCCTTTTTTAAAGAAGGATGTAAGTGCATTGGAGGTGGTTCAAAGGAGGTTTATTAGGTTGATACCTGGAATAAGTAGGTTGTCTAATGAGGAAAAATTGGACAGACTGGACTCTAAACTGGAGTTTAGAAGAGTGAGATGTGATTTGACTGAAGTATACAAGATGCTGAATGGGCTTAACAAGGTGAATGTGAGTGAGATCAGAACTACGGGGCACTGCTTTAAAATTAGGGGTTGCCCTTTTAGGACAGAGATGAGATTTTTTTTCTCTCAGAGGACTATGCGACCTTGGAATTCTCTGCCTTAGAAGATGGTGGAGGTGGGTCATTGAATATTTTGAAGGTAGAGGTAGATAGATTCTTGTTGGGCAAGGGAATCAAAGGTTATCGGGGTTAGATGGAAATGTGGAAATCGAAACACAAGAAGATTAGCCATGTTCTTATTGAATGATGGAGCAGGCTCGAGGGGCCGATTGGTACATTCCTGTTCCTATTTCTTATGTTTTTTATGTTCACTGCTGTCCATTGCATATCATTTATGACTCAGTAATTTAAAATAGCATAAGATCTGAGGCAGAAGGGACAAACAATGATGATCCTGACTGTTTTTAAGGATTGAACTTTTCACCTGAAGTTTAGATTGTTTTACTGCAATGAGATAGTACTTTAAGATCTGGATACAATACTCTATGTATGTGCTGCTGTGGGGTAATTTTTTTTATTTTCATTCTTGGGATGTGGGCATTGTGGCTAGGCCAGCATTTATTGCCCATCCCTAATTGTCCTTGTTTAGAAAGCATTGAAGAGTCAACCACAATTCTGTGGATCTGGATTCACACATAGGCCAAACCAGGTAAGGACAGCAGATTTCCTTCCCTAAAGGACATTAGTGAACCAGATGGGTGTTTATGACAATCAGCAATGGTTTCACGGTCATCATCAGATTTTAATTCCAGATTTTTTTTATTTAATTCAAATTCCACCATCTGCTGTGGTGGAATTTGAACCCAGGTCGCCAGAGCATTACCCTGGGTCTCTGGATTACTAATACCACTACACCAACACCCCTCCAAGTATGCCGAATTAGTATTCAAGGAGTACTATCACATTTCTGTCTACGCTGTACAAAATTCTTCCCAGGACTGTACTAGTTTAACACACATTAATACATAGACTCGGTATTAATGTTTTTTGGCTGTTAAACACAAATTGATAAAGTGATTATACAAATTTGCACAAGGCTTCTATCCTACATCATTGTAATGAAGCCTGCTATAAAATTAGCATTGACTTAGCGAAGAACTCTGGCAGAGATTCAACACAGAGCACAGCAAAACACATTGTAATGAGCAACGTAAGTCTTTTGGTGCACATAGCAACATTGATGGCTTTGTAAGTCTCACTTTGCTGAACATGAAAGATAGTTAGCAAAGTAGGACCAGAGGAGAACAAGGTCATGGAAGGAGGGCCAGCAGGAACTACCCTTAGCAGCATGTCTATGTTAATGATAACCTCACCGTACACTAATGTTTAAGGAAGTTATGTCCTAAGCAGAGGATCTGTGAATTTATCCTATAGTTTCCTGCTGGATGTCACCACCTCAGTGTATTGTCTTACATTAAATAAATCAGATATTTAGTTTAGCCTGATGTTAGTGATCTGACAATATGGCATTCCAATAGTTTCATATTTTGGGTTTGCTACAGTTGTTCGCTCAGTAGCCAATGACTCACTAGTCATTCCCATTAGCAATATTGGTGTCTTACGTTCAGCTGTGTGCCCATGCAATGCAATTTATAATGATATGATAATATAAACCAGCAGTATATCAGCACGAGCCCTTGTAATCGTAACTGGATGTTGTGTCTTTCATAAGAGACCTCATCTGAGCTTCTCCAGTTTTCCCAAAGGCAGACTGAAAGATTTTAATGATACAAGGGCAAATATTTAGCAGCTTTACTTTGCAGACAGTGAGTAATAATGCAGGCTGACAGTTTTAATCAAATCTTACTTTGAATCCACTAACTATAGAAACTTCCTTGGGAACAAGAAAAAAGAATTTAAGAAAACTTAATTTGGCAGTACAGAACTTGAATATTGTTGTAAAGGGAGGCATGTTGCTAAGGCTTTTCATCTTGCACATCTTAGGACAAACACAAGAATGCCAAATTTCAAATGATTACAACAAATTATACTAGAGGAGAAAAGGGGTGCTGATTTGTTGGCAAGTCGACCCTGATTGGCACTGTTTGACTCTGATAAAATATATGCCATACTATGCCTATCAGTGGGTTTGCTTAACTTTTGCTAGTCACCCCACTCTGCTTGAGATGAGTCTGTCTTCCAACTAGGTCATGGCCTCTTCCCAGGCCTGACTGGCTGACATCCTGTTCAGATGTCATTTTCTCTGTGTTGCCAGTCAATGTGCAGGAAATCCTTCTGACTTGTTCCCTATTAAGTGATTCAACGGTAAGCTGGCTATCCTGTCAACGCATTTGGAGTGAATTTAAAGACAAAACCTTCCATTAGTCTCAACATTGCATCTATTCTGGCTATATGGGCTGGGAATAAGCCAATTAATCTTAATGGGCAGAATATTGCTGTTGGCGTGCGGGGGGTGGGCCCGACATGCCGACGTGTAAAATGACATGTGATGACGTCGTCGCACATCATTTCGATATTTCGTTTGGTGGGTGCGTGCCCGCTTCTGCCAAGCCTGCCCGCCATAGCAAAAATTCTCCCCAATGTCAGTTAAGTAGACTGTGCTGTGGCATTGCACAAACTGGCTCGCCTGGCTTTAATATGTAACTTCAATGGCTGCAATCTGTGGCTTTAATTAATGGTTATGGTACAGAAGTAGCAAACCAGAAGCTGTGAAATTCAATTCAATAAACTTGGTGAAACTGTCAGAAAAACAAATAATGGTAATTGTTGCAAAAGCCCAAGTGATTCACAAATGTCTTTCAAAGGGAATCTGTTACCTTCACCTGCCCTAAAGTTGGCTCCCGTCCTATGCCATGTGGTTTACATTCAAAGCCCACTGAAGCAGCTTGGCAAGGCATCTCTCAGGATAGCTAGAGATGGGCAACAAGTACAGCCTTACCAGTATCACCCTGACAACAAATTAAAAGTGGACCATTTTGTTTTAAAACACACATTTAACCATAACTCATTGCCAAATCCTTCCCTTGGAGGAAATAAATGATCAAGAATCCTTAACTATGATGCAATTTTTCACAGAAGAGGGGAGGGCATGATCTCCATTAGTTGTATCACAATAAAAAAGTCATTATTAATCCTGGGCTTTCTGGATCATACATATCAAGGGTAAGATAGCCTGTTTCGGTTGACAAGACAATCAATGCTGAGGTGGAGGGAGTGTCAGCCTAAATTCTGAGTGGAGTTTGCATCCATAATCTCTGACTCAGGTGTGAGTGCTATGAACAGTTAGTTACTTAGAACTGCAGTGGGTTCTGTTGACATAAAGTTACAAAAGAGGAGAAACAGTGGAAGGAGAGAATGAGGTAAATGGTAGACAGAACAAAACTAACTTACTGAAACTTTTAGACTTAAGTTAGATTTTTAAGCATTTATTTTAATTGCACTGTATATATTACAGTAAGAAATCTATTCCTTGTGATTATAATAGCCAAATGAAGCCAGTGGACCAACTTTACATGATCCTCTGTTGACCTCTGTTAGCATGCATTGGGATGCATTGGGATCACTTTCCATTCCAGACAAAATCCAATTGCTTCAAGTGTGAAAAAATTGAAATCAATACAAAAATATCTATGTCATATATCTCATCTTGGAGGAATAATGGAATAGCACGTACCAAACTAAATCTGCCAGGCAATGATAAGTTCAAACAGGATATGAAGGCATAGCAGTGATAGGCTAGCAATCTGGACTAGTAGTCTGGAAACAAGACTTCAAATCCTATCATGACAGCTAGAGAATATGAATTTGCTTAACTAAATAAAATCTGTAATTAAAAGCTACTCTTTTGTCTTATTAAGAGGATCAAAGGTTACGGGGAGAAGGCTGGAGAATGGGGTTGAGAAACTTATCAGCCATGATTGAATGGTGGAGCAGACTCGATGGGCCAAAGGGCCTAATTTCTGCTCCTATGTCTTATGGTCTTAGTGATGGAGAACATGAAGCTACCGGATCGTTGTAAAAACCCATTTGGTTCACTAATGTCTTTTGGAGAAAGGAATCTGCCATCCTTATCATATATTTTCAGGCCCCCAGCAAAGTGATTGATTCTTAGCTGCGCTTTGAAATGGCCCCAAGAGCTACTGAGTTATTGAAGATGATGATTCATGTTCTCAAGGACAATTAAGGCTGGACAATAAACGCAGTCCAGCTTTTATCATCTGCATCCAAGATCATGCTTTAAAAAACTCTTAGTTATAGTGATACAATATTTGTTAAGTGGCAATCTTGTCAGGCAAATGATTTACGATGAGAATGTCCCAGTTTAGTGAGCAGCCAATGAATGTAACAACAGGATGGATAATGACAGGGAAACGTTCTCTGTTTGTTATTTGTAGTGAAATAATAAATGCATGTATAAAGTAATCCTAGAAAAAGTGATCCCCATAATTAGCTTGTACTTAATCAAAAAATACATAAAAATTTTAAAACTCCAAAGCAGAAGTTTAGTCAGTAGCTCCAATTTGCATCATGACGCACAAACCAGCTAGAATTAGAGCAGAGTTCTCAGAGCAGAATATTTCAGGAACTGAGGCTGCCAGAAATCTCCACACTGAGGTAATAACATCTCTTTAGAATAATTTAAAAGTGGCCTAACAGCCTAATGAGCACTGATTACAATATGCCTTTCCAACTGGACGCTATTGGGTTGGAGCTAATGAATTGAACTTGCCTGCTGGAGTTGGGGTCAGTTCCTTAATTATATGACCACTGTGTGGAACTCCCAAAGACAGCAGCAAATTCCATTTCACAATAGGAGGAGCAAGACTCTCTCCACCTCACCCACAACCACATTAGCTCCTACAAAACAACAATCGTGAAGCAAGAAGATTTTGAGAAGAACTCACTGAAAATGTTCTTACAGAATGCACACATAATGGCACATTTGAGTCAGTTACTTGTTCTATGTGTTTTTTGTTTACTTTCCATTTTCAGAATGATTTCCTGATGGGAACTGTGGGAGGCAGACAATCTATGGAACACTGCAAGTTTTTGACATTCATCTGGCTAAGACAAAAAGAGGGAAGTATCAGCTTTGAACTGTTAGTGTTTAGGTTGTTATCCTGCAGATGTCAGTTGTAAGCACAAATATATGGTGTTATAAACCATTCTGATATATTCTTTTATATGGTGGCCAGTATGTGATTTCTGGTCTGTTTCAATTCAAGGTCACGCCAAATAAATTTCATGTGCTGTAGAGATAATATGTTTTGTTTTTTTTAAACTTTATTTTTATCCCTGGTTTCTCCCTCTACCTTCCAGCGAGAACAGCGTATTGTTGGAGTGTGGAATACTTCACCACAGGGAGCTGTTGAGGCAGAGACTATTGCATTTTTCTAAGAGGAAATTAGATAAATATAAGCCAAGGGTTATTGGGAAAAAAGAAAGGCAGAATGATTACTTTTGGATTTAATTGTAGAACAAAATGAGTTGCGCTCAGTCAGGACAGAGAACAGAAAAGAATCAGCAAAATTGGCCCTGGTATCTCTTAAAATTATTTTCAGGTATTGTGGTCTATATGCCTAATGGCCCAGAGTCAAGATCATTAGCATAAAATGGGATGGGAAATTTGTGGCCCTTTCTGCACTTCTCCCCCCTGCAGGGAGAGGCAGATTTCTGGTTTAATTGCTGGAATTTCACTGAGCCATTTAAAGTGAGGGTGGACTTGGGAGTGGGTGGGGCCATAAAATTATGCTAGATGGCATCATCTTCCTGCTGCTATGCCATCTTGTAAGCAGCGGGCAACGTGGTGGTTGGCCCAACTGCCTGAGGCCAATTGAGCCACTGAATTGGCCAAATAGAGGCCTCTTCCTGGCATTTAGCCAACAGCAGTGTGGTGCCCTCTGCCACATGGGTAGACTGCCAGGTACATCCTGGTGGCCTCCCTGCAGACTCCGGGGAGGATTTCTGTGTACATGCTGCAACTCCTGTCACAAAGTATTTTACTTTGTAAACGTTGAAATTTAAGATTTCCATTAAAGTGCTTCAACTTCCCAGCATGTTAATGTACTCAACTCAGCAACCCAGTACAGTGCTTCTTTGGGCATAGTCTATAGGGAGTCTAAAAGCTGAGTGTCTGTAACAGGCTTCTGAGGATCTGAGAATTTTGTACCTCTTTGAACATTGTCCTAAGATATGACTAGTTTAGGCTCCTGTACATCCGCAGATGTGGGAGTGGGCAGCACAACACTGCATACTTTCTGGTGAAATTATGAGAGGAAAGTAGAGGTTCAGTGTTTCCAGGACTTCTGTTTTGGTTCCTGAATTTCAGAAGTATGCAAGGATTTTTAATTCATTCATGGGATATGGGTGTCACTGGGCCAGCATTTATTGTCCACCCCTTATTCAGAGGGCATTTGAGAGTCAACCGCATTGCTGTGGAATCATATGTAGGCCAGACTAGGTAAGGACAGCAGATGGGTTTTTACAAAAATCGGCAATGGTTTCATGGTCATCATTAGACTTTTAATTCCAGATTTTTATTGGATTCAAATTCCACCATCTGCTGTGGTGGGATTCAAATCCAGGTCCCCAGAGCATTACCCTAGGTCTCTGGGTTACCAGTCCAGTGACACTACCACAATGCCACCACCTCCCCAAGGTGATCTCATTTATTTCAGTCATCATCTTCTCCTGGAAAAACTCAGCAGGTCTGACAGCATCTGCGGAGAGGAATACAGTTAATGTTTTGAGTCCATATGACTTTATGGACTCGAAACGTTAACTGTATCCCTCTCCACAGATGCTGTCAGACCTGCTGAGTTTTTCCAGCTATTTTTGTTTTTGTTTCAGATTTCCAGCATCTGCAGTATTTTGCTTTTATCATCTTCTCCTGCCTGTTTTGTGCTACTTTCTCCTACAAAAGTGAAAGCAGGTGTTGCTTAGCTAATGTCTGTCACGCAGAATTGTTTTACACCCCACTTGTCAGGCTGTTCTCATAGATATTCTGAAGGCAGCGACTTGGCAGTGATGGTCAGAGAAGGAGTTTGTGGTGGGTTATTCTGTGCAGCCTGCGAGTGAAGGGGATGGTTTTGTGCAAGGGAGGTGCTGGAGAGAAGTTAGTGTAGCATACAAATGGTGTGCCACAGGAATCAATGCTGAGGCCTCAACTCTTTACAAGTTATATAAATGACTTGGAAGAATGGACTGAAGATATGGCTGCTAAATTTGCTGATGACACAAAGATATGCAGCAAAGTAAGTTGTGAAGAGGACATAAGGTGGCTACAAAAGATTATAGATAGGTTAGGTAAGTGGACACAGATCTGGCAAATGAGTATAATGTGGGCAAAAATTAGGTTGCCCATTTTTGCAGGGTGATTAAAAAAGAGGCATATTATCTAAACAGTGATAAGTTGCAGAGCTCTGAGATGCAGAGGAATCTGGGTATCTGCATGAATTGCAAAAGGTTAGTATCCAGCTGCAATAAGTAATTAGCAAAGCTATTGGATGTTATCATTTATTGCGAGGGGAATTGATTACAAAAGTAGGGAGGTTATGCTTCAGTTATACAGGGTATTGGTGAGACCATATCTGGAGTACAGTACTGGCCTCCTTATTTAAGGAAGGATGTAAATGCATTAGAAGCAATTTAGAGAAGGTTTAGTAGATTAATATCTGGAATGGGCAGGTTGTCTTATGAGGAAAGACTGAACTGGCTAGACTTGTATCTGCTGGAGTTTAAAAGAGTAAGAGGCAACTTGATTGAAACATATCCTGAGTGGAGTTGACAGGGTGAATGTGGAGAGGATGGTCCTTGTGTGGGAGAATTTGAGGTTACTGTTTAAAAATAAGAGGTTTCCCATTTAGGAGAGAGATGAGGAAAATTTATTTGAGGGTTATGAGACTTTGGAATTCTCTTCCTCAAATGGTGGTTGAGGCAGAGTCCTTGAATATCGTTAAGGCACAGGTAGATAGATTCTTAATAAGCAAGAAGGTAAAAGATTATCAGGGGCTAGGCAAGAATGTGAGGTTACAATTAGATCAGCCATGATCTTATTGAATGGCAGAGTAGGCTCAAGGGCCCAAGTGGCCTACTCTTGTTCCTAATTCTATGTTCGTATAATGGACATCCTTAAGAAAGTGGAAACTATGACTACCTGACCACTCCCAACCCGAACACACCCCGACCAGACCCGAATTCCGTCGCCCCCCTCCCCCGACTACCCAACTATCCCCCGACCACCTGGCTATACCCCCCAACCATCAGTTACCCCCAACCTGACACGACTAGCCACCCCACAACAACCCACCTCACCCACCTCATCCACCTCCCCATCAATCCACCCCACCACTTCAAACTAATGACTTGCCCACACTCAAAGTCTGGATCTTTAAATACTTACCAGAATACGGCAGCTAGTGCCACATAAAGGGGCCATGCCCTCTCTTCCCCTCACTCTAATGCAATCCTGGACTTACCTGGGAAATGCTGCACTGCCCATTTCTCCTTCAACCGGATCAAGAGATCCCAGAAGAAATTGGGTCAGGAAAATCTTCACAGATTGTGGCAATGTGCACAGTATTGCCACCAACCAACAGAAATTCCCTTCCTCCATTAGGCATGCCTCCAAATCCAAGCTGCTAGGAGCACTTGACACAGGCCCACAATATGGAAATCACCATGAAGTGCAGGTTAGTTCAGGTACATTCCAGTTCAGGTGTGTTCCAGTTGGATGTATTTTGGCAGTGCACCATTAGGCAATAGTACTATTAGGCAGAGGGATAACCAGGCCTTTTCCATCTGAGTGCTTTAATGACTTTTTTAAACAAATTTCTCCCTTTATGGTTCCATTTATCCATATCAGAATATCAATCGTATCATATCAGCCAACAGAAAACTTCTTCCCAAACCAAAAACTTCATAAGAAGTAAATATATTTTTACTGGTAATGTATCATAAAAGCTCTGTTGATCTTCTTGGGGAAATATTCAATGAGGCGATGATGGTCCCTTTGTTTATGGGGCGGTGAGGAGAGTATGGGTGAGGCCAAAACCAGCTGAAAAACCTGTTATGGACAGGTATGTGAAGGTGTTGTCAATCTTAACAGCAAGACCACATTGAACATTTATTAGCTCTGTTTCCCACCAACACCCCTCCGCATCCCCCTGCCCCTGCAATAGCCAGCCAAGCTAACAGCTTTACCAGCAAGTAGGGGGGAGCACTAAGGACAGGACACCACAACTGGGACCCTCAGGGACAATCTCCAGCAATTAGAGGGTCTGAGAGGCCTCTCAATCAAGAGGGGGACAAAGAGTCAGGGACAGTGAGGGAGCAAGAGGAATATGGGAACATAGGAGCAGGAACATAGGCCATTCAGCCCATCAAGCCTGCTCCGCCAGTCAATATGATGATGGCTGATCGTCCACTTCAATGCCTTCAACACTATCCCCATATCTCTTTAGGTTATTGATATTTAGAAATATGTCAGACTTTACTTTAAACATACTTAACGACTGAGCTTCCACGGCCCTCTGGGGTAGAGAATTCCAAAGATTCACAACCCTCTGAGTAAAAAACATTCTCCTCATCTCAGTTCTATGTGGCTTCCCCCTTATTTTGAAATTGTCTCCCCTGGTTCTAGCCTCCCCAACCAGGGGGAACATCTTACCTGCATCTGCCCTGTCTATCACTTTAAATATTTTGTAGTTTTCAATCACCTCTCGTTCTTTGAAACTCTGGAGAATACAGTCCCAGATCCCCCAATCTTTCTTCTTGGACAGTCCTGCCATCCCGGGAACAAGTCTGATGAACCTTTGTTGCACTCCCTCTATGGCAATAATATCCTTCCTAAGATAAGGGGACCAAAACAGCACACAGTACTCCAGGTGCAGGCTAACCAGGGTTCTATACAATTGAAGGACACAACTGGAATGAAAGGAGAGGCCACAATCAAGAGAAAGGAGACGGTCATGATCAGGAGGAAGGAGATGGGCTGCCCAGTCTCTCCCAGACTCTCAGTGAAGATGCCAGTGTTCACCAGGTGGTCTTCCCACATGATAGAGGGTCCACATCCCACTGGTAAAATGTCTGCAAAGTCAGAAAGACTTTGGCCTCTGTGCAGCTGGGTCTTCCTCCACCATATCTGCCACTGGTAAAATGCCAAGAAGGCAACAGGCACTTGACCCCTGCCTGATTTTTCACTTTCCCGCCACCTCCTATCTTACTCCTGTAGGCCCCATAAAATTCAGCCCAACGAGATTTTTAATTCATTCACAGGATTTGCTGGGCCAGCATTTATTGCCCATCCATAGTTGCCCTTGAGAAGGTGGTGGTGAGCTGCCTTCTTGAACCACTGCTGTCCATGGGGTGTAAGTTAGGAAGGGAGTTCCAGGATTTTGACCCAGCAACAGTGAAGAAATGGCGATATATTTCCAAGTCAGGATGGTGAGTGACTTGGAAGGGAAGTTCCAGATGGTGGTGTTCCCATCTATCTGCTACCCTTGTCCTTTTAGATGGTAATGATTGTGGGTTTGGAAGGTGCTGTTGAAGGAACCATGGTGAATTCCTGCAGTACATCTTATAGATGGTACACACGGCTGCTACTGTGCATCGGTTGTGAAGGGAGTGAATGTTTGTGGATGTGGTGCCAATCAAGCGGGCTGCTTTGCCCTGGACGGTGTCAAGTGTCTTGAGTGTTGTGGGAGCTGCACTCATCCGGGCAAGTGGGGAGTATTCCAGGCAAGTGGACAATCTTTGGGGATTCAGGAGGTGAGTTTCCTATTGCAGGATTCCTAGCGTCTGACCTGCTCTTGTAGCTACAGTATTTGTATGGCTAGTCCAGTTCAGTTTCTGGCTAATGGTAACCCGCAGGATGTTGATAGTGGGAGATTCAGCAATGGTAATGTCATTGAATGTCAAGCAGATAATGTTAGATTCCCTCTTGTTGGAGATGGTCATTGCTTGATACTTATGTGGCGCAAATGTTATTTGTCACTTGTCAGCCCAAGCCTGGGCATTGTCCAGGTCTTGCCACATTTGGATATGGACTGCTTCAGTATTTGAGGACTCGCAAAAGGTGCTGAACATTGTGCATTCATCAGCGAACATCCCACTTCTGACCTTATAATGGAAGGAAGGTCATTGATGAAGCAGCTGAAGATGGTTGGGTCGTGCACTGAAGGAGGTATTTATCTTCTGAAACCAGCAACTTCCACTTCCCTTTCTCAACCAGGTTAATCAATTACTGGGAAACCCATGCAGAAACAATCAATCTTTAATTGGAACCCCAATTGCACTGTGTGAGCCTGATTTAAAAATATTAATTAATTGCCCCATCTCTCCACAGCATTTTTAATTTATTAGATCTCCCTCAGCTCCCTCCCACCAGTCACATGGGATGTTGGGGTGAATCGGGGAAGGTGAATATTGTAGCCAAAGTTTTTGAAATTGAAGAGTAAGTAAAAAAAATTTCAACCAGTCTGATAAATGATACAGCTCAAGAATTTTCCTGTTATACACACTTGTGCAGATAACTATCTTCTGTCATAGTTGTTCAGGGTGATTTCATGTGGTTTTAATGATATGATTTCACGCACGTTCTTTAAACTTCATGGTTAGTAAAAAGATTCAAATTGTAAGAAGTATTTGTGGAATCAGAAAGTACTCAATCAGAAATGCTATGACTATAGTTTAATTGGTGTTGAAATTTTTGTTTGGTGTTAGTCTAAAGCAAACAACGGTGAGTCAGCAGCCCAATACAATGCTATTCTTGTTTTTTTTTTACTATTGAAGTCAGTGGGCCACTGTGTAAAAAGGGCTGGTGATTCTCTATAATTGGCTTTGCACTACTGCAGAAGACCAGTTTCACCCCTAATGCGAGGTGGCACAAATTATTTTTCCACTCATGAAATATAGCCTTACTGTGATCACAGCCATCCTGATGTAAGTTCAAGTTATTAAGTTCAAAGGAGTCATGCGGATATAAGTTATAAAACGAGCGATTAACAGACCTCTGGGGACCAAGCAAATTTGGGCTGTAGTGTTCTCTTAAGTTCATTTCTTTAAGGTTAACCAGCATCAGTTTAATTATACTGCTTTTGAACTCTTCATCAGGTCTTAAAAAGAAAATGTATTTTGTCTACTTGGTAAAGGTTCATTTGCAAATTAAAAGTTTATATTTAAAAATGCTAAACTAAATTGTCCTCAAATTTCACTTCCAAATAGTGGATCCATCAGAGACGATTGCACAAAAGGTTTTCTGATGTAGCTTTCCTGTCACGTTTTACACAAGTTATGAAAGATGTATGGTATGAGGAATAAGAATAGTGTGCAGATCAATAAAAGCACTCAGTGGAATACGAAGGCACATCTGTGTAAACTTTGATGAAGATATTTTCTGTGCATCGACTGGGTTTTGATTCCAAAAAAAAATTCAGTGTTGAGTTACTCAATAATTATAAAAGCAAAGTGCTGCAGATGCTGAGAATCTGAAATAAAAGCAAAGAATGCTAGAAATACTCAGCTTGTCTGGCAGCATCAGAACTGAAAATAGAGATGTAACAGATTTTAAGCAAGTGCAGAGACAGGGAAAGTGGGGGAAGGGAAAAACAAAAGGGATGGTCTTTGATCAGGTGGAAGGCAGGAGAAATTAAATGACAAAATGGATGATGGTGCAAGGCAAAAGGAGATATTAATGGGAGATAGTAAAGAAACAAAAGATGGGCCTGGAAAGACGGTGTGAATGGGAAGAAGCTGAGTCATCACCAGCAGCTGCCATTCAAAAATCTGGGGGCAGACGGCATGATCTGAGATTGTTGAACAGCTTTGAATCTGGAAGCCTGTAAAGTGCCTAATTTAAAGATGAGCTGCCATTCCTCAAATTTACCGTGAGCTTCATTGGAACAGTAGAGGTGACCAAGAACAGAGAAATCAGAGTAGGAATAGGTAGAAGAATTAAAATGTCAATTTAAATGAAGCTTGGAGTCACGACTGGACTAAATGGAAGTGTTCCACTTTGCGCTTTTGGATGATGTCGCCAAGGCGGCAGTACATAGGTGAGAAAGAGGAAGGGGAAAAGGATAGCTGCCAGGGGGACTCCGGAGGTAATTATTCAGGAGCAGAAAGAGAAATCATTACAAATGACTGCCTGGCTATGAGTGGATAGATGGGAATGGAGTGCAATCCCCTCCAAGGTGGATAACAAAAGAGAGGCTTTGGAGAAGAATGATGTGGTCAACCATGTAAAAAGCGACAGAGAGGTCCAGAAGGCAGGATAGTTTGCCATGGTTACACAGGATGAGTTGTGGTTTTGATAAGGGTGATTTGGCAGAAGAAGAAACCTGAGTGGAGAGTTTCAAACATGGAGTTTCATAAAGATGGGCATTGCTTTGTGAAGCAACACATTCAAGGACTTTGCAGAGGAAATGGATGTTGGAAATAGGGAGGGATGGTGACAGCAAATTTGAAGGGGAGGAGGACTGTACCTATGAAGATGGAACCATTTACAATATCAGCTAATATAGGGACCAGGAAGAGAAATTGGGTATCAGTAGTTTGGTGGGAATAGGGTTGAGAGAGAAATAAGTGGGTCTTATGGACAAGGGGAGTGTAAGAGGGAAAACAAGAGAGAAACTAGAGAAAGATGCGAGCTCAGACAATAAAATTATGTATCTGCACCCTCTGTCAAAATGGTGACATTCACCTAGTCTGTGAGAGTTTAGAATTGACATCACAGAAATTTCCAATCAAATTGAATAAATATGCCACAACTGGAACTCCAAGGCTATACAAACATAAAACTGAAAAAAACCAATATTAAAGAAGTCAAAAAACTTCAGAAAATTTATGATTATATTTTTATGAAAATTAAATCAGTTCCAGATGAGATGAATTTTGCAAAAACATTTCTTTTTAGATCTCCATTTTTAAGTCTCTTTCAGTTCATGCTGCACCATACACTATTCTTACTTTCTCACTTCACCCCCCCAACCCCCCAGCCCCTAGCCTTTTATTTCTCTGCCAACTGAGAGGCTTTTAATGCCCATTAGCAATAGTACTGCCTAAACTATTGCCTTTTTATCTCATCATCTTTCCTCTCTTTCTCAACTCGGCAGTGTCCTGTACTATAGGTCTTGGCATTTCACCTGAAATTAATAAAAAGGTTTTCTGGTCCAAAGAACAAGCTGCTCAACTGACAGTCTGGTCAAACCCGCCTGCAGGATGTAGCATATTGCAAGAACTGAACATTTTGTTATACTGCCCTCTCTGCTGAGGAGGTGTAATTAAATGTAGTTCAATAATGGCTGCCTGTAGAGTTGAGCATGTGTTAGTCTTACTCAGTGCAATATACAGCTCAAAGACATTGATGATGCTGGGATGGATTTTTTCACATTTTATTTGAGTATTTAAGGATTGAAGAACATTGTGATACACTTTTGGAACTCCTGAGTTTGAACAATTTGAAAGATTGCTCAATGTGCACACTGTATTCAGGTACACAGTGAGTTAGCACAGTATGTAATTGAAAAGTGGAACTGAAGACATTTTCATGGACAATGGGGGGAATTCAACCGTAAAAAAAGGACTGGTATAATTACAAATGAAGATTTCACATTTGGCTGCAAGTGAATAAAATGGGAGATGAGGATAAGGTAGATGTTTTCCTCACCACGATGGGGCCAGATGCTTTTTGGGGGGATGTCTAACCAATGTTGTCCGCGAGACCTCAGCACCATGGACTATTCTGATATTAATGAGATTCTAGGCTCCTACTATAGCGTGACTAACAATGAGATTGCACTGAGAGTTGCATTCAGTCAAAGGAAACAGTTGCAAGTGAGACTGTAGCAGATTACATTCCTGAGTTAAAGAAACTCTCTCACCACCATGGGTATGGTGCAAACTTAGAAGTCAACCTTAGAGACACTTTTGTAGGAGGCCTGAAGAACAATAAAATCCCAGGTCAAGCTTGAGCATAGGCAATAAACTGATGTGGATGGAGACCTGAAGCATGGAAATGGTAGAAAGAGATAATTGCAAGGGAGTTCTTTTCCTGAGCTGACAAGGGAGGTCCACCAGATTTCAGTGAGCTCCAAGACACAGTCGTAGTCTCGGAGTCAGAAATTTAGATGTTACCATTGCCATGGTAGCCACCAGCCATTTACATGCCCCCATTTCCAGTCAAAGTGCTAAGCCAGTGGGGAAGTCAGTCATATCCGTATGGCATGCGGGAGAAGAGGAAGCAATAATGCTGCAAGACATGATAAAGCTTTATGTCACAGTGATGTACCAGGTTGATGTCGTGGTAGATCTAAAGCTAGTTCAGGAGTCAGGAAATGCTCAAATGTGCATATGGTAGATATGGAAACAGAAGTTGATGTCATTGAGCAAGAAGATCAAGAGTTGTACTCAGTCAGAGAGCAAGGAAAACAACACATGGAAGGTGAAAGTAATAGGCCTGAAGATATAAAATTCCAGCACCCACAGTAGAAATGAAATTTACAACATACATTCATCATGAATACAGCTACAACTGCGTTGGAAGGGTACAAGAAATCCTTAAGTCACATTTCCTTATGCTAAACTGATGTGAAACTGATTAGTTATGCTAATAACAGTGTTGTAGTCAGTACTAGGGTAGAATATGATAATTTATCCTATTACTTGCCATTGGTAGTAGTAAGGGAGAAAAATCTGTCCCTGATGGGAAGACATTGGCTTAAGAAGATAGTTGTGTTTCATCTTGAGTTCAGGGTCCAGATGGGGCCTTTAGGGTTTGCTTGTTACCCTAAGAATGCTGCCATAGATTGCTATTCATAAAAACCATTCTTGTTTACTTACAGATCTATGTGTACATCTTAATACTCCACAAGAGGTTGTATGTTTGCTTCCCATGAGATCTAAGTCTTAGCCATGTGACATTGCATCACAGTTCCATCAGTAGTTACATCAGTGTTAGATGCTCCCTTCACTCTACATCTCCATCCAAATCCCTATCCCAACTACATACATCCTCCTACATCACCCCCAAAATCTCAGACTTCACAGGGTTAATCTCTGTGATGCCTTGACAAACTCCCCGATATGGTCCTGATTTCATTTTGAGGCTGAGGACGATCTGCGCTTTCTCATCATTCGATAGGAGTGTCTTCCACCTGGTCCCTCTCAATTCCATAAGATTTCGGCTGCAGAGCACTATCCATTACAATGCCTTCTTTCTGCTGATCATCTATTCAAACTTTCCCTGGGCTGGAGCACTTTCAATCTCATGCTCTGTGTTTGAAGTTGAAATTACGAGCTTGACTCTCTCAGAGCTCCTCACGCTTCCTAACTTTCTCACAATCATCTAAAGTAATGTTAGGTTATAGTATTTGTTCACAGCCATCTTCCCATCAATCATTCTGATGGCGGGAACCCATGTTTTAGCAGTGAGGTGCTGCAGTTAAGAAGGGCTAAGTTAATATCTTTGTTCTTTCTCTTCAATTTCTTGATTGTTTGAACTCTTCTTTCTGCTTCTCCTTTCGATTGAGGATATCCAGGTGAACTAGTCACATAGATGAAACCATATTCTTGAGCAAAAGTTATGGAACAGCTTGTTAGCGAACTATGGACCATTGTCTGACACCACAACATCCAGAATGCGACATGTCGCGAAGATTTTTCTTAGTGATGTAGTGACTGCCTCTGCCATGGTGCGATGCAGTCTTTTCACTTCAAACCACCTGGAGAGGTAATCAATGGTCATCATGAAAACTTTGCCTTTGGACTCAAATAAATCGATTCCTAGGTGCCACCTTGTAGGAAAGGTAGATGGTGCAAATGGTCCACTCTGCTGCTGGCTATACACTGAACATGTAAGGCAATTTGTGATTAACTCTTCAATAGAGTGACTGATGCTTGACCACCAGACTAACTGTTGGGCTTTTGCTCTGTATTTTGCTATTCCGAAGTGACCTTGATGGATTTTCTGAAGAATGTTAAGCAGGAGTATTTTAGGGATGACTAGTTTGTCATTAAAAACTAAAAAATCATTGATTATGAGATGTTTTCTTTGAACCAAGTTTTGGCAAAGTAGTGGGTTGTTATCCATTCAGTATATGCTCTTTTATTTTGATACACTCACTATCCTGCTGTTGTGCTTGCATGAATCATTATAATCTCTTCTCAGTGACTGGTAAGTGTTTGTTAATGAGCAAAGTATATGCTTCCACTTCCTCAATATAATTTAAATCTTCCAGTTTGACTCCTTGCACTGGTATTCTTAATAATGCCACTGTTGTTTGGTATTTCCCTTGAATGTATTCAGTAAATGAATTGTATCTCATGAGTTTCAGTCTAAAATGTTGAATTCTAGATGGCATTTTTGTAATTTCCTCTAGGTTAAGAAGAGTAACCAAAGGTTTGTGGTCAGTTTTAATTTTAAACTTTAATCCTATGACTTAATCAGAGAACATCCCACAGACCCATGTGCTGCTCATGCTTCTTTCTCAATGATTGCATAGCTCTTCTCAGTGTCCATGAGAGATCTTGAGGTGTAATAAACTGGTCTTCTTTGTCCATCTTTTTGAACTTGAAACAACACTGCTTCCAAGCTTGTAGATGATGCATCTGCTGCTATAATTGTTGGCAACTCTAGATCGTGGTGCACTAGGATTTCTGGTGAATTAGGAGATTCTTGATTCTTGATCTTATCAAAAGCATTTTTTTGGTCCACATCCAACGATTGGTAGGAATTTGCGTACTTGATTGACCATCCCAAGGAATCTTTGTAATTCTGTAATGGTTGTAGGCTGTGGGAACTCTCTAATTACCTTGGTTTTCTGTGGGTTGGCTGTAATTCCTGAAGCTTGCACAATGTGGCCTAAGAATTTTATCATAGGCTTTGCAAATTCACATTTGTCATTTAATGTCAAACCTGCTTCTTGAAGGACTTTGAGGACTGTTTTTACACAACTGTCATGTTCTCCCTTGATGGACTGTGTACAAGAATGTTGTCCATATGGCAGATTACTCCTACCATACCTTCCAAGGTCTAAGACGTCGTTCTTTGGATAATTTCAGGTGCAGAAGCAATTATGAATGGTAATCTGTTAAAACAAAAACAGCCAAATGCGGTGATAAAGGCAGTTAGCAATCTAGATTCTTTGTCCAGAGACAATTGCCAAAAACTGCTGTTTGCATCCAATTTTTTGAAGAGGATATTTTTTTGCTAATTTGGCATGAATTTCATCCATTGATGCCATTGGGTAGATCTCGCATTCTACTGACCTGTTTAATTGAGTTAAGCCCACACAGATTCTAATGGAATCATGTGACCATTCCAGAACATTACTTCATCGGTAGGGTTACTAGAGAAATGATCCCCCTTGTTGTAACGTGTTCAATCTCGCTCTTGACTTTGTCTAAATGTGGGTGAGGACCTTCCCTGCTCTGAAGAGACATATAGGTTTAGCATCTCCCCTTAGGTTTATGTGATATTCCGTTTTCAGCTTTCTGAAGCCTGAAAATAGGGGTGGAAATTCATTCCTAAATAACTTATTGGACTGCTCATCAGCAATTTCATTACCCTTGCAAATGAGTTCAGCTGCAAGCATGCTTTTCTGTTCAATAATGATGACCCCCGGTCATTATCACATACAACTGAATCTTTACAGTGCAGAAGGAGATCATTTGGCCCACTGAGTCTGCACTGGCTCTCTGAAAGAGCATTCCACCTAGTCCTACTCCCCTGCCTTATCCCTATAATCTTGCACCTTTTTTTTTCAGGTTGCAATCCAATTCCCTTTTGAATATGTTGATCAAACCTGCCTCCACCGCCCTTTCAGGAAGTTCATTCCAGACTCCAACTAACCTCTGGGTGAAAGAAAATTGCCTCAAATCACTTCTCCTTTTGCCAATTATTTTTAGCCTGTGCCCTCTGGTTCTTGATGCTCTCTTGAGTGGGAATAGTTTCTCATTAATTACCCTGTCCATACCCCTCAGGATCTTGAATACCTCTATCAAGTCTCCTCTCAGCCTTCTTTTCTCCAAGGAAAAGAGTCCCAATCTCTCCAATCTATCCTTATAGCTACAGTTCTTCATCTCTGGAATCATTCTTGTGAATCTCTTCTGTACTCTCTCCAATGCCTTCACATCCTTCCTCAAGTATGGTGCCCAGAACTGAATGCAGGACTCCAGTTGAGGCCTAACTGGTATCTTATATAAGTTCAACATGACCTTCTTACTCTTGTACTCAATACCCTTTTTAATAAGGCCTAAGATACTATATGCTTCAGTAACCGTTCTCTCAATATGCCCTGCCATCCTCAATGACCTATGTACATATACAGGTCCCTCTGTTCCTGCATTTCCCTTTTGAGTCTTTCTCTTTATTTTATATTGTCTCACCATATTCTTCCTGCCAAAATGGATCACCTCTCACTTCTCTACATTGAACTTCATCTGCCACTTGTCTGCCCAATCCACCAACATGTCTATGTCCTTTTTGAAGTTCAAGACTATCCTCATCACAGTTGACAATGCTTCCAATCTTCGTATCATCTGCAAATTTTGAAATCATGCCCTGAACACCACAGTCTAAGTCATTAATACATATCAGGAAAAGCAAGGGTCCCAACACTGACCCCTGAGGAACTCCACTACAAACCTACCTCAAACATGAAAAACAACCATTTATAATTACTCTGTTTCCTGCCACTCAGCCAATTTCTTATCCAAGTGCCTATTTTCCCTTTTATTCCATGAGCTAAAATTTTGCTCACAAGTCTGTTGTGTGGCACACTATCAAATGCCTTTTGAAAATTCATATACACCACATCAACAGCATTTACCTTATCAACCTTCTGTGTTACCTCCTCAAAAAACTCCAGCAAGTTAGTTAAGCATGATTTTCCCTTAATGTATCCATGCTGGCTTTCCTTAGTACAGGGGTTCCACAATTCCTTTATGCTTGTATTTAATCTAGTCAAGTTTTGGCCTAGTAATTTTAGTGTAGCCCCCTCCTTTGACCTTGCAACTAGATGCAGGATAGCTGTAACGTGATATTGCTTGCCCCAGTATCTAGCTTGAATTCTGTAGGATGGCCATCAGCTTCTAATTTAATGCTCCAATAATTATTTTCTGTTTTGCTAATTTCTCCTAAGAAGGCTATATTTTTTTTTCTGTGGTCCTTCCCCATCTTGGATTTTATTTGGTTTTGTTGTTATCTCTTGTTTCCTATGAGTTGCAGGAACTTTGGATCTGAAGACTATTTTAAAATGTCCTAACTTAGCACAGTTGTGGCACTTGGCTCCCCCTGCTGGGCGTTCTTGCCACTTCTGTAGGATTTTCCCACCACATCGGGAGCATCTCAAGATGGCTGTTGGTGCACTTTTTCCAGATTTCATAGACTTTTGCTTCACTGTACTTTCTCTTTTATGTCCAATACATTGAATGGCTTTACTCATTTCTTTCCAAAGGACATCATTTCCCCTCAAACAACCATTCTGTTTTGCTTTCTAGGCTGGGTCTGTCATGTTATTTGTGCTGTCATTTTGTGAATTAAATCTTCACTCATTTGCAAAAGATCTGATAGGGTTTCATCAAAGACTCCAATCACTTATTAATTCATATCTTAGGATCCCATAGTCACAATTCTCTGCGAGTCTGTACAGGTCATTTATAAATGACCTCACGGGATTCGCCTGGTTTTTGCTTCCACTTATTAAATTTCATTCACACAATGATTAAACTTTTTCAAATACTGAAGTATGAATTGAATGCTTTGAGGACTTCCTCAAATGAGCTTGAAGCCTTAGTGACACCCTGTCTTGCAATAACATTGTCTATTATGGCCCTTACTGCATAGAGTAAAGTACTGACCTGATTCTTCTGTTCCTTCTTAAGTTGTTCCATATCTGGAGAATCTCTTTCTCCAAATGTTCTAGAGTTGAGCCTGTTGCGAGCTTTCTACACTTTGGAACAGTTCTGTGTGTGGCAATGTAGACTCCATGCCTACTCTTAGCTCTGGATCTGTTACTGTTTCAGTAGTTTGGCTTTTAGATTGTGATCTGTATTCACTGCTATCTGGACTTTGGGTCCATGTGACTGCTTGCATCTCCAGTACTCACACTTCTCCATTCTTACAGGAGTCTTCAATCGTTTTTCCCTGTCCTTTTACAAGGATTCAGAGGTCTCTCAGGTCTGCAATTTTCTCTTGGAATTTTTCTGGGTTTTTATGCTCTGTCTGCTGCAATGTTTCAGATGTTGCACATAAATAGTCATCAAAAACTGTCAGTTGCCACCATGTTTCATCTTGGGTTCAGGGTCTAGATAGGGTTTCTTCAGGGTTTGCCTGTTACCCTAAGAATACTGCCATTGACCATTATTCATGAAAACCATTCCTGTCTATTTACAGATTTATATACATTTCCATACTCTACACAGGGCTGTACTTTTGCTTCCCACCAAATTTCAGTCCCTTAGTAATGTGACATAGCATCAGTATTTGGTGCTCTTGATGTTAACCCTTTATCCTACAAGTTAAACTTGGCAGAGTTATTTACAATAGGAATCAGCAAGTGTATTACTGTCATTGAGGAAGTACTATCGGAGCACAAAGTGGTCTTTAAACAAGTACGACCAAATGATAAAATTAGGCAGCATAAGAATGAAGTTAAGATAAAGGACAATGTACAGCCAGCATTTTGCAAGGCTAAGCCAGTGCCTTATGCACAGTTAGAAGCAGTAAATAAAAAGCTGAATAGCTTAGGAAGAACAGAGTCAATTACGAAGGTAAGGAGCAGTGAATGGGCCACACCCATTGTGGTACTTCAAAAAGCAGACAGATCCATTCGGATTTGTGGAGATTACAAGTAAATGGTAAATATGGTGATCCAGAATGATACTTACACACTGCCTATCAATGAAGATTCATTTTCTAATTTAGCCAATGGAAAGTTGTTCAGTAAGATAGATTTGTCAAATGTCTATTTGTGATTAGAATTAACTGACAAGAGCAAAGAACTGCTAACCATTCACACACGCAAAGGGTTGAACCACGAACCAGTATGAAACGTTACCATTTGGGGTCCCTATTGCTCCGACAGTGTTCCAGAGCATCATACTAAGTTGGACAAAAGGAGTGGGCTGCTTCTTGGATGATATTCTAATTAATAGTAAGACAGAGAAAGAGCACATTGTAAGGATGAACAAAGTCTAGATCGACTTCAAGAGTATGGCATCAAAGCTTAAAAAACAAAGTGTTGCTTGATAGTGTCAAGTGTAACATACCTGGGTCACCAAGCAGATGGTGAAGGTATCCACACAAAGCAGGAGAAGGTTGTGGGGATTTTGAAAGCAAAGAGACCAGAGAACAAAGCAGAATTAAAAAACATTCATAGGGATTGTTATATATTATTATATGCTCATCCCCAACTTAGTTAATAAAATCAACTAACTATCAGCTGCTCAGAGATGGAATAGATTGGATCTGGCCTGCGAAGTGTCAGAAAGTATCTGAAGAAGTGAATAAAATACTGGCTGGTGATGCTGTTTTGACCCACCATGATCCCAAGAAAAATTGGTTTTAGTATGTAATGCCTCACCACAGGGGTTAGGTGTGTTGTCATCTCACATTATGGAAGACGGTGTGGAAAATCCTGTGGCACGTGCTTCATGTAATTTAACGAAGTCAGAGAAATATGGCACTCAAATTGGGAAAAAGCCATTAACAATTATATATGGTGTTACTAAGTTTCACAAATACTTGTACAATAGGAAGTTCATTTTGTTAACTGACCACCAAGTCCTAATGATCATATTAGGTTCAAAGAAGAGGGTACCATCCCTAGCAGCAGTACAGCTTCAGAGATGGGCGTTGACCTTGATAGCCCATCAGTACGATGTTAAATATCACAAGACAGCAGATTATACAAATACAGTTGTTCTTTCAAGATTTCCTGTACACACTGATATATTTCTAGCCACTGAGTTATCTGTGAATTAATTTACATACACAAATGACATGCCTGTGTCTGCCAGCTGAAATTAGTGAAGAAACTTGCAAGGATATGGTGCTTGTAAAATGCTTAATTATGTCATGAGTAATTCACACACACACACATGAATTGTAGATCAAGGTTGTCTCCTATGAGATTTAAGAATCATTGTGCTACCAATGTTTTGAGAGAGCTTGTTAGAAGAACTTCATCAAGAGCACATAGAGATAGTCCATATGAATGTATTAGCAAGAAGCTATTTTTTGGTATCCAAAGGTAGATAGAGATTTTTTTCCAGGTATTTTTGTTTTTGTTCTAGATTTCCAGAATCTGCAGTATTTGCTTTTATCTTAGAGATTTTGAAGGGTTGGTGAAACGTTGTGAGGTATGTCTCAGAATGAGAAATGATGCAATCAAGATTCCTTTTATTCCATGGGAAAACAGAAGAAAACAGTGGGAACGAGTACCTGTCAATTTCTTTGAAGTGGAAGGAGAAGTGCATCTTGTTTTGGTTGATATTTCTAGCAAGTGGATAAATGTTGAATCTATGCCCAATACCACAAGCACCACAACTGTTGAGATTTTGAGGAGTTGATTTGCAATTTATGGATTGCCAAAGGTGTTGGTATCAGATAATAGTCCACAGTTTATGTCAGAAAAGTTTGAAATATTTCTGAGAAAGAATAGAATTACACACACTCTAATACCAGCATGTCACCCAATATCGAATGGTGCTGCAGAAAGAAGTGTACTGATTAGGAAGAGGTCTTTGCAGAAGTGTTTTCCAGGTGACAAGCTAGGCAGTAATTTCCATTTTCTCTTCGACACAGGCTAGATAATTTTCTGCTTTCTTACAGAATAACTCCACAGTCTACAACAGATTGCTTACCTTACAAATTAGTGTCCAAACATGCTGCTAAGCAAGGTTTTGTCTGCTTAAGCCTGATTTTAATAGCAAAGTAGAGAAAAGCAAGACAAAGTGAAATGAGTCATGATACATCAGGCATGAAAATCAATGAGTTCGGTACTGGTCAGCAAGTTATAGTGAAAAACCAACAAGGCATTAAGGTGAAGTATGATTAGAATTGTTGTAAAGAGACTAGGTGCATTCAACTATCTAGTGAATATTGGAGAGAGATTCTGCAGGTGTCATGTATATCATTTGCTTGAAAGAGGAAATCTGACAAAGGGAGAGTAGTAGAAACTTCCTGTAAACCAAATTCCGCCTTCAGTCCAAAGTGAAAGTCAGAAAGAAACTATGGGGAGAATTTTCTGATTGTCGAGCGGACGCTGGTGTGTGCAGAGCCTGTTGCCGCCTGCGATCGGCTCCATGCCGCCATTTTACGTGGGTATGCCAATTAAGGTCTGCCCATTGTGACGCATGGCCGGTAGCGCTTAGTGCTACCTGTGCTGGCAGGGGGAAGAGGGAGAGTTGGGGCCTGCGCTCTTTCATGCATGCACGTGAAAGAGTGCAGAAATCTCCCTGTAGCACGGAGCTGCTTCAGGGAGATAAAGTACACATTGAGAATTTTTAATAAAGATAAAAATTATTTTCACATGTCCCCTCATGTGCCAATGTCACATTAGCTGGGACATGTTTATGATTTGAGCAAAAATTATTTATTTATTTAATAATTATCGCATGTGGATGAGGTTTCCTGAAAAACTTGAAGGTCGCTTGGGCTCTTTGCCTGCCCGCCAACCTTAAGGTTGGACAGGCAGCATTGATAATTACTTTAATTGGTTTTATAATGGCCTTAACAGGCCTTTGACAGTTCGGCAGGCGCGCAGCCGCCTCTGGCGTGCGCTCACCAAACGAAAGATCTAAATGACGCGCGGTGTCGTCGGGACATACTCCTGATGTCACTGCGCATCATTTTACACATTGGCATGTCGGGCCCACCCCTACATGCCGACGTTGAAATTTTGGCCTATAAATTTGCCGGTATCACAGAATCTACTGGTAGAGCAAAGTGAGTCAGGGTCTTTGATTAAGTCAAATCAATTCCACATTGCCAACCATTAAGTGGAGTTGGTAGTCAGGGTCAAAGTTTAGGTTTGACACAGTCAGAAATGTTAAGAGAGCACACTAAGCTAATGGAAATGGAAGGGGGTACGCAGGCAGAAAGGGAAAGAAGCCAGATAGGTTAATTGAAAATATATCATAAGGGAGAAGAAAACAATGGTTCTTTTCATGATTTCCTGTCAAATGGTAGTTTTGTTAAATACTTACTGGTGTTAAGGAAAAACAATTTTTTAACATGTAAATCACTCTGGAAGGATTAGTCATAGATGTTTTGGATGTGATTATATTAGAGGTAAGTATTCAATCCAACCTATTAAATTTTCAGGTATTGTTGATGTTTAGTCATACTGGATTCTGGAAAACCATGTGCAGGTATCATTTCATATTTTAATGTACAAGTTTTTTTTAAGTCGGGAGAGACAGTAGTTTCTTGCAAGATCTAAGCATTTTGTTTATACTGCCTTCTCTGCTGCCCTCTCAGTTGGGGATGTGTAAAGTTAGTTCAGTAATGGCTGCCTGCAGTTAAGCAAGTCTTACTGTCTTACTCAGTGCAATACACAGTACAGGACTTGAGCACCAGTAACCTGCATTGATGCTCTTCAGCTCTCCCCCACCCCACCCCCACCCCCATTTGAGTGCAGAGATGCCTACCTTCTCTGATTTTCTCCTTGAGGTCAGAAAATTACCACATTAGATACTGGAAACCACAGATCCTATTGGCCTGGACTTGAATCAGAGACCGGAGTATGACCATTCCTATAAAATCATAATTTAAAACATGAGATGCAAGCAGTTAGAATGTGAATAAGAAGCAACATGGATACTTTCATCAATTACAGCAAATCTTCCCCCAATCAGTGCCGGCCATATCTTCAGCAGAATGCTACAGCTGGACGTTCTCATGCACTTGTCATGCCATGTTTGTCACTTAACTAAAATTGTGGCTAATCCAGGACCTACAACTAATCCGGCTAAACCAGATGCTTCTTTTATTTATACTTCAAATGTTTATCTCAACCGCTGTCATTGTAAGGAGAAAAAATAAATAAACAGCAATTCGAGTATAAACTTCAAAGGTGTTTTCTGGCTTCTAGTGAAACTCCAGAAATTTTTTAATTGAACCTTCACCGAGAAAACTATAACTTATCTACAAACCCCTCCAGTTGTTTTGCTGAAATGGTGAAGTTGCAAAGTAGCCAATGTCCCATTCCGACTGAGTATTCATTGTAATAATTCATGCATAATTTGCAACAATTAGCCAAAGCTAGTTAACTAAACATTCACCAATGGAATCTTTGTTAGCAATCAGTTCACTGATCTGAGTAATTAATTAGTATATGGGGCCAAATCTCCTGGCCTCTAGAGCGATGTGGGAATTGCCATGGAAGTTTCAACTTCTGATGCGCAATTCCCCTGCTCCAGGAACCCACTGCAAATATCTTCAAAGTCTCTGACTCTAGCTCAGGGTTGAACAATTCCACAGCACTTACCTAGATAGTTACAAAGGAAATGTTAGACAAGATTAAAACCTAGCCTAACACCTGAGTAACTAAACAACTGACCCCCCCAACTACCCCTCCGACCAGATGCAACTACCCCCATCCCGACCACCCAACTACCCCCACCACCACCTCCCTGGCCCAACCCGACCACATCCCCCATCACCCAACTAACTCATCCCAACCACCTGACTACCCACCCGACTCAACCTGACTATCCTCACAACTACCCGACAAGCCCCCTGACTTGACAATCCACTCACCCATCTACCACCTTACCCACCTACCATGTCAACCACTCACCTACCTACCTACCCACCTAGCCACTCTATCCACCTACTCATTCACTCACCCATTCTTCCACTCACTCATTCACTCAGCTGCACACTAGCATTCTGACTGGACCTTTAAGCTTACCAAATGGCAGCTAGCGCCGTAAAACGTGAGGCATCCTGATATCCATCAACTCTGCTCCACGTCGATGGAATTCCCCGATGGACATAGCACTATGCATTTCTGTGAAAGCCTGATTCAGAAGACCCCGGAAGAAATGTGCAGCAATATCGAGCCAGGGGGATTTTCTAGCACAGCAACAATCCAACTGTCTTTGCTGCAGTTCAGAAGACCTGGGCCAAAAACTAAATCCAAAATGATAATTTATCAAATCATAAGCAGTGGTCAATTAATTAATCAGAATAGAGGACAATGTTAAAAATAAATATTATTGGATAATCACCATAGAGGTTTCTGAATTTTTCAGTAAAATAGAATCTGAAGAATATAGATAATAAAAGCAACACAAAAATATTTAATTTAACCTTCCTATAAAATAAAGTGACATCAGTGCAAGGGAAGCAGGTGACTGGTGAATAGTTAATATTCTAAAAAATATAGAGGCAGAAAAAGGCATCTCAGCCCCAGGGAGCGCATGTTTTGGCCCTTGTGGGAACTCCAGGACACTTCTTGTGAACCAGACGACACTGATTTAATGTGAACGGCAAAAGAACCAAAAGTGACATCAGGAAAAGGCTGTGATTATTATCTGGAATGCACTGGCTGGAAGTGTGGTGGAGGCAGATTCCCATGGTGGTTTTCAAAAGGGAAATGGAAAATTGATCTAAAGAGAAAAAACTTGCAGGTCTCTGGAGTAAGGGTGGGAGAATGGGACTGGCTGACTTGTTCTTGCAGAGAGCCACCATGGATACAATGGGCTAAATGGCCTCCTGTGCTGTGGCCATTTTATAATTCAATGGCTGCTAATGCAGTTGGCAAATGTTCACGTTATAACCATTCCTTGATGGGCATTTACAGCTGGGGGGTGATCCCTCTTTGGGCATTTCTTGCTGGTTCCCATGTTGCAACTTTTTTTTCCCTTCTCTATGATGAAGTCCTTTGCAGGGTGAAGTTACGCATCATTCAACAGATCACCACAACGTTTGATGCTGGTATTGCAGAACAGTCATAGACTTGGTCAAGCTACTTAAATATGCACAATGACTACACTTGTGAACTTCATCATATCAATTTTCAGTTTCTGTCTGTTTCCTCCCTTGGAATCTGCAAAGCTGTCTTGAGCTATGACCAAGTAAGATAGCCTTCATTACTTGAGAGTCATCCTGTCATCTGTCTTTGTGGATGTAGTTGATGAGCTGCATTCGGGAGCTCCAAATCATTGCCTGAGCATGAGTGTTGAGAAGCAAGTGACGATGCAAATACAGGAGCAGGATGTTAGCTGAAATTCAGCTCCCATATTTCCTCAGCTGCTGGACCAAACAATGAAAGAAACATGTTATTTGAACATGATTGTTTATTGGGGTCACTTGATTCTGTCCAACACATCCTGTAAGATTCAGACATTTGAAACCTCTACCACCAAGAAGGACAAGGGCAGCGGATACATGGTAACAACTTGTGGAGACCACAATTGTCAGTGTCACCCTTGTAGTGAAGGTTAGCTACAGGTGTCCTTCGAGCAATTGGCATGCCTTTGTTACAGCCTCTGTGCTGACCTAGTAACTGCAAAAACAATTTTCCCTTCACATTTCTCGATCAGTGGCCAAGCCACTGTATGGCCAGTCCAGTCACAGTGTCGGCTAATCTTCCTGGCATGCCTTCTTTCATCATCTACTGTCTGCAACTCTAGGCTAGCACAAGGGTCATCTGCACTGTCAGCCAACTTGCTGCCTACAAGGATATCAGATAAATGCAAATAAGTGACTCATTCATTGGGCTCGATTTAATGGGGCGCCACTTTTCCTGCCGCCCTGGCTAAAATGTCAAAGAGAGTCTGCCCCCACTGTGGATAGCTGCCCCGCAACCATTTAATGGCCAATTAGCCGTTAATTGGGAATCTATACATGTAAACCTCAATATTAACAATAAATTGTTGATATTAAACATGATTTTAACAATTTTAAAATCTCTCTCCCCAATAAATGAGAAGTTAGCTTTCCTTTAACTCCCACTTTAGAATTAATGCTGATAAGGACTTCTGCCTGAATCTTCAAAAAAAACAGGGATCTACATAAATGACTTTATTTACAAATAAGTGTGAATAATCGACTTCTTACACATTCTTTACAACCTTGCCACTTTCAGAATACAAACTAGTCAAGTTGCAAAAATGGTATTTCCATTCACTACAAATACTATTCATCTTCCCGCCAATTAGAGATTTCTTTCTAATTCCACAAGTGTATCTCCCATGAAGTTCCATTAAGCAGATGGAAAATTCCCACTTAAGTTACTGAGAGTTCCATAGAAAATGTGATGGATTTATTTAATTTTGTATTTATTAAACAAACATTACTGTTGGAGGCATTGACTTAAACCCTTTTAGCAGAGTTGTAAGACATCTCACTAAACTCACTAAAATATAAAAATATCTAACGTTAATGGAAGCTGCCAACAACTGCAAAAACTTGCTGCAGTTTAATAATTATAGGTTAAAACATATTAAAGGAAATAGGCAGTGGGGAATTGCTATTGAATTAATTTTCATTGAGAAAATAATCCTTGTGATTCTTTGAATTATTTTTTTCCAGGCATGAGTGACTGTTTTCAGGTGATGGTTACTCCATAGCTGGAGCTGAGTGAGGAGACCTGACCCCTTTTTCTATTTCTTGTATATTTGCACTATTTCAGCCTCAGTCTTTAAACTGAGGATGTGTCACCACGAGCATCATAATAATTGCTCTCATCCAAACCTGAGGCTTGTTTGAGCTGTTGGAGATCTAGGAATAGAGCCAATTTAACAGTTGTTATATGGGTATTAAGACCCTGAAAGTTACTGCTAAACAACTACTTTGGCACTGAAAATTAATTTATGCAGTCTCATTCCTTCCAATTTTAACTGTTGTTAGAGATTTAATTTTTTTTCAAATTTTCCTTTTGTCTTTTATCTCTTTCTCTTAATCCCATTTTTTTGTCTCTCTTTATTTTGCATGTGATTTGACATTGAATTTACTCTCACTAATTTACACATTCTTCTCAGTCTTTCCTTGCACTGTTAGTTGCACAATCCTTCAATCTGATTGGTGAAGGAATTGCTTGTCCCATTCGCTCAGGTCACTCCGATGCATGCACTTTTGGCAACTTGCTTTGCGAAGAAATTTAAAACTTAATCCACAAGGGCAAGTCTAATTAATGGAAAATGCCATTCGATACCTTGTTTCAGCAAATCTGGCCCAATATATTTTAATTGCTCTGCAGCCTCAACTGGTGGCCAGAGCCTAAGCTTACATGCAGATACAAAGTAGTTCTATTTTCACTATGCAGGACATGCACAATAAAGCATTGGTTAGAGTCCATTTTAAAAAATTTAATAGCTGAACACTTGGAAAACAATGGCAGAATCGGACAGAGTTAGCATGGATTTATGAAAGTGAAAGCATGCTTGGCAAATCTACTGGAATTTTTTGAGAATGTAACGAGTAGAGTGGATGTGGTTTATTTGGGCTTTCAGAAGCCTTTCAACGAAGTCCCACATAAGAGATCAGCGTGTAAAATTAAAGCGCATGGAATTGGAGGTAGTGTATTGAGATGGTTAGAAAACTGGTTGGCAGAGAGGACACAGAGCAGGAATAAATGGGTCTTTTTCCGAATGGCAGGCAGTGACTAGTGGGGTACCGCAGGGATTGGTGCTGGGATCCCAGCTATTCACAATATACATTAATGATTTAGCTGAGGGAACTAAATGTAATATCTGCAAATTTGCAGATGACACAAAGCTGGATGGGAGGGTGAGCTGTGAGGAGGATGCAGAAATGCTTCCATGTGATATGACCAAACTGAGTAAGTGGGCAAATGTACGGCAGATGCAATATGATGTGGATAAATGTGAGCAAAAACAGGAAGGCAGATTATTATCTGAATGGCTATAAAATGGGAGAAGGGAATGCTAAATGAGACCTGGGTTTCCTTGTACACCAGGCGCTGCAGGTAAGCATGCAGGTGCAGCAGGCAGTAAAGAAGGCGGATGGTATGTTGGCCTTCATAGCAAGAGGATTCGAGTACAGGAGCAGGGATGTCTTCCTGTAATTGTACAGGGCCTTGGTGAGACCACACCTGGAATATTGTGTGCAGTTTTGGTTTCCTTATCTGAGGAAGGATGTACTTGCTACAGAGGGAGTGCAGCAAATGTTTACCAGACTGATTCCTGGGATGGCGGGACTGATATATGAGGAGAGATTGAGTCGATTAGGATTATATTCGCTGGGGTTCAGGAGCATGAGAGGGGATCTCATAGAAACCTATAAAATTCTAACAGGACTAGACAAGGTAAATGCAGGAAGGATGTTCCCGTATTCTCACAAATCTCCCTGTGCAAAAGAGCGCACTTTGACATTTGGGGACTCCGCCCCCCCCCCCCCCCCGCCCCCCCACAGGAAGCGCATAGCACTTCCTGTCGGGCAGGCCACTGGGCGGGCCACCCACTCAAAATGGCGGCGGGTCAGCTGTCCGCCCGCCACCGAGCCAGTGGGGCCCACACGCCATCCAAGGGCAAAATTTTGCCCAATGTTAAGTCCGGAAGGCTGTAAAATGTCTAATCGGAAGATGAGGTGCTGTTCCTCCAGTTTGTGTTGGGCTTCACTGGAACAGGTACTTCTAGGAGAGAGGTGTTCTGCAAAGCGGCCACCCAGTCTGTGTTTGGTCTCTTCAATGTAGAGGGGAGCACATTGGGAGCAGCAAATGCAGTAGACCAAATTGAAGGAGGTGCAAGTGAAGCACTGCTTCACCTGTAAGAAGTGTTTGGGCCCTTGGATGGTGAGAAGGGGGGAGGTGAAGGGGCAGGTGTTGCACCTTCAGTGATTACATGGGAAGGTGCTGTGGGAGAGAGGTAAGGTGTTGGGGGTGATGGAGGAGTGGACCAGGCTGTCTCAGAGGGAACAGTCCCTTCATAATGCCGACAGTGGGGGGTGAAGGGAAGATGTGTTTGGTGGTGACATGATGCTGGAGTTGGCGGAAATGGCGGAGGATGATCATTTGAATACAGAGGCTGGTGGGGTGAAAAGTGAGGACAAGGGGGACCCTTTCATAGTTCTGGGAGGGAGAGGAAGGTGTGAGGGCAGAGGTGCAGGAAATGGGTCGGACACAGTTGAGGACCCTGTTAACAATAGTGGGTTAGAAATCTTGGTTAAGGAAGAAGGAAGATATTTCAGAAGCATTGTGTTGGCAAATGGCATCATCGGAACAGATGCAACAGAGGCAAAGGAACTGAGAGAATGGGATGGAGTCCTTACAGGAAGCAGGGTGTGAGGAGCTGTAGTTGAGGTAGCTGTTGGAGTCGGTGGTCTTGTAATGAATATTAGTGGACAGTCTATCACCAGAAATTGAGACAAAAAGGTCAAGAAAGGGAAGGGAAGTGTCGGAGATGGACCATGTGAATGTAATGGAGGGGTGGAAATTGGAAGTAAAATTGATACATTTTTCCAAGTCTAGATGAGAGCATGAAGCAGCACCAAAACAGTCACCGATGTTGTTGGACCTGCTAAGTTTTTTCAGCATTTTCTGCAAGAAGGTGGATGCATTATTATGTAAATTTTCCACAGGAAGCAGTTTACATAGCAGCTTCAGTGTAACAAGTACCCCTTGTAATTAATATGTTAGCATTCAATCTCTCATAACATGATCATACGGAGAATGCGTTCCATCTCTTTAAATAAAAACCGTGATTGGAGTGAAGATAGAAACTGCCTGACTGACTGCCTTTTCTTCAATTTGTGTTATCTCTCACCCTCTGCATCATAGCTGTTAAATGTAAAGCTTTGTCTCACATGTGTAAGTGACTATTATTGACCATTTCTAACTGTTAACTAAAGTCAGGTGAGCTAATAAGTTGGTTGCTAAATTCATCTGGCTTTCTTTTTGAAAATTGAAGTAACACTGCCGCATCATCAACAATGTCCCAGGCAATAGTTCCCCTAATTTTCCGTCATTGTGCACAGCCCCTTTGCACTGCATAGTTCCCTTAAGATTGTGGTGTGGCCTCGCATGCGTGCAATTCAAAAGGACCGCTGCTTGTATGCAGTCTGTTTGCCCCCTGCATGGCACATTCCCAATTGCTGTGCAGCTGTGGACCCGCACATGTCAAAGGGAACGTCAGCCTCAAGGTGTTTTACAGAAATAGAAATCAGATAAATTTTAACACTGAGCCACACAAGGAGATATTAAGACAAGCAAAAAAGCTGGCTCAAAGAGGTAGGTTTTAAGGTTTCTCTTAAAAGGAAGACCGAGAAGTAGAGAGGCTTAGGGAGGTATTTCAAGAGCTGAAGGCAAGATCACCAATGGAGGGGCACAGGGAATTGGATTTTCACAAAAGGTCAGGATTGGTGGAAAGCAGGGTTTTCAGAGGGTTGTAGGACTGGAGAGTTTTATAGAGATTGGGAGGGTCAGGCCACGGTGAGATTTGAATTGAGGGATGAGAATTTTAAAATTGAGGTGTTACCGGACCAAGGGCAATAGGGTAATGTGTGAATGGGACTTGGTGTGAGTCAGAATTCGGACAGCAAAGTTTTGGACAAGCTCAAATTTACAGAGAGCAGAAGATGGAAACTCGTCCAGAAGAGCATTGGTGTAGTGGACTCTGGAGTTAATAAAAGCTTAGATGAGGATTTCAGTAGCAGGGGGAAATGTTGAGATAAAGATGCATGCACACATTCATTATTCTCTCACTCCTTTCTCAGGTATCCTGGGCCAGATTATCAAATGCTGATGGAGTGGGGGGGGCATGATTTAAAAATCAGGCTCCCAGAGATCGTCTCTGGATTCTGGCACCACCAGGATGGTCTACAATTTTCAATGTGCTGGATGTGGGGGAGGGGAACAGGAAATAGGGAACTTGCTCGACTCCAATTAATGGCTCATTAAGCTCCTTTAGCTGGTTTAATGGGCCTGGGAGGAAGAAGATGGAATTTTCAAAGGACAATTCAGCAATCCCAAACGGTCCCGTGAACTTTTACCTGAAAGTTTCTTTCTAATTGTTGATAAGTGTCAGTTCATGGGGCATCTTGTGCTTGCACCTTCACTACCTTCATTTTGCCTGCATGGCCATATTCCTCCATGTTAACACTGCTGGTCCTCTGAGGTGCTGCCTTTGGCAAGGCAGCAGCAAGCCCCATCATGGCTGCTGCCTGTCTTGGTCACTCAAACTTTTCAGGTAGCTTTTGCTCCTGGGGATGATTGACGCCACCAATTGTGTGCTGAGCTCACCTCCTGCCCAATTGGAGCATTTACATTTAAAATAGCATTGAGCAGCACACTTGAGACACGTTTTTGGGAACTGGAATTTATCCTGACCCTGTTTTGAAAATAGAGCCCCCTACCTTTCCCTCTTTTCCTCAGCATAATACACTTCCTAAAGTTCATAAAACGTTAATCAAACATTGCAATAGTTATATAATTAGAATACAGTTACTTTTTTTTCCCCCACAGAGTCCCACACAATTACAGCCTCTCTAAAAACAGTGAGTTACTTGCCACAGAATTCCCAGCCTCAGATCTGCCCTTGTAGCTGCAGTATTTATATGGCTGGTCCAATTAAGTTTCTGGTCAATGGTAACCCTAGGATATTGATAAAGGGGAATTCAGCAATGGTAATGTGTTTGAACGACAAGAGGAGATGGTTAGATTCTGTTAGATCCTTGTTGCACGCTTGTTGTGATTGGTGGCCAAGTTGGTACTATAGATAGCGTTGATCAGCAGACACTTCTTAGGTGGAAAACATTACATTTATTTACAAAGGTACTCAGCAGCAACTACATGTTTATTTTCACTTCAAACCCTATCTCTACACTGCTAACTACTGATGTAGTCTGCACTACTCTCCCATTGGTTACAAAAGATTATGTGATCTTCCTTAACAGCATTCTTCTTAAAGGTATATTACACATTAGGTAAAATCATAATTACCACATCCCTCCCCCTTTACTCGGATATACATTTTACATTTACAAATACAATTTTCTCAAGACAACAAAATATTTTTACTGGTAAGTAATTTACAAGTTCAGTCTCTCTGGGGGTTTTCACTATCCATGTAGAGCATCTCAGCTCTACAACTTAAAATGCTTTGTCAGGAACCTCCTTTTCTGGAGTTGCCTGAACATCAGGTGCTTCAGTGGGCACCTGCAGTTCTGTATCCTCAACTCATCAGACACATCAGACTTGTCTGTAATGGGTTGAGTTCTCTCAACAGGAAACACTCTTGTCGTGAACACTGGTGGAATCATTTCTTGGTGATTTGTTTCTCTCTTCCTTAGATTATCCACATGTTGCTACATGATTTGGCCTTCCACCTCCACGTGGTAAGATAGAGGTCCAATCACTTTACTTATTTCACCCTGTAACCACTTTGCTCCTTCTCCAAAATTCTTCACGTGTACCATCTCTCCCACGGTAAATTTCCTCTCATGACTATGGCAGTCGTGTCTAGTTTTCTGCCTTCCCTGACTCCTTTCCACCGTCTCCCCTAAGTTTGGCTTAATTAAGCTCAATCTCATCCTGAGATGGCGTTTCAACAATAACTCAGCAGGTGTGCCACCTGTTGCTGTATGAGGGGTGGTCCTATAATGGAAAAGAAAGCATGCTAGCTTGGTTGCCAAGGACTCACCAGTTAGCTTTCTCATGCCTGCCTTGAATGTTTGAAAGCCCCTTTCGTCTAGTCCATTTAAGGAAGGATGATACGGTGAAGTTTTTACGTGAGTGATACTGTTAAGGCTGATAAACTGTTGAAACTCAGCACTCGTAAATGCAATGCCATTATCAGAAACGACTACTTCTGGTCGTTCGTTAAAGGCAAAACTTTGATATAGCTTCTCAATTGTAGCTGAAGGCGTTGGTGACTTCACCTCATATATGTCCATCCATTTTGAGTGGGCATCGACAATGAGCAGAAACATTGTTCCCATGAAAGGTCCCACATAGTCAATTTGTAACCACACCCATGGTCTTCCTGGCCACTCCCAAGAATGTAACAGGGCTGTTGAAGATAACTTTTGCAGTTGCTGACATTGCACACAATTCTTCACTAAACTCTCTATTTCGCCATCCATCCCAGGCCACCATGCTGCATGCTATGATCTTCATTCGGGATATTCCTGGATGGGTACTGTGTAGTTTAATTAAAAGTGGCCCTCTTCCTTTTGGAGGAACTATCACCCATGCTCCCCACAATAAGACGCCATCCTGGCTGGTTATTTCATGTCTTCTGTTGAAGTTCAGTTTCATTTTGTCAGATACGGTCTCTTGTGACCAACCATGTAGCACACTTGTTCTTGTACATAAGATAGGACTGGGTCCCGACTTGTCTAGTGTCTGGTTTGTCAAGCACATTGGTAGGCTTACCAACGAGGAGCCTAAGAAATTTAACAGTATAACAAATTCTTGTGGAAGTGGGACGCCCTCATCATTTTTTTTTAATTAACGGGATTTGGGCTTCGCTGGCTGGGCCAGCATTTATTGCCCATCCCTAGTTATCCTTGAGAAGGTGGTGGTGAGCTGCCTTCTTGAACCGCTGCAGTCCATTGGTGTAGGTACATCCACAGTGCTGTTAGGAAAGGAGTTCCAGGATTTTGACCCAGCGACAGTGAATGCTACATGGTTGGTCACAAGAGACCATATCTGACAAAATGAAACTTTACCTCAGCGAACATCCCCACTTCTGACATTATGATGGAAGGAAGGTCATTGATGAAGCAGCTGAAGTTGGTTGGGCCTAGGACATTACCCTGAGGAACTCCTGCCTGGAGCTGGGATGACTGACCCCCAACAACCACAACCATCTTTCTTTGTGCTAGGTATGACTCCAACCAGTGGAGTGTTTTCCCCCAATTCCCATTGACTCCAGTTTTGCTAGGGCTCCTTGATGCCACACTCGGTCAAATGCTGTCTTGATGTCAAGGGCCGTCACTCTCACCTCACCTTGGCAGTTCAGCTCTTTTGTCGATCTTTGAATCAAGACCATAATGAGGTCAGGAGCTGAGTGGCCCTGGCGAAACCCAAACTGGGTGTCAGTGATCAGGTTATTGCTAAGCAAATGCCACTTGATAGCACTGTTCATGACCCCTTCCATTATTTTACTGATAATCGAGAGTAGACTGAAGGGATGCTAATTGGCCAGGTTGGATTTGTCCTGCTTTTGTGTAGAGGATATACCTGGGCCATTTTTCACATAGACGGGTAGATGCCAGTGTTGTGTCTGCATGGAACAGCTTGGCTAGGGGTGCAGCAAGTTCTGGAACACAAGTCTTCAGTACTATTACCAGAATATTATCAGGGCCCATAGCCTTTGCAGTAACCAGTGCCTTCAGCTGTTTCTTGATATCACGTGGAGTGAATCGAATTGGTTGAAGACTGGCATCTGTGATGCTGGGGACATCCAGGGGAGGCAGATATGGATCATCCACTCAGCACTTGCATACAAGGCTATGAGCCTAGTGCTGGGAAATGGGATTAGAATAGTTAGGTATTTGTTTGACTGGCGCAGACTCGATGGGCTGAAGGGCCTTTTTCTGTGTTGTCTTTTTCTATGATTCTATGACTATGACTTTGTGTACTTTGTCCTTCTTACCAGATTGGTATACAGGTTTTCGATTTTTGGAATGGGGTACCTGTCTAGCTTAGCTACTCTATTAACCCTCAATTTGTAGTCTCCACAAATTCAGAGGCTTTGTTCGGGTTTAAGGACGGGTACTATGGGTGCTGCCCATTCTGAGAACTGAACAGGTTGTATAACGCCCAGTTTCTCTAATCTGTCCAGTTCAGTGTCGACGTTTTCTCGCAGCATGTAAGGTATTGGTTTCGCCTTCATGAATTGGGGGCTGCCTCTAGATCCACTTGAATTTTTGTTTGTAGCCCTGGATCTTCTGAAATTTGTCCTTGAGGACTGTGGTGTACTTTGTAGTAGCTCTGGTAACCCACTTGCTCTCAACTGGAATATTTCAGCCCATTTCTAACTTAATCTCCTTTAGCCAATTTCCCCAGGAAGCTTGACCCCTCCTCACCTGCTATCACCATCGAAGGTAGATTTGCCGATTGGCTTCCATAATGGACAGTTACTCTGCTTATGCCTTTGACTTGGATGTCTTCACCTATGTATGTTTTTAATTGGGCAGTTGTTTCTCCTAATTTTAATTGATGTTCACCATTATTCAGGTATCTGAAAGTATGCTCCCCAATTCCTGTAGTGGGAGCTCCTGTGTCCACTTACGTTCTAACAGGTCTGCCATTTACTTTCACTGTTACAAATTTTGGTTCTGTCTTTCCAACCTTCAAATTAAACAATGAATAAATATTTGAATTTGTTGTTTCAGGCTCTTCTACATTGTAGATCTCACTAGGCTTTCTTTCTTTTGTTTAAAAGTCTGCTTGAATCTTTCCATGCATAGTCTCATCATATGTCCAATTCTATGACAATAATAACATTCAATTCTTTTAAACTGCCAATTGTTATAAGACTGCTTGTTTTCACCTCAATTGAAATTATTCTTTGTTTTCTCTGCTAACTCATTTTTTCTCATTTTCCAGGGGCTGTTTCCTGCTTCTCAGCAGAGTCCTGCATTTTCACATCGATTTTGAGTGGGGTTTCCCGCCCAATGTGGAGGACAGCGCCATTTTGCACTCCCTGTATAGTTTTTGAATCTCTTTCGGTGCTCTCCATGGCCAGTGTTATCTCTAGCGCCTTCTTAAAATCCAAATTTGCCTTGGATAACAATCTCTTCTGAATCATGTCCACGTACACACCGCACACTGAGCGATCTCTGAGCATATTGTTTAGAGATGTACCGAACTCTCAATGTTACATTAACTGCTTCAAACTTGCCACATAACAAGCAGTCGTTTCCCCTGTTAAATTTCCCATGTTAAATTTGAACCTTTGCATCATTACTGAGAGCCTTGGCTGGTAATGACTGTTATGGCATAGCCAATGGTAAATGCTGTGTTGTTAAAATCCCAAAGGGAAACTTGAAACAACTGCCACAACTTGTTTTGCAGTTTATATAAATTTCAAGATGCGTTCCTTGAATTCAGTAATAATGAGACCACCAAGCCTCATAGGTTTTACAAAACAAGAATAAACATTTATTAATAAGAGAAATTATTTTTAAATACATACATAGATCTACAAATTACTACTGTTATAACTTCTAAATTTGCCTAATCAATCAAACTCCCAGTTACACTTTCGTTAAGACAACAGTAAGACACACAGATTTTGAAAGACTCAGGAAAAAAACCAAGTCAAATTCAAAGTGAGTTTTCTTAACTTCCATCTTTTGAAGACAGCAGCTTGAGGCATAGATGCTGGAGGCTTTTCACACTTGTAAGATCTTAAAATGCCTACCCTTACACACATTCTTCACTCCTTTATACATATTTTCCCCTTTGAATTCAAATATCCTTTGTTTCACTATATCTTTGGATTTTATCTTCTCGATAATAAAACTCATAGCACTAAGTTTTACCAGTAATCTTTGAGAAAAATAAACGCAGTTTCTGAACTTCACCTGGCTAGGTGACACATTTCACCCCTCCTCTGAAAACAATCTAGTCTGGTTTATTTAAAAATACAAATGTTCCCTTGACACGTATGTTTCTAAACTTCCCCACGTTTACCTAATTAACATTTCAAACCTAACTTCTCTTCTTACATCAAAGCACCCAGACTAGTTGCCTCTAATTCAATTAAGTCTCTCTCTCTCTCTCTCTCTCACACACACACACAGACACACACAGACGCATACACACAGACACATAGACACATATAGACACATCTCACTATTACTCTATTTTACAATAAATGGCAATCACTTAATGGAAATTATTATATCTTCCTGATAATGACCTTTCACGAGGTCCACCAATTCATCAAAATTTTTCGAATCTGGGGCACAGGGTGCTGTCAAACTATGAATCAAGCCATAGATTTTATTCCTTAAGGAGGATCACCCACCTGTTCTCTTCCCCCGAAATCTCATTCATTTGGAAAAAAGAACGCAAGGCGTTCAATGTAATGAGACCAATTGTCCATAGCTGGATTGAAAGGATCAATTCTTCCAAATTGCAACACTCTGGGAGGAAATTACTTCTTCAATTCAAATGGAACTTCTACTTATAATTACTGGGCGAGGCACAGTGCCAATTCCTTTTCAACTTGAGTTCTTCTGATAACTTTGTTTTATCCTCATTTTATCCTCATTGCCAGTTTGTTGGATCCTGAGGATCCTTGTCACACGCTTGTTGTAAGTAGTGGCCGAGTTGGTACTATAGATAGTTGATCAGCAGACACTGCTTAGATGTAAAACATTATGTTTATTTACAAAAGTACTTAGTAGCAACTACGTGTGTGCTTTCACTTCAAACCCTATTTCACTTCAACTTCAACACCACTGACTACTAACTACTGATGTAGCCTGTGATACTCTCCTATTGGTTACTAAAGATCATGTGATCTTCCTAAACAGCATTCTTCTTAAAGGTATATTACATATTGGATAAAACCATAATTACCACAGATTCCCTCTTGTTGGAGATGATCATTGCCTGGCACTTGTGTGGCATGAATGTTACTTGCCACTTATCAACCCAAGCCTGAATGTTGTCCAGGTCTTGCTGCACATGGACATGGACTGCTTCAGTATCTGAGGAGTTGCAAATGATACTGAACGTTGCATAATCATCAGCGAACATCCCCACTTCTGACTTTATGATGGTAGGAAGGAGCTGAAGATGGTTGGGCCGAGGACACTACCCTAAGGAACTCCTGCAGAGATGACTGGAGTGATTGACCGCCAACAAAAACAACCATCTTCCTTTATGCTCGGTATGATCCAACCAGTGGAGAATTTTCCCCCGATTCTCATTGACTTCAGTTTTGCTAGGGTTCCTTGATGCCACACTTGGTGTCAGGCATCATAACGGGCAGGCGGGGTGGGACAACATGGTGAGAAGACCAAATTTCACATCATTGTAAAACCAGTTTGTGATCGTCCTCTCCCCCTGTCAAGGGTGAGGCTCGCTTCCCACCACCACACTTTGGGAAACTGATTTCAATACTTAGCATCTCATTATAAGCCCTGCGTGCCGGAATCATTCCCCCCACGTCACGTTTACCACCCACGTTGCCGTGAATTCAGAATGGCATGCTTCATGGCTGCCTTTAAAACTCACGCACCTGGGTCAATACCCTGGAACTCCCTCCCACACCTTCAGTGCGGTGCTGGGGCAAGTGCTCGAATGTGGGTCAGGCTGGAGGGGTGGTGGTAGGTGGGCAGTGAGTGGGGGGGGTCAAGGCTGCACAGACTGAAGGAAATTTTTTTTTCTTCATTGACAGGGGTCATTGGCTAGGCTAACATTTATTGCCCATCCCTAATTGCCCTTGAGAAGGTGGCAGTGAGCTGCCTTCTTGAGCCACTGCAGTCCATGTGGTAGAGGTACACCCACAGTGCTGTTGGGGAGGGAGGGGTGTGGCATGAGGCAGCACAAACTGAAGGAAGTACTCAAGCACATGCCAGGGTATGGGGGGAGGTGGGTGAGGGAACTGGCCACGCACTTGGAAAAACTTGTCAAAAGTGAGCATTCTTCTTAGCTGAGACCGTTCAGCTGCAGCTCCATTGACATGCTTGGACCTCAGCCTCTGAAGCTTTTCTGCCCACTCAAGCAATGCAAAAGCATGAATGTGCCACCAAATGCTCCAGAATGTTTCATCCTTAGGGCACAGACTGCAAATTAATGTGCATTTCAGGGGCCAGCAGAGGAATTGGCTGACTGGGCAAATTGTAGAATCCCCTTGCGAAAGATGGCCATGGCGCAGTCGCTATTGGAGGTGCTCACAGCCCCTTGCAATGTCTTTATTCAGGTTTGGACCTGTATCCATTATGGTTCAAGCTAACACCACAGCCTTGCAATGCAGGTTAGGAGAATTCCTGCACCTGAGCTGAGAACACAGCATGCAGTCCAGTGGCCGGAGCTGCTGCCAATTAGTCATGTGGAGTGGGGCGGAGGTTAGTGGGGTTGAGGGCAGCCAATCAGTGCACCACACACTGCCCATCCAAGCGGTGGCCAGCACTCTTCTGCATGCGTGAAAGGGCCTTCAGACTTAACCAAGAGAGGTTGTTAGGACACTTATGTAAACCTATATGTCTCTCACTTTGATCCCACAGGAGGAGGACATCAGGATCATGGAGCCTGGTGATTTAGCCATATGCCTCATGGCTTACAGAGACCAGAGAAGAAGATGCCTGGCTTGGCAAAGGGAGGAGCATCTCCCTCAAGATGAATTGGTGACAGGCCTGCTGTGTATGTAGCTGAAGATCCATTGCTCGTAGGCGCCTCGCTTGATCCAGGGTTTATAGACATCCCCTTTCATTCCTGCGGATGACCGAGAACCAGTGTCGCCGAAGATTGCACATGTCTAAGGAACTGGCTGGTCACATATGCCACCTGCTGCAGGATTTGGCGCCACAGGGACATGGACGGTACTGTCAGTGGCCGTAAAAGTGACCACAGTGCTCAATTTTTATGCCAGTGGCTTTTTCCAGGGCTCCACAGGCGACCTGTGTGGGATTTCGCAAGCCTCTCTGCACTAGTGTATCGAGGAGGTCATGGACACCATCCTCGCAAAGGCACAGAACTTTGTTCATTTCGCCCGAGATCAGGAAAGCCAGGAAGCAAGAGCGCTGGGATTTGTGCGGATCTCTGGTTTTCCACAGGTGTAGGGTGCCATCAACTGCACTCATGTGGTGCTTAGATATCCATGGCAACAAGCAGTCAACTATGTCAACCGCAAGAGCTTCCACTCGCTGAATGTTCAACTGGTGTGCAGCCATCAGAAACACAAACTACAAGTCTGCGCATGATTCTCAGGGACCATCGACAACTCTTACATCCTTAGCAGGTCTCGGAGCCCTGACATCTTCCAGGGTCCAGAGAGGCTACAGGGTTGGCTCCTCAGGGTCACGGGCTGATGAACCTGTATGGCCGCTTCAGGCTGCAGCAGAGAGGCGGTATAACAAGGCTCATGCTGTGTCCCAGGCTTTGATGGAGCATATGATAGGCATTTTGAAAATGAGGCTCTGGTGCCTTGACAGGTCCGGTGGAGCACTGTGGTACAGTCCCCAGAGGGTGTCAGGCGTCAATGTAGTTTGCTGCGCACTACACAAACTGGCACTGCAACAGGGAGAGGACCTGGCTGAGGAGGAGATGGAAGAGTTGCACATCTCCTCCGAAGAGGAAGTCGAAGGGGGTGATGATGATGAGATCCTCAAAGGCGAGGATGCTGGTAATGAGGCCATCACACTGGCCAGATAAGGCCGACACGTTCGGGAGGCCCTCATTGCCACAAGATTCATGGAGGATGATGACGAGTTGCAGTGAAGACACTCCATAGATCCTCACATTGCACCTATGAACGTTTGACTCGAGTCTGGCCTATGGCAGTGCACATACCCTCTGTGAGAATGCTCCTGTCATGGAGATGCAGTGGAGGCCCTAATAGTCACTAGATTCCAGGAGGATGATGACGACATGCAGTGAGGACACCCAATAGATCTTCACATAGCATCTGAGAATGTCTGACTTGTGTCTGGCTGAGGGCAGCTCTCTTGCGTTCTGTGATCACGGTAATATCGAGATGCAGCCATGAAACTTTAAATGCATCTGATCTTTTGTCAGCCTTCAGTACCTGACCCCTTCAGGAGCACAGCATCACCGGTCACAAATGCTGAAGAAATGGAGGGGGCCAGTCCAACCTCAAAGGTGCTGAGAGCACACAGAGAGAATGAGAATGTGATGCCTGCCCACAACATTCTGGCAGCAATGACAAGCACTATCGAGGTGTAGCCATCACTGATGTGCCCAGTGAGTGTGAAGCTGGGCCAGCACTTTGGTCTGAAGGTTACACACTGCACAGGGAAAAGGTCCTGGACTGAGCCACCTGCAAATTTTATCTTGTGCAGGCACCAAGGTTTCACATCTGAGTGGCACAAACACTGCTCATCAGAACAAGGGGCCATAGGCAAGGAGACATTCTTGGGAGCTTATTGCCAATAGTGAACATTATGTACAAGCGATTAACACCTGTGCCCAGGCTGAACAACTGTATCTCGCTGGGGCCTTGCCTGGAATTTTAACATCAAAAATCTGTATCTTCTTAACCTTCCTTATCCTGTCTTGGTTCTCCCTGGACATCCACAGCTGAGGTGGAGGCACCCTGCTGACTGTGATGCCCTGTCTGTGATGACCTTGGCAGGCGTCCTCTGGAGGCCTGAGACCTGGAGGGCCCCAACCTGATTTTGGGGTCCTGCTGTGTGGCACTTCGGCCTGTGGAGCTGGAGCTGCTGGCATCACAGGAAGATGGGATTCTGATGGAGGCATTAGTGGAGTACAGAAAGTGCAGGGTGGAGCTTAAGAAAGCAATTAGGAGAGCAAAGAGGGGATATGAGAAAGCTCTAGTTGGTAAAAGTAAGGAAAATCCCAAGATGTTCTATAAGTATATCAATAGCAAGAGGATAACCAGGTAAAGAGTAGGGCCCATAAGGGACCGACCAAGGGGGCAATCTATGGGTGGAATCAGATGACATCGTTAGAGTGTTGAATGAATACTTCACATCCCATCTTCACCCAAGAGAATGAGAATGAAGGTATTGAACTCGGAGAGAGAGACTGCGAGGTTCTGAAGCAAATTGATATAGGGAGTGACAAAGTATTGGCAGTGTTAGCAGGCTTAAAAGTGGACAAATTTCCAGGACCAGGTGATTTGTGTCCCAGACTGCTGAACGAGGCAAGGGAGGAGATCGCAGGGGCTCTGACTCAAATTTTTAATTTCTCTCTGGCCACGGGGGAGGTGCCAGAGGACTGGAGGATTGTGGTTCCACTATTTAAGAAGGGTTGTAGAGATAAGCCAGGGAAATACAGGCCAGTGAGTCTCAAGTCAGTGTTAGGGAAACTATTGGAGAAAATTCTGAAAGAGAGAATCTATCTCCACTTGGAGAAGCAAGGTTTGATCAAGGATAGTCAGCATGGCTTTGTCAGAGGGAGGTCATGCCTAACAAATTTGATTGAATTTTTTGAGGAGGAGGCAAGGTGTGTAGATGAGGTAGTGCAGTTGATGTAGTTTCACCAAAGCCTTTGACAAGGTCCCACATGGGTAACTTATAGAGAAGGCAAATGCACCTGGGATACAGGGTAATTTGATAAGGTGGATTCAAAATTGGCTTAGTTGTAGGACACAGAGGGTGATGACAGAAGGTTGCTTTAGTGACTGGAAGCCAGTGTCCAGTGGCATACCACAGGGATCTGTTCTCGGTCCCCTATTATTTGTCATTTATATAAACAACATAGATGAATATGTGGGGGATAGGATCAGTAAGTTTGTGAATGACACAAAGATTGGCCAGGTGGTTAACAGTGAGGTTGAGTGTCTTGGGCTACAGGAAGATATAGACGGGATGGTGAAATGGGCAGATAAGTGGTAGATGGAATTTAACCCTGAAAAGTGTCAGGTGATACACTTTGGAAGGAGTAATTTGACAAGGAAGTATTCAATGTACGGCATGATACCAGGAAGTTCTGAGGAACAAAGGGACATTGGCGTGTGTGTCCATAGATCTCTGAAGGCAGAGGGGCATGTTAGTGGGGTGGTGAAAAAGTCATATGGGACACTTACCTTTATCAATCGAGGCATTGATTACAAAAGTAAGGAGGTCATGTTGGAGTTGTATAGAACTTTGGTGAGGCCACAGCTGGAGTACTGTGTGCAGTTCTGGTCGCCACATTATAGGAAGGATGTGATTGCACTGGAGGGGTTGCAGAGGAGATTCACCAGGATGTTGCCTGGGATGAAACATTTAAGTTATGAAGAGAGGTTGGATAGACTTGGGTTGTTTTCGTTGGAGCAGAGAAGACTGAGGGGTGACCTGATCGAGATGTACAAGATTATGAGGGGCATGGACAGGGTGGATAGGGAGCAGCTGTTCTCCTTTGTTGAAGGGTCAGTCACAAGGGGACATAAGTTCAAGGTGAGGGACAGGAGGTTTAGGGGGGATGTGAGGAAAAACTTTTTTACCCAGAGGGTGGTGATGGTCTGGAATGCGCTGCCTGGGAGGGTGGTGGAGGCGGGTTGCCTCACATCCTTTAAGAAGTACCTGGATGAGCACTTGGCACGTCATAACATTCAAGGTTATGGGCCAAGTGCTGGTAAATGGGATTAGGTACGTAGGTCAGGTGTTTCTCATGTGTCGGTGCAGACTCGATGGGCCGAAAGGCCTCTTCTGCACTGTGAGATTCTGTGATGGGCCAGGCACTCCCGGAGTCACCTGGGTTGATGGCCCTGGGGTGTGCACCTGCTGAACTTCCTCCCTATGGGTGCCTGAGGGCACCTGGCTGACTCCTTGAGGAGACAAGGCAGCTGGAGTGAGATCAATCTGCTCCATACCCCTCTCGCGTTGACACTGCTGAAGGCCAACCATGTGTCAGTGATGGAGTTCAGCCCACACAACAGTGCAGGACCAATGTCCTGGAAGGTCTCCGTGGCAGCCGCCATCTTACCAGTGTTGACCTCAGTGCGTTGACATGCTGGCGGTATCACCTCAGACTGAAGGATGAGAGTCCTCTGTCTTGCGTTGCAACCTGAGGAGTGGACACCCCTTCCTGACGTTCCCAAGTTTCCCTTTGCAGCTCCAGCAACTGAGGTATGAACAAGTCCAGAGACTCCTCATCGGACTCAGCAGCTTTCTGGCCTCCAGCAGTCCCCGAGTGTTGGAAACCTGGGAAGTCCTTGCTTCCACCTGCAGTGGATTAGACAGTGCGATATGCTCACCAGATTGCGATCCCAAGGCTATTCTAAAACTAGGTCCCACTGAGGTGTGTGTGTGTCTGTACTGGTGGAGGGTGTGGGTGAGTGCTGTGGTGGGTCTTCAATTAGGGTGTCTTCAAGGCTTGAGTCAAGGACCTTGACTCATAAACCCACTCAGGTGCTTCCCAGATTTGCCTGCAAAAGTAAGGAGAAATAATTAGTGCATGGCAGGGCACTGCGGAATAGGGGAACTCACTCTATCTGATAGGTGTTGCAGTGCTGGATCCTCACTTGGGTTGAGCACCGCCGACCTCACCGTTTGCATTGGAACTGTCCAGATCATCATGGAACGGCTGGAAAGACCTTTTCTCAAAGTCTGTGAGCACCTTGATGTCAGGTATTCCTCCACTGGTCTGCGACCTCTCCCTTTAGATGTGTGCTAGCTTGGCCTGTATGAATAAAGATGGAGAGACTGTAAGCAGGACGCCTGCCAGGCCAGATGATGAGTGTGCCTGGCATGTATGGGTGGTGAGTGGTCCCATGGATGGGATGAGGACAATGAAGGCGTTTGTGAGAGAGTGAATGGTGATGTTCCTCGAACTGGCAGTGAGTGAGGGCCCTGTGAATGTGTGATGGGTTTGTGAGGTAAGAATTGAGAGTGATGAGATGAATGATTTACCTTGGCGGAACGGAGGAGATCATTTATCCTCTTTTAGCACTGGGTGGCTGTCCTCTTTTAGAGGGTGTTGGCACTGACTACCATTGGCACTGCCTCCCACGCTGGATTGGTGACTTGCTTGCTGGTCTTCGCCCAGGGTGGGGGTAGATGTCTTCACAGCAGGCCTCCTGTGTCCAGTAGATGCCCAGGGTTTCGGGAGCACCATGGTTCCTCCCTTTGGCAGCCATGTCTTTCCAGCAGCTTCTGAACTCTGAAAGAGAGCCAGCTCTGTGCAGGGGTGCCCTTTAAATATGGCGCCCAGTTTACTGAAGTCCTGAGGTGATGGCGGGGCAGGTGAATTAGAGGCCGTCCTGCCAGCGATCCAGCATATTTCCTGGGAATGCATTATTAATGAGGTGGGATGCTGACAGGAATGGGACGATTCACCATGAAAGCCCACTATTGAGGCCGGCAGGTCAAACAACTTTTTCCCGCCTGCTACCACACTTGGTGCAAATCTGAGATGATTTTGCCCGTGGTCTCACAACTGTACAATTATAGCATAACTTCCCTATTTCTCTACTCAATTTTCCTTGCATAAACACCAACATTCCATTTGTCTTTGTCGTGGCCCAGTATATTATGAATTTTCAATCAATACTGTTGCAAACTGGATGCACACATACAAAATGGCTGCTGCAAATCATTCGATGATTGGCATTTTGAACTTCAGTCTTAAATGTGGACATTCACAGCCATCTGGGGCATTCAAATTTCCTTTGTTTAAGGCTGGATCAACATGAAAGGACTATAGAATCCCAGTTGACCAGACTCTCTATTTCATCCTGGACAAAAGGAGAAATCGAAACTCAATGGGCAGAATTTTGCCCTTGGCGGGCGGGCTCGATGGGGGCAGTCAGGAAGCTGACTGCCGCCCACAATTGGCACCAGAACGCAATTTCAAGCTGGTGGGCCAATTAAGACCCGCCTAGCGTGAAACACGAGCGGCAGCGCTGAACACTGCCTGTGCGGTTGGGGGGAGGAGAGTGAGTGGGCCAAGTATGAACTTCATGCATGCGCGCAAGTGAGTGTTCCATAATCTCCCTGAGGCACAGAGCTGCTTCAGGAAGATGAAGTGTTTTTAAAAAAGAAAATGAAAAAAATAAAAATGTAATAAAACATGTCCCCTCATGTCACATGAGCAGGGACATGTTATTAATTAAATTTTCAAACTTTTATTTTATTATTATTTGCTTCTGGAAACCTCATCCTGCCTATGGATGAGGTTTCCAAAAAAATGCAAAGGTTGGACAGCAGCGAAAAATTTAATTTAATTGGTTATTTAATGGCCTTAACAGGCCTTTTAATTGTAGGCAGGCATGCTGCCAACTCTAGTGCGCGCCCGCCAACTGAGCTATCGCGCAACTGCGAGTTGACATCGGCACGCTCGGTCGACGTTAACGCACATCATTTTACGCTCAAGCAGGTCGGGCATGCGCCTGTCTGCCGAGCGAAAATATCTGCCCAATGTGTGTAAGACAGGTGTGAATGGATCCTACCAACATTTTATTGTATTCTGATAGATTCCTCATCCAAATTATATTGGGTGAATATTAAGATGCCAAACAACAACACAAGATGATTGGAATCAACATACACACTACCCTTTGCTTAGAAATAGGCCTTTGAACTTGTGGAAGTCACATGATGAGGGAAACATTTTTGTAGTCTACTTTTAAAACCGGCAAGAAGCTGCTGGCAGAGAGTTCCACCAAAAGCCACCAAACTGGCTGCAAGTCAACCAAGCAGCCAAGACAACAAACAGCAATACCTTGAAAGTGGGAGATCCTACCAGAGAGAAAGATTTCCCAACCTGTTCCAGTTAAAGATCATCTGAGAACCTACCTCTTAGAAATTAGACTATAAGACACCTCACAGCCTGCTGAGAATCCCTCACTTTACAAGACCTTCACTTCAGTTAAAGCATCAACTTCACTTGAGAAAGTACAGGTCTGACATGAAAGAGACTGAGATAATTCTAACTATGACTATATGTTACTTTCATCTTATCTAATCTTTGTGTGTTTGTGAGAATGTGTGAGATGAGTGACTGAAACATTTTGTTAAATTCGGAGTAAGTATGTGACAATAAATAACTTTATTTATTTTTAAACTCACAGCTTGCTGCTGGAACTATTTAATTAGGACACTCACTTTGACGGTAAGCAAACACTCACCTATTATATGCAGCCATATTAGTCATGAGCAGCAAAAGGAAACACATAAATTCTGTCCATGACACCTTCCTAATCACTTGCTGCACCTGCATACTAACTTTTTGTGATTCATGTACCAGGACACCCAGATCCCTTTGTACTATAAAGCCTCTCTCCATTCAAGTAATATACTGTTTTTCTATTCTTCCTGCAAAAGTGGTCAAGTTCACATTTTCCCACATTATACTCCAACTGCCAATTTTCCCCAGTCACCTAACCTATCTAAATCCCTCTGTAGACTCTTTGTGTCCTCTAGACAACTTACTTTCTTACCTATCTTTGTGTCATCAGCAAATTTAGCTACCATACCTTTGGTGCTGCATCTTGTCGAATGTCTTTTGGAAATTCAAGTACACCATATCTACATGTTTCTCTTTATCCACATTGCTTGTTACTTACTCAAAGAATTCTCATAAATTTGTGGAACATGATTTCCTTTTCACAAAACGATGGTGACTCTGCCTGATTGTATTATTATTTTCTAAATGTCCTACTACTGCTTCCTTAATAATGGATTCTAGCATTTTCCCTGTGATAGACATTAGGCTAACTGGCCTATAGTTTTCTGATTTTTGTCTCCCTCCTTTCTTGAATAGAAGTGTTACATTAATGATTTTCTAATCCAGTAGGACCTTTCCAGAATCTAGGGAAGTTTGGAAGATCATAGCCAATGTATCTACTATCTCTGCAGCCACTTATTTTAATACACTAGGATGAAAGCCACATCTGATCCAAGGAACTTCTCAACCCAGTAAGTTTTCCCAGGATCTTTTCGTTAGTGATTGTGATTATTTTAAGTTCCTCCCTCTCTTTTGCCTCTTGATTTTCACGCATTCTTGGTATGTTTTTTGTGTCTTCTACAGTGAAGACAGACATGAAATACCTGTTCAACACTTACACCATTTCCTTATTTCCCATTATTAATTCTCCAGTCTCCTCTCAGTTTTTCACTTTAATTACTCTTTTCCTTTTTAAATGCTGGTCGGAACTCTTATTGTTTTTATATTTCTAGCTAGCTTGCTCTCATACTCTATTTTTTCCTTCCTTATTATTTTGTCAATCCCCTTTACTGATTTCTAAAATCTGTCCAATCTTCTGACCTACCACTAATTCTTTGCAATATTGTATGCTTTTTCTTGAATTTGATACTATCTTTAACTTCCTCAGGTAGCCTTAGTACTGATGATTTATATAAGGTTTTTTTCCAAGTATCTTGCAGTCTAACCAATGGCTATCCTGACTTTCAATGGCTCCATGCACCAGAGGTCTTTTTTCCCTGTCTAGATTCATTGCCTTACTTTCGCCTTCCCATACAAAATATCACTATCTGCTTAAACTGCCTCCAGATAGCCAGGAACTATCTCTTCCAATCTCCATCATGCTTGTTAATGTTGCAGTTAAAATAAGATATAACATTAATCAATCTTCTGTTAACTAGGACCGCAATTAGGAAAACATTGCACAAATTATAACATGATACAATTATAACAATACATAAACTCAAATGTGTATAAGACATAACAAGTACAATCAAGACCAAATGGCAGTTATAATATTATGCAAATTGTAATTATAAGCAAATTAACATTATGCTAACTCAACTGCATCTCCTTGTCAAGCATGAAGAAGAAGAAGAAGATGATGAATAAGACAAGTGACAATGAAGAGGAAGATAACAGTGCACTGAAATGGCCACAAGGTCCAGCTCATGTTGTAAGTCTATTGTAGGACATAAGCAGCCAATCACCTCTCAAAATCTAGGCCTTAGAAACACTAGAATAAGTAAAAGAAAGACATGTGTTGGCACTCATGGAAGCACAATGTTTGAAAAGTGTAGGTTGGCTTCTTTTACTTTGGAATTCATTGCATTAAAATAGAATTTGCAGAGATGTAATGCTTTTTCAGTGAAGGAAATTAGTCACAAGACCAGGAGAGTCTCCTGGTCAGCCAGAATCTGCAGAAAGCAATGACAAACCAATGCAATACCCTGCCAAGCATAACCATGGACCAACACATGGAAGTTCATAGTTGCCAATGCCCTCTTGGGCCTGGTACTTGAAGAGAGTGAGAGATATCACACTTATCTCATGCTGATTTCTGCACTCAGGAAATGATTATTTCCACCCTAATTTACCATGAAAGCGGAATGACACAGGATGAGCAGTGGATTGAGGAAATGCTCCAAAGTGAGTGAGTAAGGGTGTGGTGTCAAAGATAGTATGCATTTCATAGAAAAGGTTTTCAGTGATGTGTTGTTGTTTTGTCTCTTGCAGTAAGTATTCTATAACTCTGCATCCTGTGCTCCTCCTCCTTCTCTGCCATGATAATAGCACACAAGGGTGTGCCCATGGAGAATGCCATAACTGCTCCTGCACATTGGCATGGGGGGTACGTTACTAATAAACATGTCACTGGTCTAACTTTGTCAGAAGCAAGTGCAGACATCTATGGGAAAAATGGCAAAAAAAAATCCCAATCACAGAAATCACTATTAAAACTCTCCAAACTCTCCAGGCTCACTAATTCAGCTGATCCAGGCATCATCTGAGTTCACTAAATCTCAGTCTAAGTTTCTCAGAGTGCATTAGGAATGTAAATTCAGCAAACTCTGAGCTGCCACACACACTGGCTCGCATTATGACATATGCAAATGACATTACCCAGGACTCGAGCCGATCGCGGGCAGGTACCAAAATCTCAAAGGAATTTGTGGGATTATCTTCTTGCCTTCTGTCTGATTTTCCTGCTTGAAAATAATACCAGGATGTTTATGCACTTTGTGCTGAAAATAGTGAAAAAATTCATCCCTACATTTACAATAAGTGGTCACGTCAAGATTACAAGTGCCATTAGGGTTAATTTGTTGTGGAGTGCAGATCTGGCTGGCAATAGAATAGGTAAGCTGCTAGGGCTAATTATTTGGGACGGTGGGAAATCTATCATCCCTGTCACCACTTAAAGACTGTCTGCTGCACTTAAAGAGGAGGTTCCCTTACCTAGTTGCTTGCTGCACTTGCAGGCTAGCTTTTAGTGACTCATGAACAAGGACACACAGGTACCATTGGACATCAACACTTGCCAACCTCTCACCATTCAAGAAATACTCTGCCTTTCTGCTTTTTCTACCGAAGTGGTAACTTCACACTTATTTACTTTATATTCCATCTGCCTTGTTCTTGCCCAATCATGTAGCCTGTTCAAATTCTCTTGAAGCCTCCTTGTATCCTCCTCACAGCTTAAATTCCCACCTAGTTTTGAGTCATTAGCAAATTTGGAAATTGCTGAAAAAGGAGACATGCTGTCAAAGCTTTTGGTCTTGCACTGATCAGGACTGAATTCGCAAGACTGTATGAGAAAAGAGCGCTGACTGGTTGGCAAGTGGACTCTGATTGGTAGAGGTATTGCCATGGAGAATGCACCAGGGAGCAGTTAACTGCCAGCTTTTGTTTAAATTCAAACTAGGCAGGTCGACTCAGATTGGTCAAGGCATTGCCATGGGGAATGAACCAGGGAATGGCTGTCCTCAAAGCTTTTGTTTAGTTGAAAAAGGCTAATTGTGTGGACATGGTCCTTCTGTCTGCAAAGGACAGGGCCCTATGTGCGAATATATATTGCTTCTAGCACACGTGAGCCACACTGCAAGCTTGACTGATGCAGGGTAAATTGTTATTCCCTTTACAGTTGGTATTCTTGTGAATTCTGTCCTAATGAGTGCGAGATGAAAAGATTTGATGGCACATCATTTTTTCCAGCAATACTCAAGTTCTGCGCTACCAAACAGAAATTTGGAAATATTACATTTGATCCCCACATCCAAATCATTTATATAGAGTGTGAACTGCTGTGGCTTCAGCACTGATCCTTGCAGTATCCCACCAGTAAATGCCTGCCATCTTGACAATGACCTGTTCATTCTTACTCTCTATTTTCTGTCTGTTAACCAATTCTCAATCCATACCAGTATATTATCCCCAATCCCGTGTGCTCTAATTTTGATTACTGACCTTCTGTGTGAGACGTTATTGAAAGCCTTCTGAAAATCCAAATGCACCACATCCACTAGTTCTCCTTTATCTATACTACAGATAACATCCTCAAAAAACTCCAAAAGGTTTGTCAAACATGGTTTCTTTTTCATAAATCCAAGTTGATGCTACCCAATCATGTCATTATTTTCTAAGTGCCCAGTTATCACATCCTTTGTAATAGATTTTAACATTTCCCCTACTACTGATGTCAAACTAATAGGCCTATTGTTCTCTGTTTTGCCCTCACTCCCTTCTTAAATAGTGGGGTTATATTTTCTACTTTCCAGTCTGCAGGAACATTTCCAGAGCCTATAGAATTTTGAACGATAACCACCAACGCATTCATTATCTCTGTAGCTACCTCCTTCAACACTCTGGGAAGTAACTCATCTGGTACAGGGGATTTATCAATCCAATTAATTTTTCAAGTATGACTTCTTCATTAATATTAATTTATTTCAGTTCCTCATTTTCACAAGTCCCTTGGTTCCCTAGTATTTCTGGTAGATTTTCTGTACCTTCCTCTGTGAAGACAGGTACAAAGTAATTGTTTAGTTTCTCTGCCATTTCCCTATTCTCCATTATAAATTCACCTGTCTCTGCCTGTAACAGACCAACATTTGTCCTTGCTAATCTTTTCCTTTTCACATACCTAAAGAAGTTCCTACAGCCTGTCTTTATGTTTCTTGATAGCTTGCGTTCATATTCTCTTTTCCCTTTCTTTAACAGTTTTTTGGTGCTCCTTTGCTGGATTACAAATTGCTCCCAATGCTCAGGCTTAAAACCTTTTCTGGAACCTTATAAGCGACTTCCTTTGATCAATGCAATCTTTAACTTCTTTTGTTAGCCACAGTTGATTTATCTTCCCTGTTGGGTTTTTGTGTCTTCGAGGAATAGATCTATCTGTTGTCAAGATGGCAGGCTGTTACCTGTCATTGCAAGGATCAGTGCTGAAGCCACAGCAGTTCACACTCTATATAAATGATTTGGATGTGGAGATCAAAAGTAACAATTATTTAAATATTAGCCATTACCTGTCTATCACAGCCAACTTGCCCCTCATACCTTCCTAGCTTCCTTTGTTCAGATTTAAGACCCTAATTTTAGAATGAACTATGTTACTTTCAAACTTAATGTAAAACTCTTTCATATTATGCTCCTTATTACGTAAAGGCTCCTTTACTGCAATGTTATTAATTAGCCATTTTCCATTACATATTACTAAATCTAAAATAGCTTGACCCCTAGTTGGTTCTTCAACATACTGCTTCAGAAACCCATCCTAACACGCTCCAGGAATTCATCCTCCAAAGCATTAGTCCTAATCAGGTTAACCCATTCTCTATGTAAATTAAAGTCGCCTATTATTATCCATGTTACAGAGAGCTCTAATTACCTGATGTATACCATGCCCATCATTACTACTGCAGTTTGGTAGCCTGTAAACAACTCCTAGAAATGTTTGCCACCCCTTGCTATTTCTCAGCCCACCCTAACTGATTCTACATCTTGATCCTTCAATCTAACATCCCCTCTCACTAATGTACTAATCTCATCCCTTATTAACAGCACTACCTCACCTCCTTTCCCTTTTTGCATATCTTTCCTAAATGACAAATATCCTCGAAAATTCAGTTCCCAGTCTTGGTCACCCTGTAACCACGTCTCCATAATACCAATTGAATCATACCCATTGACTTCTATTTGTGCCTTCAAATCATCTACATTGTTGAGAACGCTGCATGCATTCTGACAGATTGCCCATTATTCCACATTTGATGTCTGTCTTCACACTGTCTGCCTTTTAATTTCACTTCTTACTTTTCTATTTCCTGTTGCCAGTTTTGCTTCCCTCCAACCTGAGCTCCTCTCAGATTCCCATTCCCCCGGCCAATCTAGTTTAAATCCTCCCCAACAGCACGAGCAAATCTCCCTGCAAGGATGTTAGTCCCAGCCCTGTAACACATCCATCTTGAACAGGTCCCACCTGCCCCAGAACTGGTCCCAATTCCTCAGAAATCTGATGCCCTCCCTCCTACACCAATTCTCCAGCCACATGCACAATCGCTTATTTCTCCGATTCCTATGCTTTCTGGCACATGGCACTGGGAGTAATCCTGTGATTACTGCTTTTAAGGTTCTGCTTTTTAATTTATTTTCTAGTTCCCTAAAATCTGCTTTCAGGATATCATCCCTTTTTCCACCTAAATTGTTGATACCAATGTGGGCAATGACTTCTAGCTGTTCATCCTCCTCCAGGAAAATGTTCTGCAGCCGCTCCATGAGATCCTTGACCCTGGCACCAGGGAGGTAACACAGCATCCTGGAGTCATGTCTACAGCCGCAGAAACGCTTAGAAATTAAAGTGCCCAGAATTGCACACAGTCTTCAGATTGTGACTTTTCCAATGCTCAATTCAAGACTTGAACAACTTGTTTGAATTTACGATTATGGTTGCAACAGAGATTTCCAGGTATTTGGTTAGATTTAATGATAATTTGATATTTACAGTATAATTTCACGAGGGGTCAATAACCATCTTGAATCCTTTTCCTACTAAGAAGTGTTTGGCATGATTGTTCAAATAATTTCCAAGTTTTTTAGTTATTTCAATTCCTTCCCATTGCAAAAGATTTTTAAAGGATTCGGTTCTGGTTATTGGTTTGCCAACTGTTCATGATGTGCAAAACTAGCACTGTATTTACCTCCTTCCTGTCTAGTTGACACAATGATCAGGAGCTTTCCTTGCTCACCATTGCCATCTATTGGCAATAAGTGAGAAATTCATTGCATCCTCCAGTGTTTAAATCCACAATAACAAAATTCAAAGAAGCCCAGAACTGGAAAAATTACAATTTCTTGTAAATTTAGTTTAGTAATATTAATGGTTATATTATAATTTTAGTTCTTGATACTAATATTAGTGGAAGAAAATACCAGCCTACAGCATTAAATTGTTGCACAGAGGTGTCAGCAGTAGCTTAATAGAACTTCTCGCTACTAGTCAGAAGGTTCTGGGTTCAAGTCCCACTCCAGGACCTGAGCACAAAAATCAAGGCTTATACTCCAATGCAGCACTGAGGGGATGCTGTACCATTGGAGGTGCTGTCTTTTAGGTGTGACGTTAAGCTGAGCCCCTGCTTGCCATCTCAGGTGGACCTGAAAGAACCCATGGCACTGCTTGAAGAAGAGCAGGGGAGCTATCCCCAGTGTCCAAGCCAATATTTAACCCTCAATTACTATCACAAAAACGGATTATCTGGTCATTATCAGATTGCCGCTTCTTGGAGGTTGCAGTGCACAAATTGGCTGCTGCATGGCCTACATTACAACAGTGACTATATCTCCAAAAATACTTCATTGGCTGTGAAGTGCTTTGGGACATCAGGTGGTTGTAAAAGCTGTGATATAAATGCAAGCCTTTCCTTCATTTTAAAATTAAATTTCCAAAATAAGAGATACAGTTCTTTCATTTTGAATTGAAACAAATTATGTTGTGATAATATTTCCAGTATTTCTTCATAGTAGCTTTCTAGTGTAAAAACCATAGCTACACTTAAATTACCCATGAAGGAATTGGGCTGTGTCTATTTGGAAAGAATTGTTTTTATATAGAATCTTCCTTAACCTCAGGGTGTGCAAAAGCATTTCAGAGCTAATGAAGTATTTTTTGAAGTGTAGTCTCTGCTGTAAAGTAAAAGAACAGCCAGTTTGTGCACAGCAAGCTCCCACTAATGACCAGATAATTTGATTTAATGATGCTCGTTGAAGGGCAAATGATTGTCAGGACACCAGGAGACTTTTCCTCCTCTTCTTTATTAGTGGGAGGAAGAGGAGGAGGAGGGGGAGAATGGCTCTCAGCAAGAGGACATATCCTATCTGAACTTCAGTTATGACCAATCAGATAATGTCAATTCCTCACTGAGGAATCTGCCAAGTAATGTTACCACAACTCCAAGGTTCACATTGCCATGAAGGTGGTCCTTGCTATAGATTTTCATCTGTCTGGTTCCGTCTAGGCACCTGCTGGGAATATTAGCAACATCTTGCAACTTGCAGTGTGCTATTTCATAAGGAAGGTCACTGAGGCTCTCTATGAAAAGTGAAATAACTTAATTTCATTCCCTATTTCCATCGTGAAGCAAGTGGAATAACCACAACAGTTAGCACATATTGCAGGTTTCCCCCTGATGCAGGATACCACTGACAGCACACATATTGCTTTGCATCTATATTGTGTCGACTCTCTCATGTATCTGAACTGAAGAGGATGACACTTGCTCAACATGCAGCAGATGTGTGACCATAGACAGGACACCATGCAGGACAATGCCTGGTAGCCTAGCAGCAGTTATGATGCATTAATGCGGCACCAATCTACTGTACTTCAACCAGTGTAACAAACCAAACCAAATTGAGCAACAAAGATGGGATAAGCTTCATGACCTCAGTTTACAACTCATGCACACATGTTCACCAGGTATATAACAAGAGCAATGGTGCTGCAAGAAATTGGATAGAGCAGGTATTTGGTGTCCTGAAGCAATGACTCTGCTGCCTGGACCACTCTGGAGGAAAACTGCAGTACTCTGCTGAGTGGATGTTAAGATTCATTATTGAACTCTGCATGCTGCTCAACATTACTGTCATGGGAGAACAGCCCTTGCCACCACCTATCAGGCAAGAAGCTGATGAGCAGGAACATGAAGAGAAGGCAGAGGAAGTCGAGGAAGAGAAATGGAGGCTGCAAATTAGACAGACCCTTTCTACTCAGGTTTTGCATGAACAACTAATCCAATATGTTACGACCAGGTGAGTAGGAGTCAGTTAGCACCCCTCTATTCAGCTTCCTAGGTTGATCACAACTAAGGTTTAAGTTTGTTTTTTATGAGGTTATGCCTTTTCCAAATCAGAATGTATTTAACTTTTGAGCAGTGAGTAATAAGGAGCCAATCAAGCAAGATTTACCGGAGTGAAAGAAGGAGCAAATTTATTCACCGTTAAACCCGAGGGAAGTTAGAGTCCAAAAAAAAGTTAAAAGAATATACGGTTAAGTGTCCTTTGATTGTTCTGGAGATGTAGATTTTTAAATGTTGCAGCTGGTTTGGATTAGCTGGTTTCATGAATGCAGTCAGATGTAGAAGATGTTACAATTCTTACGAGATCTCAGTTCATTGGTAGATTTCTAGTAAAGGTGACTTCTGAACCAGGCAATACGCTTGTTCCAAAAGAGAGAGAGAGAGAGAGCTCAGCTTTGAACCTGTTCCCTCTGCTGAAAACTGTCTTCAATCTCTTGCAGCGGTTCCAGCCTGGCCTGATATTCTTCACCCATTGTGTATTTCCAAGGGGTTTTGGGTGGGTCTGTCTGTGTCAGACATTGTTTCAATATCCAGTACTTTGCATTTTAATATCTCTTCCTTAGACAGCGATGAATTTTGGTAGTAATCTGAATTATAGGAAATGTCTCCCTCTTTGCACTCCTCTGAGGGTAACTTGTTTGTTTTCTCACCTTCACATTGAAAGATGACCTTGCATTTCTAAGTAGTTTGTTCTGTCTCATTTCGAATTGCAAAATTTCCAGTCAGTTGGAAGTTGAAAAATCACGTTTTCAAAAATAAAGGGCAAAGCCTAATGACAAATAGGAATGCTAGTAATATCAAGTCAATTCTCCAATCACCAACATACTTGTTATCTGTCCTCTGTCATTGTCCATTACCTATATGCAAAAATAAAAGCTAACACAAAATATACATTCCAATTGAACCTTAATAATTAAATCATGCATACAAAAATGAACTAATCATCCAGCATCATGGAATTAGAATTACAGCACAGAAGGAGACCACTCAGCCTGTCATGTCAGTGCCATCTCTCTAAATGAGCAATTCACCCATTCACTCACCTTCTCTCTATAATCCTGCACATTCTTCCTTTTTAGATAATTACCTGTTCCCTCTTGGAGGCCTAGATGTGAATCTGCCTCCACCACACTCTCAGTGCATTCTAACTGCTCGCTGCATGAAAAGGTTTCTCCTCATCTCTCCATTGCTTCTTTTGCCAATTACCTTAAAACTGTGCCCTCTCATTCCCAATCCTTCCAACACTGGGAACAGTTTTTCCCTATCTCCTCCTACCCTTGTGCATTCCCTTACTGCCTGTCTTCTGTCTTTGACTGTCCCAGTCCTCCCACACACTGTTACTCCAGTGACTGCAGCTCTGCTGGCAGAGGACTAGTGACTTCAGTGGGCGTGATTGCAGATGACCTTGAAAGATGACTCCGAGCAGCTCTGTGCCTTGAAGGCTCAGCTTCAGACTGCACCACCCCAGCATGGATGGCAGCAGCCCTGCTTGGCTAGCTGGCTGGCAACATCAAGGGCGCTGGCAAAGTGGAAGTGGGTGGGAGCACGAATGCTGTCATCCTGAGAGAGGTTTGTATGCCATGGAACCGCTGTCACTCACCCAGGACAGCATTTCAGCAATCCTAGTAATCTGTTAGGATTAGAATGCTAGACTGCTATGTCACCCTGCAAGCTCCTTTGAACGCTGGTATCAAGAGTCATGATGGCAGCAGCCTAAGCATCCATTGTTGGGTGACTCGCTGTTTATGCTACAATGTTAGAATGGCAAAGTAGGCCTTTCCCCCTCCAGTTATTTACTGCTTCTCTGATAGTGTGCCACCTTCTTCTGACAAAAGAGAGGAAATAGTATGAGCTAGTGACATGCATAGGATGTCGTTTGGTGCAGTGGATCATCTCTACCTCTGAGCCTGAAATTCATGGCTTGAGTCCCACTCTGGGACTTGAAGACCTTGGAAGGTGTATTCATAAATAACCAAAAAGGTTGATTATCAACCTGCAAGTCCTTCCAATATGCCTATGGTAGGTGGTAAGAGCAGGATAATCTCTTGGTCAGCCAGAATCTTCAGGGGGCAAAGGCAAACCACTGCAGTACCTTGCCAAGCATAAACTTGGACCAACACATGGAAGTGCATAACAAAAACAAAAATACCTGGAAAAACTCAGCAGGTCTGACAGCATCTGCGGAGAGGAACACAGTTAACGTTTCGAGTCCAAATGACTCTTCATCGGAACTAAGGAAAAATAGAAAAGAGGTGAAATATAAGCGGGTTTATGGGGGGGTGGGACAGGCAGAGCTGGATAGAGGGCCAGTGATAGGTGGATATTGCCAAAAGATGTCATAGACAAAAGGACAAAGAGTTGTTGACAGTAGTGACATTAGCTAAGATATGTGCTAATGGTGACATTAAGGGTAGAAAGCAGGATGAGGGAGTGCATGATGGCCAATGCCCTCTTAAGACATGGTACCACTCATGCACTCTGCTTGGGTGATGTGCCCATCACAGCTGAAAGCTGCCAGTGTGAGCAAGATGTAAGATGTGGGTGTGAGAATTGCAACAATGCCAAGTATGTGAGTGTGAGGTGAAACATAAAAATGAATCAGACTGATAAAACAGTGCTTCTCAAAGATTTTCCCAGCGTGACCCCATTTTAATGTCTCAGACTTCATGTGACCTCTGAGTGAAAATTTTGGGGTAGAGTTGCCGAACGGGTTGGGGGGAAGCGAGGAGGCTTCAGTTATTGAGCAGGGAGCAGTGAAGGAGTTGAACGTGCCCCATCTCCCCATACTTTACCCTGCCATCATGCCTCCTTCACTTCCCGATCTGCCCCTCATTTCAACCCCCCATCTCCCCCTCCTTCACCCCCAAGCTCCCCTTCCTTTACCTCCATATCTCCCTCCTTTTATGCCCAAGCTGCCTTTCCTTCACCTCCCCATTTCCCCCTCCTTCACCCTCAACTTCCCTTCCTTCAGCTCCTCATCTCTCCCTCCTTCACCTCCCCATCTCCTCCTCCTTACACCCCATCTCACTGTCCTTTACCCACCTTCTGCCCTTCTTTCACCCCCAACTCCCCCGCCTTCATCCCCATCTCTGTCTGATGTAAAGGCAGTGTTTCTCAAAAAAAACCTGCCTGTTAACAGGCTTCTTTGATGTAGCAGCATCAGGCCTCAAAGAGCAGTCCATTAGGTCATGCCCACCAACAAAAAAATACATGGATTTAAAAATGCCTCGCAGCTGTCAGAAATCAGTCCGAGCTAAATGGCAGCCATTGCTGCCTAGGATCTCGTGATCCCAAAACACCATCTCACGACCCCACAGGGAATTCTGACCCACAGCTCTGGAAGACCCATGATAGAGATTGATGGTATATTAACTGTATATTAATTGAGCATTTAACTGTATTTAAGCATGTTACAATTATGAGATTTATAAGTTTATTATATATTTTTTATTCATTTGTGGGATGTAGACATTCTGGCTAGGCCAGCATTTATTGGCCATCTGCAATTGCCCTTGTTCAGAAGGCATGTAAGAGTCAACCGCATTGCTGTGGGTCTGGAGTCACATGTAGGCCGGACCAGGTAATGACAGCAGATTTCCTTCCCTTATGGGCATTAGTGAACGAGATGGATTTTTGTGACAAATGGCAATGGTTTTGTGGTCATCATTAGACTTTTAATTCCAGATTTCTATTAGATTTGAACCCTAGTCCCCAGAGCATTACTCCTAGGTTTCCGGGTTACCAGTCCAATGGCGATACCTCTATGCCACTGTCTCCTCCTATGCCATGACCTGCCCCTAATTTTGGGACTGTAGCTTTAAATTTAGAGGAACTGAAGGAGTCATGTGACCTGTTCTGAAGCCTGCCTGACAGTAAGCCTGGGTAGTTTGATTGTTAGAGTTCAAAGAAAGGCTTAGGGTGGAATCATCCCAGATTTGCACTAAGTACGGTAGCGGGCGAGAAAAAGGATGTTTTACCTGCTGGCTGTAATGGCAGTTGTTGCGCTGTATCATCCCAATCCTAGTTCATTGGTCATGCATTCCCGGGAAACACACTGCTTTGCTGGCAAGCGGCCTCCGATTCACCCACCACGCTGTCACCTCATCGCTTCCCCACGCTGGATGCCATATTTAAAGTGCAGCTGCGTGCACACTTCTCAGTGCTTCCAGCCCTGGACTGCAGCACAGAGACATGGCCCCAAAAGACAAGAAGACTGCAGTCCCCTGATTCAGTGACACGTCCCTGGGACACCTCCTGGACTTCATTGGAGCCCGCTGCAATGTCCCCTACCCCACTCTGGCTGTGGGAGGCCCATCAGTGTCACCAGTCTGTCTTGGGAGATGGCAGTCAGTGTCAATGCTGCACAGAAGAGGTTCACCATCCAGTGCAGAAAGAGGATGTGATCTTACCTGTGCTGCCAGGGTAAGGCAACCCTCTCATCACTCTAAACTCACACACTCACAAGGCCATCACATATTCACTGGCATCTCACTCATTGCCAGCTCAAGGGATATCGCCACTCACTCTTCCACAACACCCTCACATCTCCATCTGGCCGCCTTCTCTGGAGACCACTCCTCAGTCCTCACCCTCTTGAGGCCACTTGCACAGAACAACGTGTCCTGGGATACTCCCCCTTTCTCAGTAATGTCCTAGCCGTGCAGCCTCTTCCCTTGCCTGAAGCCACTTCTCTCGCTTCCCCAAGTAAGCCATAGCGCTGCAGCCATTGAAAAGCCAGCCCTACCTTAATGCCGGTCTTGTAAGTGGAGACCTGCCCATGAGCCTGTTCTAAAAGTGATGTGGTGCTGCCTGTGAAACTTGGCACTGATGACCACAAGTACTGCCCAAAGCAAGGTAAGCAAACAATCCTCAAAATCCTGAGCAAAGTGCAGATTGCCAGGTGCACATCGCTTATGTTTAGTTGTGAAACACATTGGCATGCAATCATGCCAACGTGCCTGAATGATTCAGTGTGGGGGAATGATTCCAGCTAGCTGGATTTATAATGATATGCAGATGTATTACAATCAAGTTCCTGATGTGCAGTGGTGAGAAATGCGGCCCACCTTGGTTGGGTGGAGTGGTCGGTTGCAAATTAACCGTGAAACTAATTTTTGGCCTTGCTGCCATATTGTCCACTCGCGCCCACCATGATGCCCAATGCCAACGGGCACAGAAAATTCCACCCTTTGTTTGTTTTACTGAGAAGAAGGTGCAAGGTATTAATGCTGGGAGGCAATGGCAATAGTCTCTGAGTTTACAGTGAGTAGACTGTGAGTCTCCCTAACTCCCAGAAAGGTGTGGTACTGGGTTGTAAATATTGTGTTGTAAACTGTCTATTTCTAAGGTGAAAGGGAGTTGAGGTCAAGGATAGCCAATCAGCATTTCTAACTAGATACAAGGTTAATGTGTTTCATATTGCTATAGGAAAGAGGGCTGAGGAAGCTATTTTTGAGATCAGGTTGCAGCTTTACCTATAAATAATGAATATCACAGGCAGAAAGCCGTTCTCTGTAGTCAACAGAGAGGACAGGCTGCTTGGCTTTGCAAACCACCACAGCAGGATGCGGTAAGGAGACAGTCTCTAGTCAAAAGATGCACCCTGCAGCTATCTAAGGATTGGAAGATTTATGCTAGCATGGGCATTGGGACTAAGAATTGTCGGAACAGGCTTTATTGCTGGTGGTGGATTTAAGGAACTCTCTGAAAACTGAGGAAAATACCTGGAGACAGTCACCTGAAGTTACGACTCAGTGAAACAGGATACGGAAACCTATTGGAAATTGTTAGCAACTGTGGAATGTTTGCTAAAAGGACTGTAATTCCATGGAGAATGTGATGGGTGATAAGTATAAAAGGGGAATGTCACTTTCTATGGTTTAAATTATAAGTTGCGTAGAAAAAGAAAATATTGTTTAGTCAATGGTTTTTTTAGTCATTCCTTACAGTAAAATTTTTAAAACATGAAATCTTGTGTCATTCTTTCAACTAGTAACTGGAAGCTCGAATCTCTTTTTAAAAGTTAATGGTTTCTACAGAGACCATAACAAGTGGTAGGTATTAACTGGACAGTCACTTGTATATATTGGAACAGACTGAAACTGTGGTTGTTTGGAGGTGCATGTTCATAGTGTTTTTTTTATAATTAAAATATTTAAAAATGTGTCACGATTGGGATCCAGTTATATCTTTCAATGCCTGTCTTTCTAAAATAGAACAAGCAGACGAGTGATGGAGGCACGGTATTGTGAGCAGCGGCTGAGGCTAATGGTGCAGTTACTTCAGAACTAAGACCATCAGAAATAGAACCCAGATTAGGCCATTCAGCCCTTTGAACATGCTCCACCATTCAGTTAGGTCATGGCTGATCATCTACCTCAATCTGTACTATCCCCATTCCCCTTGATTCCCTTAGTATCCAAAAATCTATTGCTATCAGAATATATGCAGCAGTTGAGTAACCACAGCTTTCTTGGGTAGACGACTGCAGATTCTCAACTCTTTGCATGAAGAAATTTCTCCGCATGTCGGTGCTAAATGGCTGGCCAGTTTTTCTGAGCCGGTGACCCCTAGTTCCAGATCCTGTCTGATTTTCATACCCAGGAGAAACACCCTCACAGCATCTACCCTGTCAAACCCCTTAAGAATTTCAGATATATCAATGAGATCACCTCTCACTCTTCTAAACTATAGGGAATATAAGTTGAGTCTACTCAATCTTTTCTCATAGGGCAATCCCCTCATTCCAAGAGTGAGAAAGATTTGGTACTGAGGGTGCCTTCAATACCTTCCCACTCAGGAAAACATCAAGAAATAGAGGGCACAGATTCAAAATAATTGGCAAAAGCAGTAAATGTGGTGAGGAAAAATTTTTCATCCAGAGGTGGTTGTCTGAGACAAACTTACTGAAAGGGTGGTGGAGGAAGAGTCACATCAAGGTATTCAAAAGGGAATTGGATTGCTACCTGAAAAGAGAGAATGTGCAAGGCTATGGGAATAAGGCAGTGGAGTGGAACTAAGTGGAATGCTGTTTCAGAGAGCCAGTGCAGACTCAATGGGCCGAATGGCCTCTTTCTGCACCGTAAAGATACTATGATACTAACTTCTACCACTTGTGTGATGTCATTTGCCTTCTGTCAATGCATCCAAGTCCTAGCATTAATTTCCATGATTAACTTCTCCTACTGCCTTCTTGTCATATTGGGCAGAATTTTCCGGTAGGCGTGCAGGGACGGGCCTGACACACCGACGCTTAAAATGACGTGCAATGATGTCGGGCGTGTGTCTTGACATCATCGCGCGTCATCGTGATATTTCGTTCAGTGGCCACGAGCCTGAGTCAGCTGTGGGCCCACCGAAATGCAAACGGCCTATTAAGGCCATCAAGAAATTAATTAAAGCACTTAAGAATGCTGCCCGTCCAAAATTAAAGTTCACGGGCAGGTGAAAAGCCCAAGTGGCCTTCATGTTTTTCAGGAAACCTCATCCACAGGCCGGATGAGGTTCCTAAACCTTTCACTAAATAAGTAAATAAATTCTCATAAATGTAACAACATGTCCCAACTCATGTGACACAGTCACATGAGGGGACATGCTTAAATAAATTTTAAAATAAGTTATTCAATCCTTTTGCTATCCATTCAGTCTCTCTGAGGCAACTCCGTGCCTCAGGGAGATTGTTGCGCTCTTTTGTGCACATGCGTGAAAGAGCGCAGGCCCTGACACTCCCTCCTCCCCCTGCCTGCACTGGTAGTGCTGAGCACTACTGGCCGTGTATTATGCTGGGCGGGCCTTAATTGGCCCGCCCGCATAAAATGGCGGTGCACAGCCAATCGCGGGCAGCAATCAGCTCTGCGCCCTCCCAGCCCGCCCGCCATAGGAAAAATCCTGGCCATTGTTGCAGGGCTTCCTGACACCCTGAAGTTACAGAACACCTCCCCTACTTTCCAGTTCCTCCACCAAGACCCCCATTGCAGCATCCAAAAATCGGTGGCCCACCCTCTCCTGTGGTCAGTCATTCTCCTCTCTTTCCAAGTTCAGGTTCAGTTGCAGACTCCCAGTATCTACTCCAGCCACAATGCCTTTTAAGAAGTGCAGGCTAGCTTTAAGTAGTGCGGTCTAGCTTTATTTAGTGCGTTTGTAACAATATTGAGGCCCCTGTTGATGCATGAAGCCAATGAAAAGTGCAGGGTGCACCAGCTCTGTGGACAAATCATGATATTTAGCAAAAAGCTGGATGCTGCCCGCATTCCACTCAACAGACATACGTCAATTGTGATTCCCGTTCTTGTTTTGAGGGTTAACCAATTTAATCCCCCTCTCAGGTCCCTAGACGGTCTAATTCATGTGCGGATTCTGCCTTATGATATCTGTGCCAGTACCTGAGAGCGCTATCATTGGTTGAAAGCTGGCACTTATTTCTTGCACAACACAATATTTGATTTCACTTACAGTCATACAAGTGTTTCATTTATCAGATTCTTATATAGGGCTGGTACATTTTTAAAACTATATGGTCAAAATATTTTTTAAGATGTAGAGATCTCCCAAAACTCTGCTCATAGTCAACACCCTTAGACACTCTTGTGGGACTATCCTCGCTTGTTTCCACTATTATCTATCCAGTCATAGCCAGAACATCTCTAGCAATGTCTTCTCTTGCCAGTGCCACACCTTCCTATTTTTCATCTATATATTGTGTCTTGACATATCAAATGGGGTCAGGTTCCACATATACATCACAACAGCTTTCCATCATTCTCAAATTGTTAAACATCCTACAGCCAGTTCATGAAGGAGGAGACCAGAAGTCAATCTTTATTCAGTTTTGGATTATTCACAAAGGGAGACATTAGAAATGTATACCACTTAACTCTACAGCATACAGCCAATGTCAATAAATGTCTCTTTATATATGCACAAGTAATTGGAAGGAAGTTAAGGATGGTATCAAATTAAAAGAAAACATGTACAATGTGGCAAAGACTAATGGTAGGACAGAAGATTGGGGAAACTTTAGAAACCAGCAAAGGATGACTAAATAAAGAGGGAGAAATTGGAGTATGAGAGAAAACTAGCAATAAATATAAGAACAGACAGTAAAAGCTTCTACAAATACATAAAAAGGAAAGAAAAATAACTGAAGTGAACATTGGTCCACTGGAGGGTGAGACTGGGGAATTAATAATGGGAAACAAGGAAATGGCATAGACTTTGAACAAGTATTTTGTATCTGACTTCATAGTAGAAGGCACAAAAAGCCTCCCAAGAATTGTAGAACAGCAGTGGGGCAAAATGGAACTTAAAAACAATCACAATCACTGGAGAAAAAGCATGTGAAAAGCTAATGGGACTATAAGCTGACAAGTTCCCTGGACCTGATGGCCTGCATCCTAGTATCTTAAAGGAAGTAGTTGCAGAGATAGTGAAGGCATTGTGTAATCTTCCAAAATTCTTGAGAATGTGGAAAGGTCCCAGCAGGTTGGAAAATCATAAATGTGACACCTCTGTTCAAGAAAGGAGGGAGACAGAGGGCAGAGAGCTAACGGCCAGTTAATCTAATATATGTTTTTGGGAAAATGCTAGAGTCCATTATTAAGGAAGCAAAAGCAGAGCATGCAGAAAATCAAAATACAATCAAGCAAAGTCAGCATTGCTTTGTGAATGGGAAATCAGATTTAACAAATTTATTGGAGTTCTTTGAAAATGTAACAAGCATGGTGGATGGAGGGGAAACCGACAGATTGAGTATATTTGGATTTCCAAAAGACATTTGATATGGTGCTACTTAAAAGGTTACTGCACAAGATAAGAGTTCATGATGTTGGGAATGAAAGATTAGCATAGATAGAGGATTGGATAACTAACAGGAAACAATGGCCAGAATTTTCCAGCCCCCTGAGACAGGTTTCCCCGCGGCAGGGTCGGCAAGCCATTGAACTCCCTGCTCACATCGTTGGGACCGGAAGATCCCGCCAGTGTGAAAGGCTGGAAAATTCTGGCCGAAGAGTTGGGATAAATGAGTCATTTTCAGGTTGGCGAACTGTAACTAGTGAATCAGTAACTGCGCCTCAACTTTTACGATCTATATTAATGAATTAGATGAAGAGACCAAATTTGGCTGTTTTTCAGCCAAATTTGCTGATTATACAAAGATAGGAAGGAAAACAAGTTGTGAGGAGGGTACAAAGTGTCGGCATGGGGATATGGATAGGTTAAGTGAATGGACAAAAATTTGGCAGATGGAGAATGATGTGGGAAAATGTGATAGTGCGCACTTTGGCAGGAAGAAAAGAAAAGCAGAATATCACTTAAAAGGAGAGAGACCGCAGAATGCTGCGGTACAGAGACACTTGAGTCTCCTTGTATGTGAATCACAAAAAGTTAGCATGTAGGTCCAGCAAGTAATCAGAAAGGTAAGTAGAATGTTGGCATTTATTGAAAGGGAGATGGAGTATAGCATACATACATATGAACTAGGAGCAGGAGTAGGCCACGGCCCCTTGAGCCTACTCCGTCATTCAAAAATATTACAGCAGATCTGATAGTAACCTCAACTCCACACCCCAGCCTATCCCTGATAACATTTCACCCCCTTGCTTATCAAGAATCTATCTACCTCTGCCTTAAAAATATTTAAAGACTCTGCTTCCACTGTCTTTTGAGGAATACGGTTCCAAAGACTCCAAACCCTCTGAGAGAAAAAAATTCTCCTCATCTCTGTCTTAAATGTACAACTCCTTATTTTTATATAGGCACCCCTAGTGAGTAGGGAGTATAAGTAGAGAAGTTTTGGTACAACTGTACAGTGCATTGGTGATACCACACCGAGAGCACTGGATACAGCTTTGGTTTCCTTACTTAAGGAGGGATATACTTGCAATAGAAGCAATTCAGAGAAGGTTCATTAGGCTGATTCCTGGGTTGTCTTATGAGGAAAGGTTGAGCAGGTTGGGCGTGTGGTCATTGGAGTTTAAAAGATTGAGAGGTGATCTTATTGAAACCTAAGATTCTGAGTGGACCTGACAGGGTAGATGACGAGAAGACGTATCCTCTACCAGGGGAATCTAGAACTAGGAAGCCACAGTTTAAAAATAAGGGGTCTCCCATTTAAGATGGCTGTTATGACCAGGTGAGCAGAAGTGAACTGGTTCCCTTCTATTCGGCCTCCTTGTTTGGTCACAACTAAGGTTTAAGTATTATTTTCACAAAATGATGCTGTTTCTGAATTCAAATATATTTAACTATTTATGCAATGATCAATAAAGAGCCAATCAAACAAGGTTTTCTTGAGTTATATAAAGTAAATTTATTGACCACTAAACCCCAGAGAAAAAATAATAAAAACGCAGCATCACATGCACACACACAGGTACCAGAAACAAGGGAAGTTAGAGACCAATGAGAAAAGTCAAAAGAATATTCGGAAAAGCATCCGTTAATTATCACAGAGGCCTAGGTCTTTAAACATTGTGACCAATTTGGATTGGCTGGTTTCATGGATGCAGCCTTGATGTGAAGATGTTGCAATTATTATGAAACTCAGTTCACTGTTAGATTTCTAGTAATATTGGCTTCTTAATCAGGCAATACATTTGTTCCAAAAGAGAGGGAGGGAGAAAGCTCAGCTTTCGGCCTGTTTCCTCTTCTGAAAATTGTCTGTGTTGGTTGCAGCCTGGCCTGTTATATTTTACCAATTGTGTGTTTCCAAGGGGTTTTGGGTGAGTCTGTCTGTGGCAGCAATTGTTTCAATATCCAGCACTTTGTATTTTAATGTCTCTTCCTCAGACAGTGATAAATTTTGATGGGTCTCTGAATGATAGGAAATGTCTCTCTTTTCACATTGCACTGAGGGTGACTTGTTTGTTTTTTCACCTACATCTTGGAAGGTGGCCTTGCATTTTTAAGTATTTTGTTCTGTCTCATTTCAAGTTGCAAAATTTCCAGTCAGTTGAAAGTTTGAATCTTTTTAAAAATAAAGGGGCATAGCCTTGTGACACAAAGATGAGAAGGAATATTTTCTCTGAAAGTGCTGTTGGTCTTTGGAAATCTCTTCCACAGAGGTCTTAGTCATTGAATATATTCAAGGCTGAGTTAGACAAATTTTGATTGATGTGATTTGTTTGGTGTCAAGGTTTATGGTGGACAGGCAGAAAAGTTGAGTTAAGGCGACAATCAGATCAGCTGAAAGGTCTACTCCTGATGCTATTTCTAATGATCTTATAATTATCCAGTGAGTGCCCCCTACCTGTAGACATTTAACTTTAAGTTATACAATTATGCAACTCTTAGGAAAGATTTCCTTTATAAAGGAGAAGACTAAGAAGACATCTGATAAAGTGTTTAGCATTATGAAGTAGCTTGCTAGGGTGCAAATGGAAAACTGTTTCCAATTGTGTGTAAGTCTAGAACAAGGGGACATAAATATAAAATGACCAGTAACTGATAACACAATAATTTTGGAAAAATTATCAGATGGTGGAAATGTGAAACTAACTGCCATGGAAAGTGGTTGGGGTTGATAATGATGAATTTAACATTGGTTTGCTGCATACATAAAACCCCTCCATGGATTGTCACCTTGATATAGTGGAGAGGCTTGTGCACTCCGATGATCCTTGCTCCTGGTAGAGTCACACTGGTGGAAAGGTTGGGGGGAGGTGCCAGGCAAAGTGTGGTCCAAAAAGTCCTCAATGGCAGGACAGGCAAAGGATGACAGTGCATCTCACCAGCTACAAAGGCGGAAGAAAGCTGCAAGAAGACAAGTCACTGAAATCTGACCAACCCATCAAGGTTGAGTGGACAATGATGTCGTCCCAAGGTTTCCATGTCAAACCAAGTCATGCACAGGCTTCTAGCAGGATCAATTTATTCAGTAAATCATGGGGCTCAATGGATTGTGTTCCAAAGATTTGGATATCCAAGAAGCCTTATCACAACCCTGCAATTGTTTCATGATGATATGACTACAACTGTCTTGAGATCTGAAACATATGCTTTCAGAATCCGGACCAGGGTCATGCACAGTTCTGTGATTGCCTCCATACTATTTACAATCTATCTGACAGTGGCAACTCACCTCATCAAAGATCAATTGCTCTCTGGTTTCCATTTTAAATATTGGCTAGATGGAAAACTCTTTAACTTCAGTTGCCTCTGTGCCAAAATTAAACTGACCACCAGAGACATACATGATTTACAGTTTGTGGATGACTGCAGTGTCATTGCCCACTCTGCACCGGATTTGCAAGCCACTTTCAATCTCTTCAATTCTTCATACAAGAAACTTGACTTGTCCTTAAATCTTGCCAAGACTTAACTCATATATCAACCCAGACCAGGTTAGCCAAATATTCCACCTCCCATATGTGTTGAAGGGGAGACTTTGGAATATGTTGAGTACTTCCCATACCTTGATAGCCACCTCTTTCAAAAGACCACCATCGACAAGGAGGTCTAACTGGATCAGCTGTGCCCAGCTAGCTCAGCCTTCCAAGAACTATGGTAGCAAATGTTTGACAACAAAGACATCCACAAATCAAAACAAGTCCTGGTCTACAGAGCAGCTGTCTTCACCACACTCCCGTATTGCAGTGAGACCTGGACTGTGTATCAGTGAGAAATTCCATCAGCAATGCCTCTGCCGCTCCCTCCGGATTCAATGGGAAGACTGGCAAAAAAATGCTAGTGTCCTTCTTTAAGCCAGCTCCACAAGCATTCAGTCAAAATTCCTGCAAAATCAATTGCAATCAGCTGTACACTGTGTCTGGATGGCCAAAAACCATCTCTCCTGCCAGGTCCTGTTTTCTCAACTCTCAAATGGCCAACATTGCAGGGGAGGTCAAAGAAAACGCTTCAAAGACACTCTGAAGCTCCCCTTGAAGTGTAGCACTATTGACATTAATGACTGAGATGAGCTTGCTACCAATCATTCAAAATGGCTACAAGTTGTCCATCAAGCTGTATCATACTTTTGAGTACATCTTAATGATGAGGCAGACCGGCAGCAGAGAAGCAAGCAAATTCTGCACTCCAGATCCTACTACCTCATGGGACATCCTGCCCTGTGCTCAAAGAGCTGTGTGTCGAGAATAGACCTGTTCAGTCACATGAAGATCCATGGCAGAAACTTGACCCTCAAGACAGGTCATCCTCGAATAGAGGGATAGCCAACAACGATGCATATAGAGGGAGAAGGGAAACAGAGATAAGGGACAAAGGAGGAGATACTTGAAGTGAGAGGAAATTTGTATGTATTTAGTGTTGTGGCACAATAACTTAGGCTAAATGTTTTTGTGCTGTAGATTTCATTAACTTCTGCTTCTCCTTTGGTTGTGTCAGCATCGTAGGCTGACACCCCTAATCCAACAACACCCACCGGGAACAAAACTGTTCCCGCTCGTGAAAAGATCGACAATGAGAGGGCACAGATTTAAAGCAATTTGCAAAAGAAGCAAATGCGATGAGAAAAAGCTTTTACACACAGCGATTGGTTCGGGTCTGGAATGCAGTGCCTGGAAGTGTGGGGGAGGCAGGTTCCATCGAGGCATTCAAGGGGGTATTGGATCATTATTTGAATAGAAACGATGTGCAAGGTTACAGGGAAAAGGCTGGAGAATGGCACTAAGTCATGATGCTCCTTCCTGAGCTGGTGCAGAAACGACGGGCCGAATGGCCTCCTTCTGCACTGTGACAATTCTGTGATTCTATAAATGTGGTTAGAGCCGGCTGAACCAGTGTTCATGAATTCTGAGTTAGGCAGTAGTTTCTTTGACAAAGACTTTAACCAGAATTGGGAATACAATTTATGAAAAATTTATCAGTTATTGCCGCAGCAGGCTTGCTCCTAACGCCAATCCACCGCCGAGATCGGTACCGTTCTGTTTGGTCGTCAGATGCGGCCAAAACAAAACGGTTCAAATATCCCAACTCCGGCCGAGTCTGCGCAACCCACGCGCACACTGACCAAACCCCAGATCATCCCCACCCCCCGCCACTTTCGCCTCGCAGGAAATCCCTCCTCTCCGCCGCTCTCATTGGCTGGATACCATGGGCACCGTGCTCTGACTGGCGGGCAGGGTTATCGATCAGAGCGTGCATGCACGCTTCCGGGTCTCGGTGCGTGCTCAAACAGTAACAGTGTTGGAACGTTGGCTCCTGGACCGTTAAACCGCCGCGTTCCGAACAACAACAACAACAATAACAAGAGAGGAAGAGCCGAGGAGCGTCCGGCCGCAAAGCCCGAGCCGAGCTGAAGGCGAGGCCGGTGAGGAGCCTTTTATTAGTTTCTTTCAGACTTTGTGAACATGCGCGGCAGAGTTCCGATATCCGGTTTGCCGGGGCCTTCGGTCAAAATGGGAAGGAACCGGAGGCGAAGTGGGTGGCGGTGAGTTAGAACGGACAGTGTGATCGGGGCAGAGGGAGGGAGGGAGTGGCTGAGCGGAGCCGATCGCCCACTCACTGAATCAGTGAGTGAGTGAGTGTGTTTGCTGGTGTGGGCCCAGGGCTTGGTTCATCCACGAAGTGTTCGCCTATTTCAGGGCAAGGCAACCCCCCCACCCCCCCCCCCCCCTTCCAAACGGTGCTGCCCCCTCCCCGCTTTCCTGTATAGAGGCTTCAAAAATATCCCCATCTTCAATGAATCTCCGAATTGCTACAGCGCAGAAAGAGGCAAATCGGCCCATCATGTCCGTACTGGCCCTTCGAATGAACAGTTAATTTAACCCCCGCCTTCCCCTTCTGACCCTGCACATTCTTCATTCTTCCTTTTCAGAAGAGAATGGTGTGGGAGCCCAGCACATTTTTTTAAAATTCATTCACGGGATGTGGGCTTCGCTGGCTGGGCCAGCAGTTATTGCCCATCCCTGGTCGCCCTCGAGAAGGTGGTGGTGAGCTGCCTTTTTGAACTGCTGCAGTCCATGTGGTGTAGATACACCCACTGTGCTGTTAGGGAGGGAGTTCCAGGATTTTGACCCAGCGACAGTGAAGGAACGGTGATATACTTCCAAGTCAGGATGGTGAGTGACTTGGAGGGGAACTTCCAGGTGGTGATGATGTTCCCGTCGATCTGCTGCCCTTGTCCTTCTAGATGGTAGCAGTCATGGGTTTGGAAGGTGCTGTCTAAGGAGCCTTGGTTAATTCTTGCAATGCCTCTTGTAGATGGTACACATGCTGTTACTGTGCATCGGTGGTGGAAGTAGTGAATGTTTGTGGATGTGGTGTCAATCAAGGGCTGCTTTGTCGTGGATGGTGTCAAGCTTCTTCAGTGTTGTTGGAGCTGCACTCATCCAGGCAAGGCCATCACACTCCTGACTTGTGCCTTGTAGATGGTGAACAGGCTTTGAGGAATGAGGAGGTGAAGTTACTCATCGCAGGATTCCTAGCCTCTGACCTGCTTTTGTAGCCACAGTATTCATATGGCTAGTCCAGTTCAGTTTCTGGTCATTGGTAACCCCCAGGATGTTGAAAGTGGGGGATTCAGTGATTGTAATGCTATTGAACATCAAGGGGCGATGCCTAGATTCTCTCTTATTGCCTGACACTTACATCCCCATTCCTCTGACCTTATGATGGAAGGAAGGTCATTGATGAAGCAGCTGAAGATGGTTGGGCCAAAAGAAAGGCTGAAGCACTTGCACCAATCTTCAGCCAAAAGTGCCGAGTGGATGATCCATCTTGGCTTCCTTCTGTGGACCCCAGCATCACAGGTGTCAGTCTTCAGGCAATTTGAATCACTCCATGTGATATCAAGAAATGGCTGTAGGCATTGGATACTGCAAAGGCTATGGGCCCTGACAATATTCTGCAATAGTACTGAACCATAGCCAAACTGTTCCAGTATGGGGAGGCAGTGGCATTGTGGTATGGCCATTGGATTGGTAAGCTTGAGATGGGGACCTGGGTTCGATTCCCACCACAACAAATGGTGGAATTTGAATTCAATAAAAATCTAGAATTCAAGTCTAATGATGACCGTGAAACCATTATTGTAAAAACCCATCTGGTTCACTAATGTCCTTTAGGGAATCTGCAGTCCTCGCCTGGCCTACTTGTGACCCCAGACCTGCAGTAATGTTGACTCGTAAATGCCCTGTGAAATGGCCTAGCAAGCCACTCAGCTGTATCAAACCTGTATAAAAAGCCAATAAAAAGGAGTAGAACCGGATAGACCACCTGGCATGACCTAGGCACCGGAAACGACAGCGAGAAACCCAGCCCTTTCGACCCTACAATGTTCTCCTATTACCTGTGCCAAAACTGAGGGAGCTGTCTCAGACTAGTCAAGCAACAGCCTACCATAGTCACACTTGCAGGATTATACCATACAGATAATGTCCCAGACATCACCATTACCATCTCTGGGTTATGTCCTGTACCACCGGCAGGGCAGGCCCAGTAGAAGTGGCGGCACAGTGGCACATACGGTTGGGAAGGCTTTGTCCTGGGAGTCCTCAACATCGACTCCGGCCCCCATGAAGTCTCATGGCATCAGTTCAAACATGGGCAAGGAAACCTGCTGATTACCATGTACTCTCCCCACCCCCTCAGCTGATGAATTGGTACTCCTCCATGTTGAACACCAGTTGGAAGAAGCACTGAGGGTGCAAAATGTACTCTGGGTGGGGGACTTCAATGTCCATCGCCAAGAGTGGCTCGGTAGCACCACTGCTGGCCGAGTACTAAAGGACATAGCTGCTCGTTTGGATCTGTGGCAGGTGGTGAGGGAAAAACATACTTGACCTCATCCAACCTGCCTGCCGCAGTTGCACCCACCCATGACCGTTTCAGTAGGAGTGACCACCGCACAGTCCTTGTGGAGACGAAGTCCCATCTTCACTCCATCGTGTTGTGACACTACTATCGTGCTAAACGGGATAGATTTCAAACAGACCTAGAAACTCAAGACTGGCTGGTCATGAGGTATTGTGGGCCATCAGCAGCAGAATTGTACTTGACCACAATCTGTAACCTCATGGCCCAGCATATTCCCCACTCTACCATTACCACCATCCCAGTGGAGTAACCCACGTTCAATGAAGAGTGCAAGGGGCATGCCAGGAGCAGCACCAGGTATACCTAAAAATGAGGTGTCAACCTGGTGAAGCTATAACACAGGACTACCTGCGTGCCAAACAGCATAAGCAGCAAGTGATAGACAGAGCTGAGTGATTCCACAGCCAATGGATCAGATCTAAGTCCTGCAGTCCTGTCACATCCAGTTGTGAATGGTGGTAGACAATTAAACAATTCACTAGAGGAGGAGGCTCCATAAATATCCCCATCCTCAATGATGGAGGAGCCCAGAACATTAGTGTCAAAGATAAGGCTGAAACATTCTCAACAATCTTCAGCCAAAAGTGCTGAGTGGATGATCCATCTCGGCCTCCTCTGGAGGCCCCCAGCATCATCAGTCTTCAGCCAATTTGATTCACTTCACATGATATCAAGAAACAACTGAAAGCACGGGATACTGCAAAGGCTATGGGCCCTGACAATGTTCAGGCGATAGTAGAAGTTGCTCAGGGTGGTGTTCTAGGCTCAACCATCTTCAGCTGCTTCATAAATCACCTTCCTTCCATCATAAGGTCAGAAATGGGGATGTTTGCTGATGATTGCACAACGTTCAGCAGCATTTGCAACGCCTCAGATACTGAAGCAGTCCATGTCCAAATGCAGCAAGACCTGGACAAGCCTGGCAAGTGGCAAGTAACATTCGTGCCACACAAATGCCAGGCAATGACCATCTCCAACAAGAGAGAATCCAACTATCATCCCTTGACATTCAATGGCATTACTATCACTGAATCCTACACTATCAACATCCTAGGGGTTACTATTGACCAGAAACTGAACTGGACTAGCCATATAAATACTATGGCTACAAGAGCAGGTCAGAGGCTGGGAATCCTGTGGCGAGTAAATCACCTCCTGACTCCCCAAAGTCTGACAACCATCTACAAGGCACAAATCATGAGTGTGATGGAATGCTCTCCACTTGCCTGGATGAGTGCAACTCCAACAACACTTAGGAAGCTTTACACCATCCAGGACAAAGCAGCCTGCTCGAATGGCACCACATCGACAAACATTCACTCCCTTCACCACTGACTCTTAGTAGCAGCAGTGTGTATCATCTGCAAGATACACTGCAGGAACTCACCAATGCTCCTTCGACAGCACCTTTCAAACCCACGACTTCCACCACCTAGAAGGTTAAGGGCAGCAGGTGCATGAGAACATCACCAGCTGCAAGTTTCCCTCCAAGCCACTCACCATCCTGACTTGCAACTATTTTTCCATTCCTTCCTTGTCACTGGGTTATAAGCCTGGAACTCCCTTCCTAACAGCACTGTGGGTGTACCTACACCACACATGGACTATAGCAATTCAAGAAGACAGCTCACTTCCACCTTCTCGAAGGCAATTGGGGATGGACAATAAATGCTGGCTTATTGAACGATACCCTCATCCCATGAACAAATATATTTTTTTATATAAGTCGACACCGTTATAATGTCATGCAATTGTCTTGTAATATAATGTAACTATAACGGAAGACTGTAGTAATACTGCCCTCTCACATACACCCACACACAAATGAGGGATTGCTAGTGGGCACAGCCTGAGCTGGATCTCAATGGGACACTTACTTGGTGTGATCAGTCTGACCAAGCAACAGCTACTTATTACTTCCCAATGGTGAAACAGGATGGCTAATGGATCTCTTTAAGGTCAAAAAGTAACTTGGGGCGCAGAGGAGATGAAGTAACTTGGGTGCAGAGGAGGTGATTTGGCCCATCCAATCTATGCCAACTCTCTGTAGAGCAAGTCAGTCAATCTCATTCCCCTCTGCTCTATCCCTGTGGTGCTGCAAATGTATTTCCTGAAGCACCCATCCAATTTCCTTTTGAAATTGGCCACCTCTGTTTCCACCACCCTTATAGGCTGAGTGTTTCAGGTCATTACCACTCACTACGTTTAAAAAAAAAACAACTTCCTCTCATCACTCCTGCATTGCTTACCAAAAACCTTTATCTTAAACCCTAGTCCTTGTACCATCAGCTAATGAGTACAGCTTTTCTTTGTCTACCTTTCTTAAACCTGCCATAATCTTGTACACCTCTATCAATCTCCCTTCAATGTCCTTTGCTCCAAGAAGAGCAACCCAAGCTTCTCCAACTTACCATTGTAGCTACATTCCCTCATCTTTGGAACTTTTCTGTAAATCTCCTTTGCACCCTCTCAAGGACACTAATATCCTTCCTAACGTGTGCTAAATGAACTGGATACAATGTCTATATGTGGCCTAACCAGAGTTTTATGTAGGTTCAGTCAGCTTCACTACATTGCTCTTGTACATAATACCTCTATGAAGCCCAAGATTGCATATGCTTTGTTAACCTATTCTCTCTATATGTCCTGCTGCCTTCAGAGATCTATGGATATAAAATCCCTCTGTCCATGCACCCTCTTTAGAACTGTGCCATTAATTCTTTATAGCTTCTCCTATACCTTCTGCCAAAATGCATCACCGTACACTTCTCTGTATTAAACTCCATCTGCCCCTTGTTTGACCATGCTGCTAGCCTATGTTCTGTTGCGTTCGTTTGGTCACATCCTCGTTGTTTGCCAAGTTTGGTATCATTGGCAAACTTTGAAATTTTACTTCATTTTACTTTTATATTTATCGATAAAACAGTAGTCCCAACACTGATCCTTGAGGAGCACCACTGTCTACCATCCTCCAGTCTGAAAAACAACCATTTACTGCTACTCACTGTTTTCTGTCCTTCAGCCAAGTTTTGACTGAAGATGACACTGACCCTCCTATTCATGAACTTCAGTTTTGTTAACCAGCCTTTTACGAGGTACTTTGTCAAATGTTTTCTTAAAATCCATATAAACAAAATCCGTGTCATTCCCTTCATCAATCTTCTCTTGTTACTCCATTAAATCAGACAATTATGATCTCTTTTATAAATAAAATACAAGCTGGTTGTCCGAAATTAACTCAACCCTCTCCCAATTGTCTGTGGGTTTTTCCCCCCGATCATACCCACTTTTGCTGTTAAACTGACTGCTGCGTAGGTACTAGGAATATCCTCACACCCTTTCTTGAACAAAGTTAACGTATTGCCACTCTCCGACCATCTGGCACTCCCTCCACATCCTTTAGCAACCTGGGAAGCAAGCCATACAGACCTTTCCAGTACATCCTGCCTTTAAATATTCACCCCATCCATTACCTGTACCACTTCGGCTTCTACTGATGTTTTGTCAGCTTCCTCTTCCTTGGTAGACATAGATACAAAGTAGATGTTAGCCTTGCCATGCTCCACTAAGCATACATGTCTCTTTGTCCCTAGTAGGGCCCACCCTGGCTTCTACTATCAGTTTACAGTTTACATGCTGGTAAATGATTTTTGGGTTTCCTTTTATGTTAACTGCCCTTTTATCCTCATATTCTCTCTTCGCCAGTCTAATTGCCTCTACGTTTCCTCTCTCAACTCATTGTATTTGGCCTGGCTTGTGCTTGAAGAATTCACCAACGTGCCTTGTAAATCCCCGTCATATTCTCTCTCGTCATCTGAGGAGCCCTGGCATTGGTTCCTCTGCTTTTCATCTGTGTTGGAATCTATGTAGCCTGTACCTGAAACAGTTTTTCCTTGAAGATCACCCTTTGTCCCATTACATTTTTTTCCTGTCTATCTTTGGTTCCATTTTATACTCTGTCATCCTGTTGAAATTAGCTGTCTTCAAATTTGAAAGTTCTACCTTAGCTTGTTCCTTGCTCTTCTCTATTACTAATCTAAATCTTATAGTGGGATGTTAACTCTTATCTAAATATTCCCCACAGGCACTTGGTTCACCTCATTTCCCAGCACCAGATCCAGCAATGCCTCCTTTCCATTTGGGCTTCTGTCAACCCACCTCTCTTTTTTCCTTCCCTATCTTTTCTGAAAACTTTGCATCCCTGAATATTAAGCACCCAGTCCTCACCATTTTTGAGCCAGCTTTCCATTTTTGCCACTACATCATTCTCTCACTCCTATTTCTGCTTGCAGCTCACTAACCTTATTCACCCCACACACTATTTCTTAATCCAGTACTATCCGATAGAGTACTACTACCTCCTTTAGTATGCACTCATGTTTTGCATCTTATTCTTCTTTTCAACTCGTTATACTGATTCCCAGTCCCCTGCCAATTTAGATTAAGCGCTCCCAGCTACACGCGTGAACCTCCCTGCAAGGACCTTGACCCCAATCCTTTTGAGGTGTGACGCACCCTTTTGGTTAGGTGCCTCCTGCCCCAGAACTGGCCCCAATGCCCCAAAAATCTGAAGCCCTCCCACCTGCACCATGGTTCAAGACACACATAGATCTTCCTTATCTTATTCTTGCCAACATGCAGCACTGGGAGTAATTCAGAGATTACTACTTTTGAGTTCCTACATTTTATCCTTCTCCCTAGCTCCTGAAAATCTGATCATAGGACCTCAGTGCCTTCTCTCTCTCTCTCTCGTTGGTACCAACATGTACCACAACTCCTGGCTCACTCCCTTCCTCCCTGTAGAATATTCCGCATGCTATCAGTGATCTCCTTTACCCTGGCACCCACAATGATGGTTATGGGAATGTCTGTTTGTTCCCCTAACAATAGAATAGCAAAGCATTTCTCCTTTGCTGTACGCTCTTGTGCAGTCCTTGGAACTATATCGCTTCTTTCACTGTTACTGGGTCAAAATCCTGGAATTGCCTTCCAAACAGCACCATGGGAGTATCTGCAGCAGATGGATGGCAGTGGTTCAAGAAGGTGAAGGTGACGCTGAACCACCACCTCGATGGGCAATAAATGCTGGTATTGCTACCGATGCTCTCACATCATGAAAGAATAAAAAGATAAAACTAATAGTTTAAACAAGGTACTAATTATTTTCTAAAATTTGGTGGGGGGAGATTTTTTAGATTATGAATAGGCAACTGATAGGGTACTACAGTAGTACCTTACCTAATGCTTGCAATTCATGCGTCATGTGGTAACTTCAGGACACTTCATTGGCCTTGGGCGTCCATTGGTATCATAGTTTGGACTGCACTCCTCCCTGAAGTCTCCAATGCTGACTAATAGTTTAAGAGTGGCACATACCCCGAAGACTCCTGCACTTCCTGCCTCTCCCTACTCTTTCGGATGATCACCCATCGACTATCCTGAATTTCTATTGCCTGTAGAGTGGCCACTTCCTGGAACGTACAATCATCCTCCATGAAGCTCCTGCTGCCCCTCAAACTCAAATCCTGAGATCGAGCTCCAGTAGCTGTCCAGTACGCTTGCTACACACGTTATTCCCCCTAAGCAAATGCAGTGATTTGAAGTTCCCAAGTGGTGCATGAATTGCAAGCATCAGGTCTTGGCTGCCTATTCATAATCTGACTCCTCCCTCTTTCAGAAAATCGTTAGTATCTTATTTAAGCTATTAAATTTACATTTTTATTCTTTCATGGCATGTGAGCATTTATTGCCCATTGTTAATTGCCCTTGAGAAGGTGCTGAGTCACCGTCATCTTCTTTACCCACTGCAGTCCATCTGCTGTAGATCCTCGTATGGTGCTTTTAGGAAGGCAGTTCCAGGATTTTGACGCAGTGACAGTGAAGGAACAGTGATTATAGTTCCAGGTCAGTGTGGTATGTAACTTTGAGAAGAGTTTGCAGGTGCTGGTGTTCCCTTGTGCCTGCTGTCCTTGCCCTTCTAGAGGTTGTGGGTTTGAAAGGTACTATGGAAGGAGCCTTGGCAATATGCTGCCTCTAGACCTGCTCCATGCCAATGCTCTTATTAACTCACTCACTGTTATACTTACTCTGCTCATGCTAATGTGTTTTGTTTGTTTTTAACCTTGCTGTTGATGTTCATGCTAACTCTGCTCTGTCACAAACTCCTTCAACTATGCGCTTCTCACCTTTGGCTTTCCAAACAACCAATCACCTACCTGTTGTCCTGTGCTGGCACTTCTTGATATTTTTATTGATTTCTTCTCATAGTGCATTCTTTAACTCCCCCTGATTCCTGCAACTCTCCCTGATTCCTGCAACTCCCCCGACTCCAACTTCTTGCTCTCCCCCACAACCACTGAATCCCCTCTGCTACTATTATCCATGGGTCTCCGGCATTTTTTTTTACTTCAGGCTCACTCTCTGATTCCTGCTGACTTCTTGTTGCCACCTTTACATGTGGGTCACTGACACTGATTCCCCATAAGTTCGCTTTATCTCAACTGGTATGGTTGGTTGGTTGTTTGATGGCATATTAGTTGTTGGAATAGAAGTTGGACTGTGACAATCATGTAAGTTTTTCCTGCACCAACAGGGTGCTTTTTTTTGCTGCTTGTTGTCATTGAGATTTTTTTTTGTTGAGTTCCTACATTCTAAACCTTGCACTTGATCACTTGGATTGGACCACATAAAGCACTATTTGAGTCCTGCTTTCATCTGCCCAAACTGCTCACTATTGCAGGATAGCAGATAACTCTACTTTCTTATCTCGATAGCAAATTGTTGTCTTAATTCTCTCACCCCTATTTCTTCCACTCTCGCCTCCAATAAGTCCAAACCAAGGACTACTTTATCGCTAAGATCGGGACCATCCAGTCAACTGGTTCTGCTGCATCCCTTTCCCATCAGACTAAACTGCCTCAAATTTCCCCCGATCTAGACTTGAACTTGCACCTTTCCCTGGTTTCTGTCCTCATGCACTCTCTGAGCTCATTTTGTCCATGAAGCCCACTTCCTGCTCCCATACCTAAACTGCTGACATTTCAACTTCAATTCCTGACTCCCACACTAGCTCATATTATCAGTGGTTCTGTCCTTGTGTCTTCAACTGCCAAGGCCCTAAGCTTCTTTTCAGACACACCTTAAAACTGACCTGTTTGGCCAAGCTTTTGATTATTTGCCTTAATATCTCCTTATGCAGCCCCATTGTCAAATTTTGTTGATTATGCCCCTGTGAAGTACCTTAGGATGCTTTTACTATGATAAAGGTGCTATATAAATATAAGCTGCTGATGTTTCAAAATGTAAAAAGAATGGCTGATTGAACCCTGAATCAAACACGGTGCTGGCCAGGCATGGTTTTTGCCAAATTCCCCCAAGTGATTGAGGGAGTTGGTTAATGCTGAATCTAAATAGGCTTCACTGTAAATCTTTTTACTGGATCTATCTGGGCATTATCTCTGTTTGAAGACTCATCGATGTTTACAGCACAGAAGGAGGCCATTCGCCCCATCATGTCTGCAACAAGCATCTGACTACACTAATCCCATTTTCCAGCGCTTGGCCCATAGCCCTGGAGGCTATGGTAATGCACACAAATATCTAAATACTTTTTAAATGTTGAGAGTTTCTGACTCAACCACCCTTTTCAGGCAGAGAGTTCCAGACTCCCACCACCCTCTGGGTGAAAGAATTTCTCCTCAACTCCTCTTTTAGCCTTCTACCTCTTACCTTAAATCTATGCCCCCTAGTTATTGACCCCTTTACTAATGGAAAAAGTGCCTTCCTATCCACCATATCTATGCCCCTCATAATCTTATTCACCTCTATCAGGTCCCCTCTTAACCTCCGTTGCTCCAAGGAAAACAAAGCCAGCCTATCCAGTCTTTCCACATAGCTCAACTCTCCAGCCCAGGCAGCATCTTGGTTAATCTCCTCTGCACTCTCTCCAGTGCAATCGCATCCTTCCTATAGTGTGGTGATCAGAACTGCAAGCAGTACTCCAGTTGTGGCCTAACCAACATTTTATACAGTTCCAGCAGAACCCCCCTGCTCTTGTATTCTGTACCTCAGCTAATAAAGGCAAGTATCCGATATGCCCTCTTAACCACCTTATCTACCTCTTCTGCGGCCCTCAGGGATCTGTGGATATGCACATCAAGGTCTCTCTGTCTTCATACTTTCCAGGGTCCCACAATTCATTGTGTAATCCCTTGCCTTGTTAGCCCTCCCCAATTGCATTACTTCACACTTTTCCAAGTTGAATTCCATTTGCTACTGCTCTGCCCATCTGACCAGTCCATTGATATGCTCCTGCAGCTTATGGCTATCCTCCTCACAGTTTACCACCCTACCAATTTTTGTAATCATATCCCTTACGTTTAAGCCCAAATCACTTATGTACACCACAAACAGCAAGGGCCCCAGCACCGAACCCTGCGGAACCCTACCGGAAACAGAATTCCAGTCATAGAAACACCCCTGTACCATTATCCCTCTGCTTCCTGCCTCTCAGCCAATTTTGGATCCAACTTTGCCTTGGGTCCCCTGGGCTCTTACTCTCTTGACCAGTCTGCTGTGAGGGATCTTCTCAGAAGCCTTGTTAAAGTCCATGTAGGCCACATCAAATGCATTACCCTCATCAACACTCCTGGTTACCTCCTCAAAAAATTTGATCAAATCTATTAAACATGACCTCTTAACAAATCTATGCTGACTATCCCTGATTAATCTGTGACTCTCCAAGAGCAGACATATTCTGTCCCTCAGAATTCTTTCTAGTAACTTCACCACCACCAAGGTTAGACTGACTGGCCTGTAATTTTCTGGTCTATCCTTTCCTCCCTTTTTTAATAACAGGACAATGTTAGCAGTCCTCTGGCACCTCACCTGTGGCCAGAGAGGATTTGAAAATTACTGCCAAGCCCCAGGCATCTCTCCCCTTGCCTCCCTCAGCAGCCTGGGATACATCCCATCCGGGCCTGCGGATTTATCCACTTTTTTAAGGCTGCTAAACCCGTCAGGACGTCCTCTCTCTCTGTTAATTTCCTTTAATATTTCGCAGTCCTGCACCCTGATGTCTATACCCGCGTCATCCTAAAAAAGACTAAACCAGTTAGGTGAAGTTGCTGAGTGGAAAACAGTATGGCATTCCACAATGGTTTGTCTTGTTTCCTAGTCAATTTGTGTACTACTTGGTTGAAGTTGTTGATTAAGAGAACTGGCACTTGAAAAATGGATGTTGGAATTACCCACTCGTGGTCAAGGTAAAAGTGCCCCACCTGCTGACAGCAACTCTGCTGACTGCGACAGTTTAGGCAAAGAGATCCTGGGCAATCGATATACCATAGAACATGGCGTAGAAGTGGACCCAGCTAAAAGGAGGACTCAACTTTTGGCACTAAAAAATTATGTTTAAGCCTCTCCCAACTTTCCATTAAGTCATGCTATATTTCCATTCAGAGCCAGCATCAATTTTTCATCTCAGAAATGTATGTTTTACTTACCTTATAAGTTGGCGCAAGGGAGCAAGCAGGCAATATGGGCCGTTTCGTCAAGAAAATGGATGGGAGTTTAGGACACACCCACACAGAGCAGACTGCATATGGCGAATGATGAACAGAAATGTGTTCTCCGGCAAAAAGAATTAAGTATGAAGCTGACTTCAACCTGAAAGTCGTAACATTTGCTAACTTGACAAATAATTGCTGTAGTGAGGGAATTTGGTGTTAGTGAAAAACTGGTGCAAGTATGGAAGAAGGGAGAATCCTCCCAGATGAAGATGCCCAAGATCAAATGCACCATAAAAACAGGGAGCAACCACTGGCCTGATCTTAAATCATGTACTGGAGTGAGTCCTTGAAAATCTGCAGAATGGTTATGGCGTCACCAGAAATGCAAGCCTATGTATGCACTTAAGTTGATCAGATCAAACACCGAGTCCAGCAAAGGGCAATGGCTAGTTGTTGTAGCTACTTTATGGAAAGAAAATGTCTAGTGTTGCAGCAGAAGACCGAGATTGCTCAGATACTATCAAAAGACGTGGACGTCAAACCCATTTAAGCCACATCAGCAGCATGGATGAAATGTCCATGAATTTGGAAATGGCAACCAAACTGTAGAGTGGAAAGGTCCCAAAACAGTTCTTGTGAAAACCACAGGGCATGAGACAAGATCCATAGTGGAACTAAACTGCATGACCAACAGAATTAAATTGAAGCCTATGATCATTTTCAAATGTAAAACCATGCTGAAAATCAAGTTCTCCGCAGGAGTTTTTGTGCATGCCCATGAGAACAGTTGAATGGATAAGGATGGAGTGAAATTGTGGATCAGTAATGTGTGAAATGGGCTTCTTGGTGACCTACTCAAAGCTTTAGTGGGGGACATGCTTATATAGATCGAGACATAACTGTGAAGAAATCACACCCACATTGCAGTTATACCAGGGGGTCTAACATCACCTTTTGGATGTGTGCCTCAACACGCCATTCAAAAGCACCTTTTGGATGTGTGCCTCAACAAGCCATTCAAAAGATCATGTTTGCACCGGATGGAATTGATAGATGGTTCATGGAAAACAAACCACAATGAAAATATGCATGCCCTACTTGATGTACTTTGTGGCTTTGTCATCAAATTCTGGGATGCTGTTAATGCACAACCTGTCATCACATCATTCAAAAAATGCAGAATGTTCAGTTCAGTGGATGGAGACGATGATTTGTTGTGGAGGGATGATTCTAAAATTGAAAAGCAAGTCTGGTCTGAAGTGCGATCCTTAAGGTGATGCCGTAACCAAAGGGACTCAATAAATTTGATTGTCTTCAGGATCTGACGCAAAAAGTTAATGAATTCAATAGTTTTTAGAATGTTTTGATTGTGGTTAAAGTTATCCTTGTAGAATTTATTCATTCAATAAAACATGTCACACTGATTTAATTTAATTGCCAGTGTTATGCTTTTTCACATTTCAAAATTAAGACCACTGATGCCAACGTTGGCGGTTCACATTTTATACTCGACGAATAAGTTGACCTCCCTGGAAGGATTTTTGGAAGCTTCAAAGATCGACTTGTATGCCTCGATCTACAGTAATTTTATTTCTTGAGAATGACTTGCTACCTTTTCAATCTGATGCTGTACTCAGTCCATATGTGTGTGCATACACACCATACAATGTGTTTGTCAAATTTTTTCATGTCTATATTGAAATAGGTGACAGCTGCTGTGTCAGAGGCTAGGTGTACCATAACTGAAAGTAACAAATAAGCATATGTGCAAAGTGCACCACTGCTGGAGGTGAACCTTAAGTTAGTGCTGCCACAATACAGTTTTCGTACAAAGATCATTTGAGTGCAATCCCCAAATCACCTAAGAACATAATTTGATTTGAACAACCCTGATCTCTTGTGCTCTGAAGAGCCTTAAGTCCAAGTTTCCTGGTTGTTAGCTTGCATTAAGCCTTGCCTGCATGCAGTATTATTTGTTGCATGGTAAATTGAGTTTGCATAAAAGCAAACTTGAACACTAATACATGGTGAGAAAAGTCTCTGGGAATTTCAGAGCTCATCCTACTTCAAACGGTTAGACGATTGAAAGAGATCCTGGGGGTGAGAGAGCCTCAGTCATTGTATGTAATTTGAATAAGCATGCTATTGATTTCAAGTGCAGTACATATGGATCTACATATTACTGTAATGGTGTTGCACTATAAAGTAGGATTTTTCTAATACTGTTACTATCTTTTATGAACTTCAGTACCAAGTTCTGCATTTTGACAATGTCACAGCAATGTCCACTCAATGCTGAAATGGGATGCTGTTGACTATGTACCCTGTACATTATGCTTTGCCTTATAGAACTGTTAGTGTTTTTTTGTTTGCCTCAGAAATAAAACTGGATTTTTGCTGCATTTATTATTTATCTCCATTGATGTAAAGTCAACTTATTTACTCTATTGGTTGTAGGTATAGGCCTTCATCCAACCAGTCCCTGTGTTAGTATATAGGCAATGATCTTGATGTACGAATATTGCCATAACTGTTTTAAATACAGTAAATTGTTATTGAATTTAACCTGAGAAATCCAATGTTTTAATTGTCATAATTTTATTAATCTGGATTTATTGGCAATCATTTGACATTTAATGACTAGCTTCTAGCAAGATGGCATTAACATGAAGAAAGTGATGTTTAACCATAAAGATGGGGATAAATGTCACCTTATGTCAGGAAAGAGTTCCATATGTTTGACCAATAATGTAAAGAAAAGGAGACTCTCTTGCATCCCCAGCTACTGAACTATTCTCTTCCATCAACTAAACCAGTGCTTCCCAGACTTTTTCTGGTATGACCCCATTTTAATGCCTCAGACTTAATGTGACCTTGGAGTGAAAACTTGGGTGGTACAGGAGTTGTTGTGGAGGGTAGGGGGGGGAATAGTAACCTTTACTACTTAATTATTAAAGTGCACACTAACTTTAAACATAAAATCATATGTTTTTAAATTTAACCTACTTTGTCAAAATGTTATCCCTCTCACTGAGCCTAATGAGATACATGACATGCATGTTGTGACAGTTTCTCAAAACCTGGCAGTGTGGTTGATGCTGTGCATCTAATCTCCCATGTGACATCCAACTTGATCAATATCGAGATTTGATGCAGACCAGTGTGCTTAAAAAAAAAATCGGGTGTGCTCAAGGTGCACACAGAGGCTGCCTCCCCTCCCAGTGAACTGCGAACAGGGAAAAAAATAATGGGTGTGTGTATCATGGAACATCAAAAGCTGGTCCCAGGACTTTCCCAACAGTCTCCACCTAAAATCTCATCCCAGCCATAATTTGGGAACCCCTTAAGTAAGTCTTGTGTCCTTCATTATCAGGAATGCTAATAAATGTAAGGCAACTTCTGAATGATCTTAGGGTGGCATGTTTTAAAAGTAACTCATGGTACTAGGCCAAAGTGGAGATGTGTCACAAAAGAAAGAGAGACTGCTGCTGAATGGTGAGTGCCAAACAATGGGAGGGTGAAACAACACTGGTTTTGGAAATCTGGTAAGTTATTTTGTATAGCCACAAATATGAACAAACCTGCTACAAATTTACAAATTTTTGTACACCTGTATGATCCCTGCCCTCATTTTTTGAACTCTTAACAGTAACAAAAAATTCCAAGATTTAGGCACTGTCTTTAAAATATAATTTTCTGAGCGATGTACAGTACAGTATCTTAATTTGTAATATTAATTTCATGTTTTCACAGATAATTAATCCACATTCCAGCCAACAACTGAATCTTGATCACCTTGCCTCTGAAGGAAGATGAACCTCAAGATTTGAGGAAGAGGAGGGGGTAAAATCTGTTGAATCACAAATGCAGCATGCTGAGGGCCATTTTTTTTTTTCAATAGGCCTTGAAGTAACTTTATGCAAATCTTTAGGAACATCCACAAGATTACCATATAAAAAGCTGTCAACATTCAAAGAACCACCTAAAAACCTTTTAAAATAAATGCAAAACACTGCAGATGCTTGGAAATCTAAAATATACAGGTGTAGCAGCATCTGTGGAGAGAGAAACAGTTAAGTCTTGAATAGAATATAATTCTTCAGAACTGAACTCACTGTTCAGTTCCGTTCTGAAGGAAAGTCATATTCAACTCGATGGTAACTCTCTATCCATAGATGCTGCCAGACCTGCTGAGTATTTCCGGCACTTTGTTTTAACTTAAAATAGATCCTTTACTTTGCTGGGCCAAAATCCTGGGCTTCACTTCCCAGCAGCACTGTGGGTGTATCTATATCACATGGATTGTTGTAGTTCAAGTAGTTGGCTCACCATCATCACCTCCAGGGTAATTAAGGATGGGCAATAAATACTGGTATTGCTAGCGATGCTCACATCCCTTTTTTTTAAAGTTGGCAAGAGATGGGGAGGCAGTGGCAGAGTCATGGGACTGGTAATCCAGAGACCCAGGATAATGTTCTGGGGACCGGGTTCGAACCCCACCACTGCAGATGGTGGAATTTGGATTCAATAAAAATCTGGAATTAAAAGCCTAATGATATCCATGAAACCATTGTTGATTGTCGTAAAAATCCATCTGATGGTCGACTCTGGTCCACATGTGACTCCAGATCCACAAAAATATGGTTGACCTTTGAATGCCCTCTGAACAAGGGCAATTAGGGATGGGGAATAAATACTAGCTAGCAATGTCTGCATCCTGTGAATGAATTAAAGAAGAAAGTTACAACAGCAGAAATTAAAGATAGTGCCATCTAACTTGGAGCAAAGGATATGTAGTGGATGTGTTGGCTGTACACCAGCTGTATAATGAAAAGCTGTATAATTTACTTGTAAGCTTGGCACATTTAGTCAGATTTGTAACAAATATCCTAGCTTTCTGATATGACTTGGAGATTTTCTGAGACAACTGCTTAAGTTCTAAGTAAGTTGCACTGTTTTTGACTCTTGATGGGCTCCTTCGGCAAATTCTGATTTGCAGTTGCCCTCCTCATTGAAATTATTATTTTGGTTCTCGCTAAATTATATATTGAAATATTTTCATATGTGATATACAAAAATACACTTATTTGCCTTTATTATTGAAGGCATTAAATAAAAATAGTCCTCACTTGTGAATCTGGAGGCTTTTTGTTTTGTTGATGCCAGTAACCAGTTGTCATTTTAAGGTACTTTTATTTTCTTTCGAGTAGTGCTGAAATAAAGACCTACTTTATGTACTTCTCTCTCAGTTGGAGAGCTTTTTTTTGCTTTGGATTGTATTTTGCACATGCAGATTTATCAGATGTCCACTAAGGTAGGACCCTAAAGTCTTTTCAAGTGTCAGCTATGGTCCAGCGGTAGCATTTTTGCCTCAAGTGTAGAGGTTGTGGTTTCACAAACTTGAACACATAATTCAGGTTGACGGCTCATTGCAGTACCGTGGGAGTACTGCGCTGTTGTAATCTTGTAGATGAGATGTTAAGCCTTCTCAGCTGGATGCAAAAGATCCTATGGAACAATTAATGAAGAGGGGAATGAAGTTGGTAGTGTATGAGTAGGCATTTATTATTTGACCAACACCAAAATAAAATATTAGTTATCTAACTGATAATTATTCATATTGTTTTTGGGATCTTAATGTGCATACATTCGTCTTTTAGCATTTTCCTTCCTTTATCCCTTCTTATGGTAATGTCCGTTTTTGACTGTTGTACCCAACCCTTGTCACATTACTTCAATCTCCTTTTTCTTTTCCCTTCTATGACCTAGTCATGTCATTTCTTCCATCTTTGGCATTTTGTGCCCCCACCCAATCCGTACCCCAAACCATCCACAGTTTTCCTACGTTTGGCACTGTGCTGTGCTTGAATTCCTCCTCTTGGAAAAGCCCACAGATGCCTGTTCCCATTTCACGTGGTCTATACTCCTTATTCACAGAAATGTCTGTCTCCATCCACTTGCCGAGTATCATCCCTTTCCAGTCTTACTTCCATCTGCACTTGCTACCGGAAAAAAACTTTCCTTCTGTTCCACCCCACCTCTTCTACCAAGTTTAGTTACAGAAACACTTTTTAATTCTGAGCTGCCCAACATTTGCCACAATTTTTTTGTTTATTCAGCTAATGATCTGATCTCCCTCTCCAGCATCTTTAATACCCTTTTCCCCAGCAAAACCTTTACTCTCTCCCCTGCTGGTCATTCTGCTTGATATTGCTCCCATCTGTGCTCCTTTAAGTCTGAGAACCACACACTTGCCCTTGTATAGCATACAACTGATTTAGTGGTCCATTGCCAGATTAGATTGAGCTACCTAAAGCACTACTGGGCCTCCTGTGCCAAAATTGTTCACTACTCAAGGATCATTCTTGAATGCAAAAATAATACTACTTTTCTCCAGATCGACCATCTCCTCAAACTCCCCTGTCCACCCCTAACCCTCAGTTTCAATATGCAAAGAATTTGTTGGCTTAATTTGCTCTTAAAATTGAAACCATTCATTCAGCTGTCTCTGCAAATTTCCCTCATCCTACCTGATAGCAAACGTACTCTTTCAACCTAGGTCCTTCCCCAGCTTCTCTCCTTAGCCTCTGGTTCTCATCTCAGGAGTTTTGTCTTGTCTGTCTGACCCGCCTTCTGCTCTCAACCTCTTTTTCACTTAAGCTGACCAGCCTATTTTCCCTTCTTGGTCTCAATGCTGGCTGACTTTGCAAATGGTTCCAACTCCTTGGGTGCAGTCCCTCCCACTTAAAACAACTTATCGCTCCCTGCTTCAAAAAAAACGCATTCTCGACCCTTCTGACATTGCAAACTATTACCCCACTTCAACAATCCTGTCCAAATCCTTGAATCATAGAATGGTTACAGCACAGAAGGTGGTCATTCGTCACATCATATCCATGCCTGTTCTCTGCAAGAGCAAGTCAGCTAGTCCCACTATCCTACCTTTTATTTGTAGCTTGCAATTTTTTCTCTTCAGATAATTATCCAATATCCTTTTGAAAGTCATGATTGAATCTGCCTGCACCATACACTGAAGAAATTCCAGATCCTAATCATTTGCCTTGTTTTAAAAAAAAAATCTCATTTCTTTGGTTCTTTGCCATTCGCCTTAAATTGATATCTTCTGGATTTTGAGCCATCTGCTAATGGGAACAGTTTCTCCCTCTCTCCAGGCTGCTTATGTTTTTGGTCACCTTTTATCAAGCCTTCCATCAACCTTCTCTGAGTTGAACAATCTTAGCTTCCCCAATCTATCCACTAACTGAAGTCCACCCCTGAAATCATTCTTGTAAATCTCTTCTGCACAAATATTTTTCCACAAACATTCACTCCCTCCACCGATGCACATAGCAGCAGTGTTTACCATTTCCAAGATGCACTGTAGGAATTCACCAAGGCTCCTTCAACAGCACCTTCCAAACCCACGACCGCTGCCATCTAGAACGACAAGGGCAGCAGATAGATGGGAATACCACCACCTGGAAGTTGCCCTCCAAGTCACTCATCATCCTGACTTGGAAAGATATCGCCGCTCCTTCACTGACGCTGAGTCAAAATCCTGTCTGGGTCAATATCCTCTCTGCTTCTGCACTCCTCCTAATATTTCTTTTGTTTTAGCATCCAATTTTGTCTGATAATATCCTGTGAATAACCTTGGGACATTCCATTTATATTAAAGGCACTATTATAAAACTAAGTTTGTTCTTTCCTGAAACTGCAACAATAGCTGCTGTTCAGAAGTACATCTATCCTGTGATACGCTTTGAGATGTTTTGAAGTCATAAGTGCAAGTTTTTTCTTTTAAAATATTTATATCATATTAGCTGGAATTTATATTTGGTAGCGGTAGTAAAATATGCCACAATAGAATGCATGAGCAAAGCAGCCCACCTAGCCACCTCTTTCTCTTCTCCTTATTCAGCTCCCACCTTCCTACCCGACTTCAGAGCCCTTATTTCTTCTGATGAACCAAACCCATTTTAATCCAGTTCTTAACCATCCCCCTTTTTAATGAGTCTGTACAATTCTTCTATGCTCGTCTCAGCCCCAGGACTTAAGAGATATTACTAGGTCCAGCTGCATTACTGGTTATGATCTCTGCATCAAAAAGTTAGAAATGGGGTCGTTAGCTTCGACCTCATAGCATTCAACTCTCTTTGCAGTTCCTTAGATAATACAGTATTCCATGCCTGCATGCAGTAGGAACTGGGCTATATTCTGACTTGGGCTGTTAAATCACAAGTGACATTGTATCGCAAAAATACCAGGCAGTGACCATCTCCAACATGAGCACCTAACTATTGCTTGACATTATCATTGTGAGTACTCCCCATCAACATTCATTGACAAGAAACTAAACTGGACGAATGATAGAAATTGCATGACTACTGGAGCAGATCAAACGCTGGGTATTGTGCACTGAATGGCTTACTGCTGGACTCTGCAAAGCCTCTCTGCCACTGGCAAGGCACAAAGCAGAAGTCCGATAGAGTACTCCTGACTTGTCAGGGCGGGTGCAGCTGCAACAATACTCAGCACCTTACAGGACAAAGTAGTCCGCTTGATCGACACCTGAACATCAATTGCCTCTATGGCATTGGTTGTTTTATATAACATCTTTAGCATCTTCTCCCTAACTTGCAATCTCCATCACTTTGAAGAACAAGGGCAGCAGGAACATGGCACATCACCTTCAAGTTTCCTTTTTCCCCAGGCCATACACCAATCTGGCTTGGATATGTATCCAACTTCACAAATCACAACATAAGATGAAGGCTTATTGATAATGTGTTGCATTTTTCCCCTAGCTAAAAATTTTAAATGAAACTTCTCAGCAAGAGTTAGTGTAAAAAAAAAATTATAGCATCGCTAAAGATAATAATAATATCACTCCTACTCAAATGAAGACTGGCTTAATTGTTTCATTGGTATGGTGTTGCATGACAATTATTTGGTATATAGAAAATGTGACAAGGTGGTACTGCAACTCTGTTATCTCCAATGCTAATGTGGTCCAAGTTAATGGAGGTGCCATTTATGGGAGGGATGGTCATCACATTAATTCATTTAAGGTTGGCTAATTTTGTATGTCAAGTCTCAATTGAAAGCTAACTGTTCTCTTTTAAATCCCTAATCATGTTTCATTGCAATTATGAGTCAGATCTGAATAGGTACACAGCATTGGTGAACCTCGTGCCTGCACTGTACTGAGCTAACTAAATGTGGACCTCACCTCTCCCACATCTGCCACCTGCAAAACCCTTTGACCTGTTCCAAACAGCTCAAAACGTGGCATTACCGGACATAGAATTAGCCATGAATGTTTAGGGATGTTGTTAATTTAGCTCCCTTGCACAGGTGGGTTCGGTAATATTCAGATGCATATCTGGCTAAGTACTAATACCATAACCCATTAGGGGAACTAAACTTTTCAGGGATCTGAATTGGCCTAGTCCTTCCTGGGCTTTGTTCTTATCTAGTCGGAAAATAAACATGCAGGTTGCCCGAAACCTGTGAATCAAAAATAAACAAAAATGGCCATTTCTATGCTTCATCTCCTCAACAAACATGCAATGAAGTGTACCTTTCGAACAGGAATATTTGCTAAACCAATTTACTTGCTGCACAGGAATTGGCCAAATAAATCTGACAATGAAAAAGCATATGTGCAAATATTAATGAATGTTTTTATTTATTCTACCTCAGCTCCTATAACCTTGCTTGTAAATCATTTGGAATGGGAATAAGTCTGATGGTTGGCTGCTAAAATGGTGTTTAGTTAATCTGGCCTGTATTTTTAAAGCCACTGCTGTGGGGCTGTTTATGCGGTCTAAGTGGTGCATTTTGAAATTAATTTTGGGTGAATTGGTGGAAGTATCTTAAATTGCCAGCTGCTCATAAATATCCAGTTCTTTCCTTTGGCTTGAGGTCAGGGCTATTGAGATTGGAAAATTGGCAAGAAACTACTGACTCTTGTTTTAATATATATCCTTTTGACACTTGAAGTAAGATACCTGAAATGTGCTGTGTGCTAGATCCAAATTGAATGAATTATTGAACTAATAAGTTGATCTCCCATGGCATTGCTTGCTGTGAGCTAGGGCTAACCGTGTTCTTCAAGTGAAACAAAATTGGGCCATGATGTAAAGATGTAATTTAGCCCCTATTTTAAAGTTAAACATTCTGTCTTTATTTATATATCAGCAGTTAACCCCCCCCCCAAAAAAAAAAATACCAATAGGAAGTGTGGAACTGGACTTGATTGGACTACAGGACTTTTCATGCAGATAATTTCAGATAATGTCCCAGACACCACCATCGGCATCCCTGGGTATGTCCTGTCCCAGCGACAGGACAGACCCAGCAGAGGTGGCGGCACAGTGGTATACAGTCGGGAGGGAGTTGCCCTGGGAGTCCTCAACATCAACTCTGGACCCATGAAGTCTCATGGCATCAGGTTAAACATGGAAAACTAGGAAACCTCTTGCTGATTATGTACTGCCACCCCTCCCCCACCACCACCCCTTATCTAATGAATCAGTGCTCTTCCATGTTGAACACCAATTGGAGGAAGCACTAAGGGTGGCAAGGGTGAAGAATGTACTCACTGTCCATCACCAAGAGTGACTCAGTAGCTCCACTACTGACTGAACTGACCGAGTCCTAAAACATATAGCTGCTAGACTGGGTCTGCAGCAGGTGGTGAGGAGAACCAACAAGAAGGGCAAACATACTTGATCTCATCCGCACCAACCTGACTACTGCAGATGCATCTGTCCATGACATTATTGTGTAGGGGTGACTACTGCACAGTTGTTGTGGAGACGAAGTTCTGCCTTCACATTGAGGATACCCTTCATGGTGTGTAGCACTACCACCATGCTAAATGGGATAGATATCGAACAGATCTAGAAACTCAAGACTGGGCATCCATGAGGCACTCTGGGCCATTGCCAATAGCAGAGTTGTACTCAAACACAATCTGTAACCTCATGGCCTGGCATATCCCCCACTCTACCACCACCATCAAGCCAGGGGATCAATCCTGGTTCAATGAAGAGTGCAGGAGGGCATGCCAGCAGCAGCACCAGGCATTCCTAAAAATGAGGTGTTAACCTGGTGAAGCTATAACACAAGTCTACTTGCGTGCAAGAGCATAAGCAGCAAGTGATAGAGCCAAGCAATCCCACAACCAATGGACTAGATCTAAGCTCTGCAGTCCTGCCACATCCAGTCATGAATGGTGGTGCACAATTAAATAGCTCACTGGAGGAGGAGGCTCCACAAATATCCCCATCCTCAATGATAGGGGAGCCCAGCATATCAGTGCAGAAGATAAGGCTGAAGCATTGGACTCAATCTTCAGCCAGAGTGCTGAGTGGATGATCCATCTCAGACTCCTCCGGAGGTCCCCAGCATCACAGCTGCCAGTCTTCGGCCAATTCAATTCACTCTACATGATATCGAGAAACAGCTGAAGGCACCGGATACTGCAAAGGATATGGCCCTGACAATACTCGGCAATAGTATTGAAGCCTTGTGCTCCAGAACTTGCCGGGTCCCTAGCCAAGCTGTTCCAGTACAGCTACAACACTGGCATCTACCCTGCAACATGGAAGATTGCCCAGCCATATCCTGTACTCAACAAGCAGAACAAATCCAACCCGGCCAATTACCGCCCCATCAGTGTCTCTCAATCATCAGTAAAGTAATGGAACGGGTCATCAACAATGCTATCAAGTGGCACTTGCTTAGCAATAACCTGCTGACTGGTGCTCACTTTGGGTTCTGCCAGGACCACTCAGCTTCTGACCTCATTACAGCCTTGGTTCAACATAGACAAAAGAGCTGAACTCCCGAGGTGAGGTGAGAGTGACTGCCCTTGACATCAAGGCAGCATTTGACCGAGTGCGGCATCAAGGAGCCCTAGCAAAACAAGCCAGTGGGAATCAGGAGGAAAACACTGCACTGGTTTGAGTTATATCTGGCACAAAGTAAGATGGTTATAGTTGTTGGAGGTCTGTCATCCCAGCTCCACGACATCACTGCAGGAGTTCCTCAGTGTACTGACCTCAGCCCAACCATCTTCATCAATGACCTTCCTTCCATCGTAAGGCCAGAAGTGGGGATGTTCAGCACCATTCGCGATGACTCATACTGAAGCAGTCCATGCTCAAATGCAGCAAGACCTGGATAATATCCAATTTTGGGCTGACAAGTGGCAAGTAGCCAGGCAATGACTATCTTCAACAAGAGAGAATCTATCCATCGCCACTTGACGTTCAATGGCATTGCCATCACTGAATTCCCCACTTTCAACATCCTGGGGGTTACCATTGACCAGAAACTGAACTGGACTAGCCATATAAATACTGTGGCTACAAGAGCAGGTCAGAGGCTAGGAATCCTGCAATGAGTAACTCACTTCCTGACTCCCCAAAGCCTGTCTACCACCTGCAAGGCACACGTCAGGAGTGTGATGGAATACTTCCCACTTGCCTGGATGAGTGCAGCTCCCACAACACTCGAGAAGCTGGACACCATCCAAGACAAAGCAGCCTGCTTGATTGGCACCACATTGACACTCGTTCACTCTCTCCACCACTGACACACAGTAGCAGCAGTGTGTACCATTTACAAATGCAGTGCAGGAACTCACCAAGGCTCCTTAGACAGCACCTTCCAAAACTACGACTGCTACCATCTGGAAGGACAAGGGCAGCAAGTAGATGGGAATATCACCACCTGGAAGTTCCCTTCCAAGTCACTCATCATCCTGACTTGGAAATATATTGCTGTTTCTTCACTATTGCTCGATCAAAATCCTGGAACTCCCTTTCTAACAGTGCTGTTGGTGTACCTACACCACATGGACTGCAGGGGTTCAAGAAGGCAGTTCACCACCACCTTCTCAAGGCCAATTAGGGATGGGCAGTAAAAGCTGGCCCAGCCAGCGAAGCCCACATGCCGTGAATGAGTAAAAAATATCTATAATTGCAACTGCAGTTACACCTTCAGTTTTGTTATGGGGATTGCCAATCAAAATATTTTGCAATATTCCCCTTTTATGTTTCAGCCTTGGCTCAAAGGGAGCACACACACCTCTAAGTCAGAAGGTCATAGGTTCAAGCTGCACGGTAGAGACTTGAGGATATTAGCTAGGCTGATGCTTGAGTTCAATACTGAGTGAGCACTATACTGTTGGTTGGCCTTTTGGATGAGACATTAAACTGTGCCAAATTGTGTGGATGTGAAAGATCCCAAGGCACTATATGAAAAGGAGCAGAGGAGTTTCCACCATTGTTTTGGCCAACAATCATCTCTAAACCAACATCTAAGAAAATGACTTGGTGATTTATTTTATTGTTTGTGGGAATTGTTTCTGTGCAAAATGGTTAGTGTTTCTCTACATTACAGCAATTGACTTTCAATGCTGTGGAACGCCCTGACTATAAAAATTGAATTTCTTATTTTCAAGCCAGATTTGAAAGTCTGAAGTAATTGGGAGTTGTGCTATTATCTGTGTCTGTATGAGTCAATTTAATGAACATTTATTTTCAAAAGAAGGTAATTGACACACTTCCAAGATAGCTGTTCAATAATCCATGATCTTTGTGAAATCCTTTGTTTTTTAACATTCACTTTGCATATGCAGTAGTACTTTGCACTTATTTTTAACTTTGTAAGCAATGTTGTCTTTGGGGTTGCAAAGGGTATCTTCAGAAAGTTTGATCACTGTGCAAAAATGCAAACCTCAAAATCCTTGGCTTTCAAGGAAGTGTGTGGGGTTATTTAGTTTGTAGTTGAAGTTCAAGTGATCAAAATAAGACTAAAGCATGTGTTATAAATTCTCCTATTTGCAGGACTTTTTTCAATAACAACACAAAGTTAGCAAATTTTGTCAGAATTGAGAGTTATTGCCGTGTGCTAAAATATGAATACAGTTAATTGTCTTAAGCAAAATGTTAGCACTTGCAGTTGCTGAAGTAGCCGTAATGTGGAAAAGGAATCCCTATTTTTTTTTCTCTGAGATCTTAAATAATTATGCAGACAATTACACTGTTGGATCCTTGACACCATAGGCCTCTGATCAGCTTCTATTTTGTTTTCCTGAGATTATTTGCTCTTCATCATTCTACTTGAGTGTCTGCCTAGCTCCTGCGTGTGTAAATCAGGATTTCCTTAGACACTTTTTCTCATCAGCAAAGCAAACTTGGTGAACTACAGATGGAGAAGATATTAATACGTAGGACTTCTGACAAATCACAAGTTAGGGACGTTTGGAGTTATGGTATTTTCTTTGTTGTTTACTTGATTTTATCCTTTTATTTTGTTCATTCATTGGATGTCGCTGGCAAGGCTGTTATTTATTGCCCACCTCTATAAAACTGATTGGCTTACAAAGCCACATCAGAGAGTAAAGGCTCAACCACAGTGTTGTATGCCTGGATTCACATTTAGGCCAGACTGGGTAAATTTGACAGATTTTCTTCCCCAAAGGACATTATTATTGAACCCAATGGGTTTTTACAACAATTCATTAATTTTATGGTCACTATTACTGCTACATACTAGCTTTTATTCCAGGTTTATTTAATTAATTAAACTTAAATTCCCAGCTGCCATGGTGGGATTTAAATTCGTATGTCTGGCTCATTAGTCCAAGCCTCTGGATTACTATTCCAGCCACATAAGCATTCCAGATCCGCAACAATATGGTTGACTCTTAACTGCCCTCCTGAATGATCTACCAAGCCATTTAATTGTATTGAAGAAGACAGCTCAGCATCACATTCCCAAGGGCAATTAGGGATGGACAATAAGTACTAACCGTACCAGTGATGCCCGCAGCCTGTGAATGAATTAAAAAAACAAGTAATATTGAATTATATTTTTATTTGAAGGTTAAAACAAATCAATATTGACACAAACAAGCTAGTTCTTTTGATGTTTGAACATTGCAAATGGTAATACACCATTAATACATCATGATTTTCAGCCATGTATAATTTGTGTCTACAATTAAGGCATTAAAAAAGAACAAGATTGACCCTCAATCTGTTACATAAACATTTTACCTAAGCTATTTCTGTTTTAACAATGTGCCCAAGTTCAGCTTTTAATGTCTGGGAGAGAACATCCATTGCACAGTCCTTTTTGTTAATACAATAGGATTTTTATGAATGCCAGTGCTTTTTTGGAGGTATTCATTATTACATTGCATACAGTGGCTTGTAGACCATTTAAGCTGTAAACTGAGCTGATAATAAAACTGAGATACTATTTTTATTTCATTTATAGGTTTGCTGCTACCTTTACTTCTAGACTTTCTTTTTACTCGGACTCTTGAAATTGGCTGCCCAGCTGGCTATGGTGAGTATTTTTCTACTCTTGACCATCAAGTGCATTACCCGAAAATTGTGGGCTAACTTATGGGTCTGTGCAGTATACTTGGCAAAATTAGACTTCCCTGTAGTCCCAACTAAATTTTATGGACTTGTTTCATGAATTCGATTTTGATTAAGGCATTCCAGATATTGAGTAACTGTTGCTTGTTGTTATGGTATACATTGCATCTTTTTAGATACCTCTGTACATATGAAGTTAACATTTTGTTGTTCTAATCTAGTATAGCACTATCTAGATGGTATGCTGTCTGTTGGTCAGTTGGATAACAAGCCATACCCATGGAACCGGACAATGATATTGCACTGGATATTTTGATAACAAATGTAGTCTGTGTGTTTAAAACAAGATGCCATTTGAATCTGCGGAAGATTGCACTGGAAGGAACAAATGTGATCTACAAAAGAGATGTTGGAGTAAGTTCTATTCTGTTTGCGTCATCAATTCTGCATTGTTGTATTAGTTGCAATAAACTCTGACCTCTATGCTGCTGCAGTGAACAGTGCTAAATTATTTAATAGACAGTAGATAAATCTTTTCTGTTATATTTAGTTGATTTTTTTAATGTGAAAATTTCAATGATTTACTGACCTTCAGTTTTAGTAAAGATCACACATTAGTTAATGCTTAACTTAATGAACTCTATATGATTTCTATAGATAATCTTAGCCTTTATAATTTGTTATAAAAGTCAATATAGACAAAATTCAAGTATGTGACAAAGCAGATGGCTACTATAGACTTTGGTGTGCTTACTGCCATTAGATTTGGGGTCTGATTTTCAAAGATAAACATTTGGTGTATTTTCAATTGCTGCCTTTTTTATTATTGCAGCATTCAAAAGAATGAACAAAATTTCAGCATTGACTTCTGTGTTTTTGGTGGTTTATACTGGTTTTAAGCTAGTCATTGTCTATAATTTTACTTCCTACATTTTGTAAAATGAATGCTAAGTAAAGTGTAGCATAGCTTCTGTGTTGGTCAAATTAAACTGTTTTTCACTTTGGCATTTATTATCTGTCAGTATCCAACTACAGATATTTTTGGCAGCAGATTATTAATTGGATTGATATCTCTCAGAATTATGTCTTCCAGAATTACCTGGAAAAACTCAGCAGGTCTGGCAGCATCGGCGGAGAAGAAAAGAGTTGACGTTTCGAGTCCTCATGACCCTTCGACAGAACTTGAGTTCGAGTCCAAGAAAGAGTTGAAATATAAGCTGGTTTAAGGTGTGTGGGGGGGGTGGAGAGAGAGAGAGAGAGAAGTGGAGGGGGTTGGTGTGGTTGTAGGGACAAACAAGCAGTGATAGAAGCAGATCATCAAAAGATGTCACCGACAATAGAACAAAAGAACACATAGGTGTTAAAGTTGGTGATATTATCTAAACGAATGTGCTAATTAAGAATGGATGGTAGGGCACTCAAGGTATAGCTCTAGTGGGGGTGGGGAGAGCACAAAAGATTTTAAAATATTTAAAAATAATGGAAATAGGTGGGAAAAGAAAAATCAATATAATTTATTGGAAAAAAACAAAAGGAAGGGGGAAGCAGAAAGGGGGTGGGGATGGGGGAGGGAGCTCAAGACGTAAAGTTGTTGAATTCAATATTCAGTCCGGAAGGCTGTAAAGTGCCTAGTCGGAAGATGAGGTGTTGTTCCTCCAGTTTGCGTTGGGCTTCACTGGAACAATGCAGCAAGCCAAGGACAGTCATGTGGGCAAGAGAGCAGGGTGGAGTGTTAAAATGGCAAGCGACAGGGAGGTTTGGGTCATTCTTGTGGACAGACCGCAGGTGTTCTGCAAAGCGGTCGCCCAGTTTACGTTTGGTCTCTCCAATGTAGAGGAGACCACATTGGGAGCAACGAATGCAGTAGACTAAGTTGGGGGAAATGCAAGTGAAATGCTGCTTCACTTGAAAGGAGTGTTTGGGCCCAGCATTTCACTTGCATTTCCCCCAACTTAGTCTACTGCATTCGTTGCTCCCAATGTGGTCTCCTCTACATTGGAGAGACCAAACGTAAACTGGGCGACCGCTTTGCAGAACACCTGCGGTCTGTCCGCAAGAATGACCCAAACCTCCCTGTCGCTTGCCATTTTAACACTCCACCCTGCTCTCTTGCCCACATGTCTGTCCTTGGCTTGCTGCATTGTTCCAGTGAAGCCCAACGCAAACTGGAGGAACAACACCTCATCTTCCGACTAGGCACTTTACAGCCTTCCGGACTGACTATTGAATTCAACAACTTTAGGTCTTGAGCTCCCTCCCCCATCCCCACCCCCTTTCTGCCTCCCCCTTCCTTTTGTTTTTTTCCAATAAATTATATAGATTTTTCTTTTCCCACCTATTTCCATTTTTAAATATTTTAAAATCTTTTATGTTCTCCCCACCCCCACTAGAGCTATACCTTGAGTGCCCTACCATCCATTCTTAATTAGCACATTCGTTTAGATAATATCACCAACTTGAAAACACTTACGTGTTCTTTTGTTCTATTGTTGGTGACATCTTTTGATGATCTGCTTCTATCACTGCTTGTTTGTCCCTACAACCACACCAACCCCCTCCACTTCTCTCTCTCTCTCTCTCTCTCTCTCACTCTCTCTCTCTCTCTCTCCGCCCCCCCCCACACACCTTAAACCAGCTTATATTTCAACTCTTTCTTGGACTCGAACTCAAGTTCTGTCGAAGGGTCATGAGGACTCGAAAAGTCAACTCTTTTCTTCTCCGCCGATGCTGCCAGACCTGCTGAGTTTTTCCAGGTAATTCTGTTTTTGTTTTGGATTTCCAGCATCCGCAGTTTTTTTTGTTTTTATATTTATCTTCCAGGCCTGTTGGAAAATAAAGATCCTACATTATTAGTCACGTAGAATTATGTACCTAGAATTGTAGAACGATCCAGTGCAGAAGTGAGGCATTTGTCCATCATGCCTGTGAAAGCTCTTTTGTAGAGCTATCCAATTAATCCACTGCTCTTTCGCCATAGCCCTGTAAACATTTTCCCTTCAAGTAATTATTCAATTCCCTTTTGAAAAGAGCGAAGCCGAGAGCGGATCAGTAAGGGCAGTAGTGTGTACTATATATAAGATGTACTGCAGCAACTCAGCTTACCAAGGCTCCTTCAGCTGTACCTTCCAAACCCACAATCTCTACCACCTAGAAGGGCAAGGGCAACAGATGCATGGAAACACCACCAACTGCAAGTTCCCCTCCAAGCCACATACCATTAAGACTTGAAACTATATTGATGTTCCTTCACTGTCACTAGATCAAAATCCTGAAACTCCCTTCCTAACAGCACTCTTGCACCATATGGACTGCAACAGTTTAAGAAGATGGCTCACATTGCCTTGAGGGCAATTAGGGATTGGCAAAAAATGTTGGCTTTTGCCAGCGACAGCCACATCCCATGAAAGAATATAAATAGATGAAAAACTGCAAGGTGATGTCACAGCACATCAAGGGGCAGCAGAGGTAAGTTGCAGGTCAATATTTAATTTAATCTACAACTCAAGGTCAGGTAATTAAAGGATGAGAAAATATAAACTAAGTTGAGTAAATACATAAACTTTAACTACTGTGGATGCCAGCATGTATGCTGACTATTGAAACTGACAAAAATTGTGTGGCCAACTTATATGCTGAGTATAAAATGTGAACTGCTGGTGAGGGTGGTTGCCATTTTGAAGTGTGAAAAAAAAATAACATCGGTAATTCATTTATTTTAATGTGGCATGGTTATTGAATAAATTAATTGTACAAAGATACCTTTAACTACAATGAATGCATTTAAAAATCCATCAAATTGACTGTCTTTGGCTCCGATGCAAAGAATTCATCAAGTTTATTCTGAGTCATTTTTTGGCTATGGCATCATCGTAAGGATCACACTTTGGATCAGATGCGGCTTTCGATTTCAGAATCATCCCTCCACAACAAATCATTTTCCACTCCATCCATTGATTTTGATGTTCTGCAATTTTTTAGAATGATCTGATCACTGGTTGTGCACTAATAGCATCCCACAATTTGATGATGAAACTACAACAACGTCAAGCAGAGCACATTATAACTCTTTGCAAAGGCTTTTCTCCGTCAGCCATCCACCTATTGCATTCAGCGAGGACATGATCTTTGAACTACTTGTTTTGACATACATCCAAAGGTTGAACTATGGATATTAAATGCAACCCCCCCCCACCCCCCCGACCCCAACCCCTTGGTCCCTTGGTTTAACTGCAGTCTGGGTGTTATTTCTTTGCAGGCACCTCCTGACCTCATTAGTTATGTGGGATCTGAATGTTTCCTACCCTAATAAACTGCATTCTTTACCTAGGCCACCAGGGCTCCTATTTCATACATTATTGAGCTATGACTTCATCCTCAACCATCCAACCATTTTCATGGACATAAACACTCCTGCAGGAGACTTGAATTTTTGGCATGGTTTTATATTTGAAAATTACGATAGGCTTCAATTTTGTTCTGTTGGCCAAGCAGGCTAGTGCCACCATAAAACCATAAGACATAGGAGCAGAAATTACTCCATTCGGCCCATCAAGTCTGCTCCTCCATTCAATCATGGCTGATAAGTTTCTCAACCCCATTCTCCCTGTAACCTTTGATCCCCTTGCCAATCAAGAACCTATCTATTTATCGGCCTTCAATCCCATCAATTTCCCCAATACCATTTCCCTATTAATACTGATTTATTTCAGTTCCTCCCTCTCACTAAACCCTGTGTTCCCCAGCTGTTCTGGTATGTTATTAGTGTCCTCAAAATGGTCACCCAAGTCATGAGACCTTTTACCACAATGATTTCAAAAGGGATGTTTATCTAGTGTCTGGGACTGCCTTTGGTTTCAGAACTGAAAATTTCCCATCCATTAGCTTTTCGAAACATAGAAAATAGGAGCAGGAATAAGTCATTCGGCCCTTTGAGCCTTCTCCGCCATTCAATATGATCTTGACTGATCCTCTATCTCAACACCATACTCCCATTTTCTCCCCTGGTCTCTTCATGCCTTTAGAATCTGGAAATCTATCTATTTTCTTCTTAAATATATTCAGTGACTTGGCCTCCACATCTTCCCATGGTAGAGAATTTCACAGGCTCACCACCCTCTGAGCGAAGAAGTTTCTCCTCATCACAGTCCTAAATAACCTGCCCTGTATCCTGAGACTGTGACCCTTGTTCTAGACACCTCCATCCAGAGGAAACATCATGCCTGCATCCAGTCTGTCCATCCCTGTCAGAATTTCATACATTTCAGTAAGATCCACTCTCATTCTTCTAAATTCCAGTGAATACAATCTAGTGGACGCAATCTCTCCTCATATGACAATCCTACCATCCCAGGAAACAGTCTGGTGAACCCTCACTGCACTCCCTCAATGGCAAGTATACCCTTTCTTAGGTAAAGAGACCAAAACTGCGCACAATACCCAAGAGTGGTCTCACCAAGACCCTGTATAGCTGCAATAGGACATCCCTGCTCCTATGCTCAAGCCCCCTCGCAATGAAGGCCAACATACCATTTGCCTTCTTAACTGCTTGCTGCACCTGCATACTTGCTTTCGTTGATTTGTGTTCAAGGATACCCAGGTCATTGTACATCAACATTTCCCAATCTGTCACCACTTAAATAATATTCTGCAGTTCTGTTTTTCCTACCGCAATGGCTAACTTCACACTTATCCGCGTTACACTGTATCTGCCATGTATTTGCCCACTCACTCCACCTGTCTAAGTCTCCTTGAAGCCTCTTAACACCCTCTTCACCACTCATATTCCCACCTTGTTTCATGTCGTTGGCAAACTTGGAAATATTACACTTGGTTCCCTCATCCAAATCATTGATATATATTGTGAATAGCTGGGACCCAAGCACTGATCCCTGCGGTACCCCACTAGTCACCGCCTGCCATTCTTAAAAAATATCCATTTATTCTTACTTCTGTCTGCTAACCAATTCTCAAACCGCCATCCATGTTGAGGATCTTGTGTCAGGAAGCCATTACCTGGGCAGACCATCCGAGTCCACTAGAGGGTCAGTTTGTCAAGATGCAAGTGACGTCCATTATTCTCTCATCGGCCCTCTTTGAAAGAGACTCGGACAGTCCCAGGTGTGAGATGGGTCTGTCAATAACTCTGTAGGAATAACGAGTTTCAATTTACGAGTCCCTTGGTTTCATGGTTCCATGATTATGATGTCCTTGCAATTGGGTGTGAGATTCCACGATGATAGGAGGATTCTTTTGTTCTTGTAACTCCTGTTGGTAGCTTCCAGAACAAAGGGCCAATCCTGTGGTCATGTGTCTTGTAGCAGCCATCTTGTTGGGTTCAGCAGAAAGTCCATTTTAAAACTAGCAAAAAAAGGGTCAAGTCTGATGTACAGAGTTTGGATTTCTTTCGTGTCTTATTGACATGACAGTAAAAATAAGCAGAAGTCAGGAAAAGATAGAGCTTGGCAAAGATAGGGCATTAGTGACTAGTATGAAAATTGGGACTAATAAAGAAAAATTAAAGCCACAGGGGCACTAAAATCTCAATGTGTGAAGCTTTAGCAACAAAATTGATGAATTAGTAGCATAGTAACCTACAATACCCACATAAGGCTTAAAGCTAAATATTTCAGGATATTTGACTTTTAGAAGACAGACACTAAATGAAAAGCGCAGGGGTGAAGCGGGAGGGGTTGGAAGGGTTTGTCCTAATAATAAAAGCGATAAAGATAGTAGAGAGTGAGGATCTTAGTTAAGAAAATCAAGATGGAGTGTCAGTTTGGTCAAGGTTTGGGTGGTGCTAAGAAATATCAAGAAGCAGGAAAAACTGGTCTGAGTAATTTTTAGGCCAGCAGTTGTAGTGTCGGGCAGGGTATAAATCAGGAAATTCGAGGTACATGTAACAAAGGTAATGAAGAACTTTGATCTCCACATGGATTGGGTAAATTTGCACTAATACTGTCAAGAGTGATTTGTAGATCAGAATGTCGAGAAACCACAAGGGAACAGGCTATTTTGGATTTGGTATTGTGTAACGAGAGAAGGTTAGTAACTTTGTAGGAAAGGAGCCTCTGGGGAAAAGTGCTGATAATATGATAGAATATTATCATTGAGTTTGAGAGCAATTTAGTTAAGTCTGAGGCTCTAAATCTGAATAAAGCAAACTCTGGAGGTGAGTGGCTAAGATAGATTGGGAAACTAGATATGGTAGATAAGAAATGGTGATCATTTAAAGAAATAATTCATTTTTAAAATTCTTTCATGGGACATGGGCATCGCTGACTAGGCCAGCATTTTTATTGCCCTTGAGAAGGTGGTGGTAAGCTGTCTTCTTAAATGTAGATACACTCGTGATGCTGTTAGGGAGGGAGTTCCAGGAATTTGACCCAGCAACGGTGAAGGAATGGCGATATAATTCCAAGTGAGGATGATATGTGGCTTGGAGGGGAACTTGTCTGTGATGGTGTTCTCATGCATCACTGCCCTTGTCCTTTTAGGTGGTAGAGGTCGTGGGTTTGGAAGGATGCTGTTGAAGGAACCTTGGTGAGTTGCAGCAGTGCATCTTGTGGATGGTACACACTACTGCCCCTGTGCATCGGTGGTGGAATGAGTGAATGTTTAAGGTGATGGATGGGGTGCAAATCAAGCGGGCTGCTTTGTCCTGGATGGTGTTGAGCTTCTTGGAGCTGTACTCATCCAAACAAGTGGAGAGTATTCATCACACTCATGATTTGTGCCTTGTAGATGTTGGACAAACTTTAGACTCAGGAAGTGAGTTACCTGTCGCAGAATTCCCAGCCTCTGACCTGCTACTATATTTATATGGCTGGTCCAGCTCAGTTTCTGGTCAATGGTAACCCCCAGGATCTTGATAGTGGAGGATTCAGTGAAAGTAATGCCATTGATTTTCAAGGAGAAATGGTTGGATTCTCTCTTGTTGGAGATGGTCATTTCCTGGCACTTGTGTGGCATGAATGTTACTTGCCACTTATCAGCCTAAACCTGAATGTTGTCCATGTTTTGCTGCATATGGGAGTGGGCTACTTCAGTATCTGAGCTGTTGTGAATGATGCTGAGCATTGTGCAATCATCAGCGAACATCCTCACTTCTGACCTGATGATGGAGGGAAGGTCATTGAGGAAGCAGCTGAAGATAGTTGGGCCTAGGACACTACCCTGAGAAACTCCTGCAGCGATGTCCTGGAGCTGCAAAGGCTGACCGACAACAACCAGAACCATCTGCCTTTGTGCTAGGTATGACTCCAACCAGTGGAGAGTTTCCCCCCTTATTCCGATTCACTCCAGTTTTGCGAGGGTTCCTTGATGCCACACTCGGTCAAATGCTACCTTGATGTCGAGGGCAGTCACTCTCACCTAACCTCAGGAGTTAAGCTCTTTATCCATGTTTGAACCAAGGCTGTAATGAGGTTAGGAGCCAACTGGCCCTGGCAGAACCCAAATTGGGCATCAGTGAGCAGGTTATTGCTAAACAAGTGCTTCTTGATAGCACTGTTGAAGACCCCTTTCATTACTTTACTGATGATCAAGAGTAGACTGATGGGGCGGTAATTGGCCGGGTTGGATTTGTCTTGCTTTTTGTGTACAGGACGCACCAGGGCAATTTTCCACATAGCCAGGTAGATGCCAGTGTTGTAGCTGTATTGGAACAGCTTGGCTAGGGGCGTGGCAAGTTCTGGAGCACAAGTCTTCAGTACTATTGCCAGAATATTGTCAGGGCCCATAGCCTTTGCAGTATGCAGTGCCATTAGCCGTTTCTTGATATCACGTGGAGTGAATCGAATGGACTGAAGACTGGTATCTGTGTTGTTGGGGCCCTCCAGAGGAGGCAGATATGGATCATCCACTCGGCACTTCTGGCTGAAGATGGTTGCGAATGCTTCAGCCGCCACCTCCAGTGAGTTGTAATTGTCCACCACCATTCACGACTGGATGTGGCAGGGTTGCAGAGCTTAGATGTGATCCGTTGGTTGTGGGACCTATTACCTCTGTCTATCACTTGCTGCTTATGCTATTTGGCACGCAAGTAGAGGACTACTACTTTCCTGTCTACCCCCATACCCTTTGAACCCCTTGACAGTCGTCTTAAAAATAATCAATGAACATGCCTCTGCTCTCTGGTAAAGAGAATTTTATAGACTAATGACCCTCTGAGAGGAAAAGAAAATCCTCCTCATCTCAGTCTTAAATGGGAGACCCATTATTTTTAAACAGTGTCACCTATTTCTAGTCTTCCCCATAAGAGGAACGCATGCACCCTGTCAAGCCCCCTCAAGATCTTATACTTTTTAATAAGACTACCTCTCATTCTTCTAGACTCCAATGGATACAGGCACAACCTTTCTATCCTTTCCTCATAAAAGAACAAATGGGAACAGTCTCGGGACCTGCACCCCTCAATTTTGAACTCTTATCAACCATCTCTCTTCTCAGGAGAATAACTGCAGCTTCTGCAATCTGTCCACTTAACTTAAGTCCCTCAACTCTGGAACCATTCTAGTAAATCTTTTCTCAACCGCCTGCAAGGCTTTTGCATCCTTCCTAATGTGCAGTGCCCAGAATTGGACACTACTCCATTTGTGGTTGAATTAGTGTTTTATAAAGGGTCTACAGAATATATAGTTTGAGCACAATTCTGCTGATTATGGATCAAGTTGATATAATTTATGGGGTTTTTTTGTGTTATTCGTTCTGAGCATAAGCCCCTCATTTCAGATTTCTTGTATGGCATCTGTATGAGACTTAGTATCTACAGAAAGACCTCTATTTTTTATATGGATCAAATGACTATTGTATCAACTCAATCTTCACATTCAATTCAATTCAATTCAAAAATATCAGGTTTGTTGGACATAGTAAGAAATAATGCCCAAAGAAGCTGAAGTTCTTCCATTTGGGCATGAGGTGTCATTGTTTGCTCATTTTGACTTATATAAAATGGAGAAATGCTGACATAATTTACCCTTGTATAAAATATCTATGAATCAAGCATTTTTTGCTGATTCTTTTACTATAAATGCTGTAGTAAAATAGATTATTTCATTCCTTGGCTTCATTGGAAGTTTCATTATCCACAAAATTAGTAATTTACACTGCTCACCACTGAGCATTATTTCAATGTTTATTTTGTATAGAATTACCCCTGAATAGATATATAGAATGTTTACTCATGCTGTTTATCTTTTGAGGATTCATTTGTGAACTAAAAGGACCAGGATCACAAGCTGAGGTTTCCTATTGTTTTATGTTGCACAATTGATGAAATAATTTGCACATTTAAAAATTCATCTTGTGATGTGGACTATTTTTGTATTTTCACTGTAGTTATTACTGTCTAGGATAATGAAACTCCCATTAACTTTCATTCAAATCTCTACTAATGGGATTTCTGGTTCTTTCACCTATTTCATCATAACTCAAGCCTGAAATAGTTCAGTTTTTCACACTTTTGAGAGAACTACTTGAACTCCACCATCAGTGTGACCAGTGTCTCTTGCAACATACACGCAGCTATGATTTATTTGATCTTTGTCTTCAAATAAAAAGACAGGAGTCTTGTTTAGATTTAAAGCAGAAAGAGTTTTAGAAAAGTAATAAAGAATGAAGAATATATTGCATTTGACAATTAATAGATTAACACCTAATAATCATATACATTAGTACAACTCAACATGAAAGGGTAAATTTGAATTAAAGTAAACGAATGGAAAATTGTGGGCTGCGTGTTTGTGATTCTTGGTGTGTGCCCTCGAATGGTGAGGCTGCATATTGGTTGCACAGCTTGAAAATTGGCCCTTATGTTTTATAGTATATCCTTAAATGAAGAACTTAGAGAATCTTTCCCCACAGGTGAAAGACATGTAATTCACCATTGTCTTTCATTTGCACTGTATTTAGTTTGGGGCAACATACTGCTGGAGAAATAGATGAATCTTGGAAGGGGTACATTGCAGATTGGTGGGTCATTTTTTTTTATCCTTTGATGGGATGTGGGTGCCGTTGGCAAGGCCAGCATTTGTTATCCATCCCTAATTGCCTCTGAGTGGCTTACAAGAGGGCAGTTAAGAGTCAAACATATTGCTGCGGATCTGGTCTACAGCACAGAAAAAGGCCCTTCGGCCCATTGAGTCTGTGCCGGTCAAACAAGTACCTAGCTATTCTAATCCCATTTTCCAGCACTAGGCTCTTAGCTTTGTATGCCATGGCATCGCAAGTGCACATCCAAATACTTCTTAAATGTTTTGAGGGTCTTTGCCTCTACCATTCTTTCAGGCAGTGAGTTCCAGATTCCCAACACCCACTGGGTGAAAAAATTTTCCCTCACATCTCCTCTGAACCTCATGCCCCTTACCTTAAATCTATGCCCCCTGGTTATTGATCCCTCCACCAAGGGGAAAAGTTTTTTCCTGTCTATCTATCTTTGTCCCTCATAATTTTATACACCTCAATCATGTCCCCCCTCAAATCTCCTCTGCTCCAGGGAAAATAACCCCAGTCTATCCAATCTCTCCTCATAACTAAAACTCTCCAGCCCAGGCAACATCCTGGTAAACCTCCTCTGCACTCTCTCTAGTGCAATCACATCCTTCCTGTAATGCATGCAATGCTCTAGCTGTGGCCTAACCAGTGTTTTATACAGTTCCGGCATAACCTCTCTGCTCTTGTACTCTATGCCTCAGCTAATAAAGGCAAGTATCCCATACGCCTTGTTGACCACCTTATCTAGCTGTCCCGCTACCTTAAGGGACCGATGGACACACACACCAAGGTCTTCTGATCCTCGGTACTTTCCAGGGTCCTACCATTCATCGTGTATTCCCGTATCTTGTTTGTGTTGGCCAAGTGCATCACCTCACACTTATCCGGATTAACTTCCATTTGCCACTGATCAGCCCATCTGACCAGCCAGTCTATATCCTCCTGCAATCTAAGGCTATCCTCCTCACTATTTACCACCCACCAATTTTTGTGTCATCCGCAAACTTACTGGTCAACCCTCCTACATTCAAGTCTAAGTTTATATCACAAACAGCAAGGGACCCAACACCAATCCCTGTAGAACCCCACTGGACACAGGCATCCAATCACAAAAACACCCCTCGATCATCACCCTCTGCTTCCTGCCACTCAGCCAATTCTGAATTCAATTTGCCAAATTGCCTTGGATCCTATGGGCTCTTACCTTCATTATCAGTCTCCCATGCAGGACCGTGTCAAAAGCTTTGCTGAAGTCCAAGTAGACTACGTCAAATGCATTGCCCTCATCTACACACCTGGTCACCTCTTCAAAAAATTCAATCAAATTGGTCAGACATGAGGTCCCCTTAACAAAACTATGCTAACTGTCCTTGATTAATTCCTGCCTCTCCTAGTGTAGATTAATTCTGTCCCTCAGAATTGCTTCCAATAGTTTCCCCACCACTGAGGTTAGACTGGCTGGCCTGTAGTTCCCTGCTTTATCCCTTCCTCCCTTCTTGAATAACAGTACCACATTGGCTGTCCTCCAGCCCTCTGGGACCTCTCCTGTGGACAGAGAGGTATTGAAAATTATTGCCAGTGCCCTGCTATCTCCTCCCTTGCCTCACTCAACAGCCTGAGATACATTTCATCCAGGCCTGGAGATTTATCTGCTTTTAAGCCTGCAAGACCACTGAGAACCTCCTCCCTTTCCATGCTAATTTCTTTAATTACACTGCAGTCCTTCTGCCTGATTTCCATACCCATGTTGTCCCTCTCACTTGTGAACACCAACACACAGTATTCATTTAGAACCCTACCAGAGTCTTTCGGCTCCACACACAAATTACCACTACGGTCCTTAATGGGTCCTACTCTTTCCCTACTTATCCTCTTACTCTTAATATACTTGTAAAATAACTTTGGATTTTTCTTTATTTTACCTGCCAATGTTTTTTCATGCCCCTTTTTGCTCTCCTAATTTCCTTTTTAAGTTTCCCCACTGCACATTCTATACTCCTCTGGGGCTTTGCTGTTTTGAGCCCTTGGTATCTGCCATTAATCTTCCTTTTTCTCTGTATCCAATCCTGTGTATACCTCAACATCCAGGGTTCCCTGGATTTGTTGGTCCCATCCTTTACCTTTACTAGAATATGTTGGCCCTGTACTCTCCCTATTTCCTTCTTGAATGAGTCCCACTGCTCTGACGCAGATTTACCTAAAAGTAAGTGCTCCCAGTCCACTCTAGCCAAATCAGATCTGATCTTATTAAAATCGGCCTTCCCCCAATTTAGAACTCTGATTTCTGGCCCATCTTGTCCTTTTCCATAACAACCTTGAATCTAATGGAGTTATGATCACTATCTGCAAAATACTCCTCCACTGATACCTTTACCACTTGCCCGGCTTCATTCCCTAAAATCAAGTCTAGGACCGCCCCCTCTCTTGTAGGACCCTCTATGTTCTGGCTTAAAAAGCTCCCTGGATGCGTTTTAAGAATTCCGCTCCCTCTAAACCTATCACACTATGACTAACCCAGTTAATGTTGGGGAAGTTGAAATCCCCCACTATTACTACCCTATTATTTTTACACTTCTCTAAAAGTTACCTATATATCTGCTCTTCTATTTTTCTCTGACTGTTTGGGGGCCTATAGCACACTCCCAGCAATGTGATTGCTCCTTTTTTGTTTTTGAGTTCAACCACATGGCTTCATTTGAGGAGCCTTCTAAGATGTTATCCCTTTTTACTGCTGTAATTGATTCCTTGATCAATACTGTGATACCCCCTCCTCTTTTACCTCCTTCCCTGTCCTGCCTGAAGATCCTATATCCTGGAATATTGACCTACCAATCCTGCCCCTCTCTCAACTATGTCTCTGTGACAGTAATGACATCGTACTTCCATGTGTTAATTTGTGACCTCAACTCATCTGCCTTATTTGTCAGACTCCTTGCATTAAAATAAATGCCATCCAACCTTGCCAGATTCTCTTCTGCCTTAACTGGCTTATAATTTCTATGTCTTCCAGACTGACTTGCTCCCACTTCTAATTTTGGCTGTGCATCTCCCCCTTCTGAACCTCTTGTCAGGATCCTATTCCCCTGCCAAGTTAGTTTAAACCCTCCCCAACACTAGCAAACCTCCCCACAAGGATTTTGGTCCCATTCCAGTTCAGGTGCAACCCGTCCGCCTTGTACAGGTCCTACCACTCCCAGAAACGGTCCCAATGTCCCAGAAACCTAAAGCCCTCCCTCCTGCATCATCTCTCCAGCCACGCGTTCATCTGGACTAACCTATTTCACTAACACTCACTAGCATGTGGCACCAGAAGTAATCAAGAGATTACCTTTGAGGTGCTGTTTTTTAATCTTCCTAGCTCCCTAAATTCTGCTTGCAGGACCTCACCCCTCTTTCTACCTATGTCGTTTGTACCAATATGTACCACAATTTCTGTCTGTTTGCCCTCCCCCTTTAGAATGCCCCACAGCCGTTCAGTGCCATCCTTGACCCTGGCACCAGGGAGGCAACATACCATCCTGAAGTCATATCTACGGCCGCAGAAATGCCTGTCTGTTCTCCATACTATCGAGTCTCCTACCTCTATTGCTCTTCCCCTCTTTTTCCTCCCACCCTCTGCAGCTGAGCCACTCAGTGCCGTGAGCATGGCTGCATTCCCCAGAGGAACTGGCATTCTCACCGGTTTCCAACACAGAAAAATGGTTCTCGAGCGAGATGCACCCTGGGGATTTCCCGACTACCTGCCTGACACCTTTCTTCTGACTGATGGTCACCCATTCCCTCTCTGTCTGCACTTCCTTAAGCTGTGGGGTGACCACATCTAAAAACATGCTATCCACAAAACACTCAGCTTCACGGATGCACCGAAATTCGGAGCTCAAGTAGCTGCAGCTGGTGGCACTTCCTGCACAAATGTTTTTAGAACAGTCAAAATTAGGTTCATGTTGGTTTTCAATTCCATATTTTATTAATTGAATTTAAATTCCACCAGCTGTCATGGCAGGGTTTGAACCGGTGTCTCCAGAGTGTTAACCTGGGTCAGTGGATTATTGGTCTAGTGACATTATTACTACACCACCATCTCCCCCTAATTGAGTTGCTTGATACAATAAAGGGGTTGAATACAATAGATATAGATAAACTGTTTCCTCTGGTGGATGAATTTGAACAAATAGGCATAATTTTAAAACTATAGCTGAAGCCATTTAGGAGCAAAATCAGAATGCACTTTTCCACACCATTTTGAGTGAGAATCTGGAACTCTGTACCACCAAAGGTTATGAATGCTGGGGAAATTGAAATTTTCAAAACTGAAATTAAGCATTTTGTTGGAATACCAAGGAATATGAATCACAAGTGGGTAAATTGTGTTTGAGGTACAGATTAGTCATGATTTAATTGAATGGCAAATGGGCTCAAGGGACTGAATGGTCTAATCCTGTTTCCTATGTTCCTAGTGAATATTAGAATGATGAGAACTTCCACTTGCTCCCACAGAAATCTTTTATTTTTTTTACAGGCACAGAGGTCTCCAATGCTAATTTTAAATTTATGTACACTTTTCACTGTTATAGTAAGTGCCTTGTGTATAATCACTTTGATATTTATGTGTGAAGTATTGATCTACCTATGGCTAAATTAGCAATCATACACAGATTAAATTAGTTTAAAAAATCAATGAAATAGTAAGCCTAGATGCAAACCTGTCCTTGATCAATATTAGGCAAGACTTGCATCTAGGAATAACGAATAGAAAGCATGTATATAAAATTCTAATCATACTGGGAATAAAACAAAGCTAAGTGTTTAAAATTATGAGCATCAGAAAAATTTTAATTACCACAATGATGTAATATAAAATGAAATACCGTATAACTGGTAAATAGTGCATATAAAATGCATTATTTTACATTGAAAAATACACTTAAACTTTAGGTGCATATCATATGCAAGTATTTTTATCAAAGCAGCCCTCTGACTTTTTTTGCACATGACATGATCCAGAATTGAATTAAAATATAAATGTGAATTCTCAGTTAATGTACTAAGACACAGATAATAGTTTGTTTTATATGTTTGCAGAAGGTGTTAATGAAACTGAGGAAACCCAGGATAACAGCCACAATCTGGTCCTCAGGGAAAATTATATGCACTGGAGCTACAAGGTAAGAACTTCGTTTTTCTTTTTAAAAGCTTTTTATTCTGTTATTATCATTAACTGTTGACTTATTTAATCTTAAGAACTTTGTTTTAATGGCTAGCATTATACATATATTGCTTGGGAGAACTGAACTGGGGAAGTTCAGCCTGTGTTTTTCCAGATAATTGGGAGGAAAAAAAACACTATCCATTTTTGTATAGATGGTGATATAGTATAAAATGAGAGATTAACTGTAAAAGTATGTATTGTAAACCAATTATTGGGTTTTTTTTTACCTGGAATGGTATCTGTGAATATACTTGGCAAAAAGCTTGGTCATTTGTGAGCAGAAAATGAATCACAGAAAAGATTCTAGTCCAAATTTTGAGTTTTGGAGCTCATAAGCAAAATACAGGGAATGATGTTCAGAATTCAGATGCTGTATTCAAACTTAAATGCTCAAAACACACTCCTATCAGTGGACACCTTGCACAAGAAACGTGAGTGAAATTAAGTTTTAATGGGGGCACAAAGGAGATGGCAGCAGATTGCCCACCTGTTATCCATCATATCTGATTTTCCCTTTGATTGAAGATAATGGAAAGGAACATTGATCAGGCATACATTGGTTGACTAATCTGCGGTAACTCATTTTTCACCCCAGCATGGTTAAATTTCACTCATACATTTGCTCTCTGTCTGATTAAATTTTGTTAATCATAAATACAAAGCATACTTAGGTGTCAGTCAACTAATATATATATTTCTTCATTTTATTATTATTAAGAATACTCCCTGCCTAATAATAAAATGTACTCTAGTATTTAAAAACTTTAAAGCAATAGTTTTCTTACAGTACTTCACCTGAAATATAATATAATGTGTCAGAAGATTTTTTTGTACAAAACTGAGAAAATATTTTCAAACATAATTTAGTGAAGAAGATGCAAAAACTGGTGCTCGAAGATTAGCCCGCCTTCTGCAGAAACTGGGTTTTCAGGTAATTCTTTTGTATGTTATATTTGTATAGCAAGTCTAAGTGCTGAGCTGCTGAAATCACTATTGGTTATTTAATCTAGTGATTTAGATTCTTGGTGTCTAGCTTTTAAATAAGTTGTGCACTGCCCTGTAAGATTTGCACTCAATAGCCCTGTTGTTTTCTGCTGAAGTTAAAATTTTAATCTGATTAGAGTTAAAATTGGTTCCATTTATGTGTCTTGTCTATGTTTAAATTCTACCAGTGTTCATTAAGCCTATTTTACCTCCAAATACAAATGTGAGGTGTTAAATTGAACCTGGCCAAATACACTAATACTTTATAATTTGGTTCCTTATCATCATTGTTCTATAGCATATAAAGGGCTAGGAAGGTCTTGGTAAGTACTTTTATTTTTAAGAAGAAAAATTACAAATGTGTCAAATATTCCTTTAATTTTAATAGAATTTCTTTTTGTCAGCAAGGAAACCCTCAAATTTGATATATTTTCTTTTTAAGCCTCTCTGATGATGCTACTAGCTTTGAGTGTTTCTGGATCAAGCAGCAATTCCACTGTAAGCAACAGGGGACTGAATCTTTAGACTTTATATTCCCTATCTATAATGTGGTTTCCAAAGGTATCTGTGCTCCAAAACAGTTAGCAAGTTAGTCTGAATTCATAGCCTGTATTTACTATGGAGCCACTTCAGGGAACAGTGGACTAGATTTTGTCAAGGTGGCAGAAGCCCCCAGCAATGGGCTGGGGCAGCCCCATCTCTGTCGTTTGGGGGACCTCCAGCAGCATTTCAGGCCCATCTTGTAAATAATGAGCTATCATTGGATTCCTGACCCTTTAAGGGATGAGAACCTGTCTCCAAGTGCTGGCGGTCTATCAAACTGGTGGCCACTGCTAGAGCTGTACCCTTACAAGTGACACGTATAGATGTGACAAGGATAGATGCTGCCATTGGAACAAGTTAAGTGAGTCGGACATTTCCAGGGCCAGTCAGGCACGCCTCAACAAAGGATAAGTTGTCGGTTGATGAGGGCAGGGGGCATTGCTGCTGTAGCAATGCAGGGGCCCTCCATGGGCAACAGAAAGCTGGGTAAAATGGCAGCAGCAGTAGGAAGAAGCTCTGAATTGGCCACTTGTGACACAATCAGCCTGTGGGCTGCAGGGCTATCTTCCACATTCCCTATTGCTGGCAAAATACCATGGGTACGGGAAGATGATGAGCACTCCAGCCCTGCCCATCCTTATGATTTTTTGGCCCTTCATGCCTCATATCCCATCCCTTTGATGCCATAAAGTTGAGCCAAGTGATGTCACCATTGTGCCACAAGAGTGGTGGGGATGTGAACCTTGGTGTGAGTATAAAGGACACAATATTTTATATCATTTGTAGCTTGTGGATTGCGGAAGTGAAGATGCCAGCTAGGATCACTTTGAAGGAGGTCACTTGCAAGATGTTATTGACATGAATTAGGATTTCAGCAACAGAGGGTCAGAGATTAGGCAATTGGAGGTTATGCTTTGGAGATGACCTTGATGGATTGAACGTAAGGGCGAAAGCTGAGGGCCAAGTAGTGATGAAGTCGAATTTCACTTGATATATATTTAAATAAATATATATACAATGCAATCGGAATGTACTTAATCACAGTGTGTAACTAATAATTGGTGCTAATTAAATTTAGTATTTATTCTGTAGCTACCGCTCTGATCTAACATGATAAATTTTAAATAGCCTGAATTTTGCGATAAACGTAGCAATGAGGCTATCCACACTCATCATTACTGAGGAATAAATTGGACAGCAATTTTGGCACCTGCACATATGCGGTTAAACTGGGAAGCCAGGAAATTATTGTCAAAGTTACTCTGCTCTTCAGCAACTTTGCAGTAACAGTATCTTGCTGAGAGAGACCCCAATCAAATACATAATTTGTGTGAAGTTGTGGTACTTAGCCACTAGTACCCAAATAAACTTGCCAGAAAACGTTAGGGCTTGTCCATTCAAGTGTAAGTGAATTTTTAATGGCATGGTAAGTCTCGATTACTACCAAACTCCTTGGAGTTTTCCCACACTCAAAACATTTTAACCAATTCTGTGTGATTATAAAGTATGTGAGAAATTCAGGAAAAATGCAGGTACAAGGGGAGCAAATCAGCGGAGGCATTAGTGGAGTACCGAAAGTGCAGGGTGGAGCTTAAGAAAGCAATTCGGAGAGCAAAAAGGGATATGAGAAAGCTCTGGCTGGTAAAAGTAGGGAAAATCCCAAGATATTCCATAAGTATATCATTGGGAAGAAGATAAGCAGGGAAAGGGTAGGGCCCATTAGGGACCAAGGGGGCAATCTATGGGTGAAGCCAGAGGACATCGGTAGAGTGTTGAACGAATACTTCACATCCGTCTTCACCCAAGAGAATGAGGATGAAGGTATGGAACTCAGGGAGAGAGACTACGAGGTTCTTGAGCAAATTGATATAGGGAGTGACAAGGTATTGGAGATGTTGGCAGGCTTAAAAGTGGACAAGTTGCCAGGTCCGGATGATTTGTGTCCCAGACTGCTGAGGGAGGCTAGAGAGGAGATCGTGGGGGCTCTGACCCAAATTTTTAATTCTTCTCTGGCCACAGGGAAGGTGCCAGAGGACTGGAGAACAGCTATTGTGGTTCTGCTATTTAAGAAGGGTTGCAGAGATGAGCCAGTGAGCTTCACATCAGTGGTAGGGAAACTATTGGAGAAAATTCTGAAGGAGAGAATCTATCTCCACTTGGAGAGGCAGGGTTTGATCAAGGATAGTCAGCATGGCTTTGTCGGAGGGATGTCATGCCGAACAAATTTGATTGAATTTTTTGAGGAGATGACCAGGTGTGTAGATGAGGGTAGTGCAGTTGATGTAGTTTATATGGATTTCAGCAAAGCCTTTGACAAGGTCCCACATGGGAGACTTATAAAGAAAGCAAATGCACCTGGGATACAGGGTAATTTGATAAGGTGGATTCAAAATTGGCTTAGTTGTAGAAGACAGAGGATGATGACGGAAGGCTGCTTTAGTGACTGGAAGTCAGTGTCCAGTGGCATACCACAGGGATCTATTATTCATCATTTATATAAACAACATAGATGACTATGTCGGGGGTAGGATTAGTAAGTTTCCGGATGACACAAAGATTGGCCAGGTGGTTAACAATGAGGTTGAGTGTCTTGGGCTACAGGAAGTTATAGACGGGATGGTGAAATGGGCAAATAAGTGGCAGATGGAATTTAACCCTGAAAAGTGTGAGGTGATACACTTTGGAATGAATAACTTGACAAGGACGTATTCAATGAATGGCATGACACTAGGAATTTCTGAGCAACAAAGGGACCTTGGCGTGTGTTTTCATAGACCTCTGAAGGCGGAGGGACATGTTAGTGGGGTGTTGAAAAAGTCACAAGGGACACATGCCTTTATCAGTCGAGGCTCAGATTACAAAATTAGGGAGGTCATATTGGAGTTGTATAGAACCTTGGTGAGGCCACTGCTGGAGTACTGTGTGCAGTTCTGATCGCCACATTATAGGATTATATATACATATAATAGGATTATAGGCACTGGAGGGGGTGCAGAGGAAATTCACCAGGACGTTGCCTGGGATAAAACATTTAAGTTATGAAGAGAGGTTGGATAGACTTGGGTTGTTTTCGTTGGAGCAGAGAAGACTGAGGGGTGACATGATCGAGGTGTACAAGATTATGAGGGGCATGGATAGGGAGCAGCTGTTCCCCTCAGTTGAAGGGGTCAGTCACGAGGGTCACAAGTTCAAGTTGAGGGGCAGGAGGTTTAGGAGGGATGTGAGGAAAACTTTTTTACTCAGAGGGTGGTGACGGCCTGGAATGCGCTGCCTGGGAGGGTGGTAGAAGTGGTGGAGGCGAGTTGCCTCACATCCTTTAAAAAGTATTTGGATGAGCACTTGGCATGTCATAACATTCAAGGCTATGGTCCAAGTGCTAGTAAATGGGATTAGGTCGGTAGGTCAGGTGTTTCTCACGTGTCAGTGCAGAGTCGAAGGGCCCCTTCTGCACTGTGATTTTGTGATTACAATACTGAGCATTTTCTAGACCAGATCTGACACTGCCTTACAATTATCAGTGTCAAATTCAATGGTATGAGGTGGCCTTTCTGAAGCTGCTCTGCAAAAATGGCAGGATAACTACGTTCTAATGTAGCTGGTACGACCGAAGTAATAATGGAACAAAAGTAACCTAAGTCCCACAAATACATAATGTTTCACTTCCTCAAATTGGGTTACCCTTGGCTTTTCTCTATATTCCTTAAATCTCAAGATAAGATTGCCACTGCTGTTTCAGGTTAATAATCTCCTTTACCTCTGCTTCTAATTGTGAATAATATTGTCTGACTGAAAGGTTTACAGCTTTGCTCATTTATATTTAAAAGACCCATTTCTCTGTGGGCTTGGCAATTTGGTGTCAATTGCTACTTAATTAAAGATATTTTGTGCTGTGCATTTGTCTGCCTTAGGGACTAGCTTCAGATTGCCACAAACATGGATAGGGCTATTACAGTCAGCAGAGAGGAGACTTTTATCCCTTCAGCATATGCTGGATAGTAACTCGGGTGCCAAAGAGAGGAAACCATTATGACTGATCACACATTCCAGATGTATTTGTATTTAAATATTTTCACTGTCAACTATGAATCTAATAGTGGGCAGATATTTAAATGTATTAATAGAACAATGTTAGATAATGTTTTTTTAAAAACTCTTCTCTCTTTATTCTGAAGGTAAAATTTGCTGGCTATAAAGTTGTCAACGTTCTGGCTGTGTGCACTATGCCATTTGAAATTAGGCTACCAGAATTCACCAAAAGAAATCGGCCAATTGCAAGGTATGTACTTAGAAGTTATTGAATACTACAATGACAACATTGTCCAACAGTATCTGAGAAAAGACCAGGGCAATGAAAGATCTCTACCCCAAATTTAAGCTCACCGTCTTTCTTCTTAAATGTTGATAGACCTGCTGTATATTAACAGAATTAGTTTTTATTTTTGACTCGCAGCATTTGAAGTATTTCTTTTCTTTCTCTCTTGCGTATTACTGTTACTTTTTTAACAATCTCTGTAAGATGTGCTTTCTGTTATTTTTCTTAGTTACTGAAACTCCAGTGTTTTTCTTTCTCTTGCAGCTATGAGCCAGAACTCCATCCTGCAGCATCTTATAGAGTTAAAGCGTTAAAGGCTACACTTCAAATTTTTTCCACAGGAAGCATAACAATAACAGGTGCGCTTGCAAACCTCAAGTTAAAATCAGCTATTGTAGCCACTAACTTCTGCATTTTAGGTTCCTCCACATTTCATAAGCTTCGTAAAAATAAGTATTTTATGAGTAAAAATGTGTATCTACCTTTTAAGAATCTCCACTGAATTGCACAAGATCACTATTACATCACTGTGCACGATTTCTGCCTGACATTAAGTAAAGGAGCTCACTGCTACCTTCTCAAGGGAAACAAATGCTGACCCAACTAGTGAAGCCCATATCACATGAATGAATTTTTAAAAAATACTCTGCAATATCGGCACAGTTCTCTCTCTGCTTTTCATCGTCCATTGTGCAGCACCATTGAAACACTCAACATACATTTTCAGAATTTTCATTATCCCCTCCCACCAACCTGAATAAATTCACTGCTTCAGGCCAGAGATATTCCTAAACTATTAGCTTGAAAAAGATTACAACTTGCAGTTGCCAAAGAAACTTATAACTGTTCGAGGATATTGTTTAACAGCCAGTCAAATAATATCAACTTCAGAGAAATTGATCACCAAAGCAGCGCTAACCAGATGTTATGAATACCGGTGAGAAAAAAATGTAGTTGCTGGGAAGCTGCACAATTAATATTGAATCCTTTTTTGTTACATTTTTCTGTCCTACTGTTCCCCTCTTTATCACCCATAATTAATTAACTCCCATTTCTGTCTTTCTCAGTCACTGAGTACTAAATACTGATAATCATCAGTATAAACTTTTTTAGTGGCAGTTTTCTTAACAAGAAACCTTTATAATTGGATCCTTAAAAGTATCACTGGGGCAAAGGGGCGTGAAAACAAAAGTTTGAATTGGACACCTGCCTGCTTGCCCTTATACTCCTAATAGATAGCACAGTATAATTTGTGCTAATAATTTTCATCAACACAAAATACATTATTTGGACAGCAAATACTCAATTGAAGTATTGCATTGATTTCTTGATTCAGTAGTGAGGAGGATGATTTGGGTTTTGAATAGGGAAAAGATTTTAAAAATCAGACTATGAAACAGGATCTGAATAATGGAGTAAACTGGATTAGTTAAATTGACAAAAACATCACTTAGTTGACATTTTGTAATTACATCTATTAAAGTTTATGTTAACTGTTGTCCATATTTGGGATAGATTTTTTGAGAGTTATTTCACTGTATCGAATAATAGATTATTTCGCTGTGAGATCAAAGAAAAATGCATGTATGGAGCATTCTTCAAATTAGTGTTGGCACTTAAGATTTTAAAACAGCCAGAACATAAGATAGGAGCAGGAGTAGGCCATTCAGCCCCTTTAGCCTGCTCCTCCATTCAGTAAGAACTTAGTTGATCTTCTATGCCAGCTATACCTTCCCATGTTATTCGCATATCTCTGATTCCCTTAGTGTTCGAAAATCTCTTATTCTCTGACTTGAGTATGTTCACCTTTCTCTGGGGTAGAGTATGCAAAAGGTTCACAACCCCCGGTAGGAATTTCTCCTCACGCAACCCTTTGAAGAAATTCCTTGCCATCTCAGCTCTAAATGGTCCTATTCTGAGAATATGGCTCCTAACCAGGGAATCATCTTTCCACCATCTACCCTGTCAAGCCACTGAAGTATTTTATATCTTTCAATGAAATCACCTTTTATTCTTCTAAACTCTAGGAAATATAGACCTGGTCTACTCAATCTTTCCTCAGAGGGCAATCTACTCATTCCAAATATCAGTTTGGTGAGCCTTCATTGCACTTCCTTTAAGGCAAGTACATCCTCCCTTAGGTAACGAGAACAAATCTGTACACAGTACCTCTGTGTTCTCACCAAAGCCCTATATAATTGCAGTAAGACTTCTTTACTCTTATAAACCAATCCCCTTGTTATAAAGGCTAACAATACCATTTGCTTTCCTAATTCCTTACTGTATCTGCCTGTTAATTTGCTGTGATTCAGGTTTAAGGATGCCCTGGTCTCAGTAAATACCAACATTTCCCCCTCTCTAATCATTTAAAAATATTCTATTTTTCTATTATCCCACCATAGTAGATAACTTCATTATAATTCCATCTCTCATGTTCTTTCCCCACTCTCAATCTGTCTAAATCCTTTTAGAGCCTCTCTGCATATTCCTCACTTGAGTACTTTACATTGTATCCTCTCATCTAGGTCATCAATATAGATTGTAATTGTGTGAGGTCCATACACTGATCCTTGCAGTACCCAACTTACTACAGCCTGCTAACCTGAAAATGACCCATTTATTCCTATCCTGTCTGTTAGTCAATCCTCAGTCCATGCAAGTATATTACCCCCAGTCCCATGCAGCTGTTGTGTGGCACCTTATCAAAATCTTTTTTAAAATTAAAATATACTACATGCACTGGTTCCTCTCTAATCCACTCTGTTGGTCACAACCTCAAAATGCTCTAATAGATTTGTCAAAAATGATTTCCCCTTCATAAATGTATTGACTGTGCTCAGTTACATTATGATTTCCAAGTACCTTGATATCATGTAGCTAATAGATTCTAGCATTCCCTGTTAAGGAATGTATGTTGCGAATTATAAATTAATTCTTAATATGTCTGCCATTGTCTACCTGCCATCGTATCTTTTAATCCAGTTTCCAATTATACCTTAACCAACTTACACCTCATAGTCATGTAATTTACTTCGTTCAGATTCAGACCCTAGTTTTGGAGTTTACTAAATCACTTAATATTAAATCCATCATGTTATGATTGTTAATTGTGTATCAGTTGGATGGTAATTGCATTCAGGTGGGGGGTATTAATTAACCTGTGCTCATATGAAAGAGGGTTGTGCTGTTGGAGGTACACGGTATGTAATGTGTATCTCTGCAAATAAAAGCGACTAAGTGAATAAAGACGTGATTTCAGTGTTTTATCCTTCATTGCCTAGCTATTCAAGTTTTGACAATGACTGTTCTTCCCCAGAGGATCCTTTACTGCAAAGTTATTAATTAACCCTGTCTCATTGCACAATGCTAGATTTAGAAGAGTCTATTCCTTAGTTGGTACCTTGACATACTTATCTAGAAAATAATCTTGAATGCATTCCATGAACTTATCCACCATACTATTGTTGTAAATTTGGTTTGTCCAGTTCATGTAAAGATTAAAGTGCTGCATGATTATTCTATTATCCGTATAACATGTATCTCAAATTTCCCAATTTATACTCTGCCTGATAATACAACTACTCCCATCATTGTTTTCTACCCCTTGTTGTTCCTTGACTCCACTCAAAAGTGATTCCACAATGATTTTCTCAGCTAAGATCCTTTCTCTTTACTGTCTTTATCATGGGACAACCCATCTTCCTTTTCTATTTTGCCAATTCCTCTAAAAGAAATGTATCCTGGAAAATTTAACCCCCAAACTTGGTCACTCTGCAACCATATCTCCATAATGTAGGGAAATGGTGGCATAGTAGTAATGTCACTGGACTAGTAATCCAGAGGCCCAGGTTAATGTTCTGGTTAACAGCAGCTGACGGAATTTAAATTCAGTTAATAAATCTGAATATAAAGCTAACCTCCATAATGGTAACCATGGGCAACCATCACTGATTGTTGTGAAAACCCATCTGGTTCACAAATGTCCTTTAGGGAAGGAAATCTGCCATCCTTACCTGGTCTGGCCTACATGTCACTCCAGACCTAAAGCAATGTAGTTGACTCTTAAATCAAAACAGAAAATGCTTTAAAAAAACTCAGCAATTCTGGCAGCATATGTGGAGAGAAACAGATTTAACGCTTCAATGCAGACTTGAAATGGTAACTCTGTTTCTCTCTCCACAGATGCTGTCAGAAATGTTGAGTTTTTCAACATTTTCTGTTTTATTTCAGATCTCCAGCATCCACAGTATTTTGTTTTTATTTTAGTGGTTGACTCTTAATTGCCTTTGGAAATAGCCTAACAAAACACTTGGTTTAAGGGCAATTAGGGATGGGCAGTAAATGTTGGCCTTGCCAGTGACACCCACATCCCAATGAAAGAATAAAGCAAAAAAAATGGCTATTAGATCAAACCCACTAATTCAAGATTCACAACCCTTTGAGTGAAGTAATTTCTCCTCATCTCAGTCCTAAATTTTCTTGAGACTGTGCCGCCCTTTTTTAGACTCCCTGACCAGCAGAAACAATCTCTATGTATACCCATCAGAATTTTGTAGGCTTCAATGAGATCACTTCTCATTCTTCTAAACTCCAGAGAATATAAGGCCAATTTACTCAGCCTCTCATCATAGGACAATTCCCTTATCCCAGGGACCATTTAATGAACCTTTGCTGTACAGCCTCCAAAGTGAGTCTATCTTTCTTTAAATGTGAAGACCAAAACCACACAGTATTCCAGATGTGGTCTCACCAAAACCCTGTACAATTATAACAATACTTCTCTAATCGTGTACTCCAATCCCCTTGCAATAAAGGCCAACGTGCCATTTGCCTTCCTAATTGCTTGCTGTACCTGCTTGCTAACTTTCTGCATTCCTTATGCAAATACACTCAAGTCTCATTGAATATCTACACTTTCAAGTTTCACACCTTTCAAAAAAAAATTGATTTCCTATTCCTATGACCAAATTACTTCACACTACCATACATTATAATCCATCTGCCATCTTGTTGTCCAGTCAATTATCCTGTCTATATTTCTTTGCAGCCTCTATGTCTTCCCCACAACTTACCTTCCCACCTAGCTTGGTATCAGCAAACTTTGATACATTAATCTCTGTCTCCTCACCTAACTCATTAACGTAGATTGTAAATAGCTGCGGCCCCAGCACTGATCCTTGCGGCACTCCACTATTCACTGCCTGTCAACTTGAAAACGCCTTGTTTATGCCCACTCTCTGCTTTCTATCCATTAGCCAATCCTCTATCCATGTTAAAATATTACCCCCAACTTCATGACCCCTTATCTTGTATATTAACCTTTTGTGTGGCACCTTATCAAATGCCTTTTGGAAATCCATTATTCAACGTTGTCTGGTTTATCAACCCTACAGGTTGTAACCTCAAAAAACTCTGAATAAATTTGCCAAACAGGATTTCCCTTCAGTAAAACCATGTTGACTTGTTCTAATCATACTACGTGCATTGTTAAGACTATCTTAATAATAGATTCCAGCATTTTCCCAACAACTTGATGTTAGGCTAACTGGCCTGGCCTGTAAGTATCCTTTTTCTCTCTCCCTCCTTTCTTTAAAAGTGGTGTAACCTTTGCCACTTCCAATCTAATGGGACCATTCGGAATCTAAGCAATTTTGGAAAATATAGCCAGCACGTCCACTATCTCTTCAGTTATCTTTTGGAACCCTACAGTGTAGGCCATCAAGCCCCAGGGATTTGTCGGATATTAGTACCTTATGTTTCTTCAATACTTTTTTTCTGCCGATATTAATTTCCTTAATTTCCTCACTCTCTTTAGCCCCTAGGTTACCATCTATTTCTGGTATGAAATTTGTGTCTTCTACTGTGAAGATGGGGACACAATATTTGTTCAATGTCTCTGCCATTTCCTCATTCCACATGATAATTTCTCCTGCCTCTACTTCTAAAAGACCAACGTTTACTTTAGCTTTTCCTTTTTATATACTTATAACAATAGATTGTAAGAGCTTTTATATTTCTGGCCATTTTAAGAGCAAGCATTTCAAAATGTTGGCTTCACGTTATAGAATTAACCTAGATGTGTGATTTATAATATGTTTTTCTCTTTCTGTACCTTAGCACCCAGCATACAGTGTGTTGCCACTGCAGTGGAGCAAACCTATCCATTAATCTTTGAGTCCCGAAAGACGATCAAATAATCATTCCTATTCTGGGACCACCCTTTGATTATTGAATGGATGACTGCAAAGACAAATTTTACCATATAATAATCCCGGGAACGGAATGGACATAAAGTAAATGAGAGACTGTGAGATGCTTATAAAATGTATGAACACAATGCAAATGTATTCATATTGGGATGTTAATATTGTTTTATTGTGAACTGTTTACATGACATGATGCTGCTGTTTTTCTTGGGAGAGCTCTCTTAGTCTGTGCAGTAAGGGGAACAAGATTATAAAATGTGCACTACATTTAAAGTTGAACCATTTTTTCTGGTTGAGCTTTGTGTTTTATTGTGAGGTCTTTTTAAAAAAGAAATTTATGCTGTATATGAAAACCAAAGATGCCACCAATATCACTGTCCATTTAGTTAAAGTGTTTAAATAAAATTAATAGATGTGTATTTAATTTTACAAGAACCCTGCCATCAGTCATAATCTCTTTCAAAACTTATAAATAGCATAACAAATTTAGCATTCATTAGTGAATCCAAAACATTATTTAGGAAAGCAGTTTTGACTAACAGGTCCTCACAAGTAATAGTTATGGTTGAAGTTAAATTCCCATTTAGTAGTGATTAAAAATTTCAGGTAGACATGGATTGAAAGTTCATTTTTAAAATGATTATTTCGTGAGTTCATGAAAAATGCAGGGTTCCTAAAAGTTGGAGTCAAATCACATCCTATTAATGAAAAAAAAATCTAGTGCATCAGATCTTTTACACATTGTAGGATATTGGAAATTGTTTAAATATTTGCATGGTTGCTTGTTGATCTTAATTGTTAAAAATGATCAGCTAAGCTAAGAAACTTCATATACAGCATCATAAAATGGATCAAAAAAGACAGTGTAAAGTTGTTTTATTAAAATAGTTACATGCTGTGATGCATACCATTTATCATATCAACCATTGGAAATGTATCAAACATAGTAACAAGTATTGCATTAATATTCTAAAGCAGTATCTTAGGAAACTTTTTCTGTATTTGAAAAGAACTTTCATGGGACTAGAACCATATAGCCCATAATGCTGCAGAACATGAATTTAAACTTCTACCAGGAGCCTCACACCCACACAATAAAGAGAATCTCACTAATGTTGGTGAGTTCCAGTGGTTTTTTCATTTATGTTTGCTATAAACTTTGATCAGTTAAACTCTTGAGTTATGAATCTTTCATACTCCAGAAAGAATGGCAGAGACTACCCATCACCAGTGAGATTTCTTCTCTGAACCCAGATTTATTTTGTCTATGTTTTAATAAATACTGACTTGAAAAAAATGTTTTATGATGCGCAACCTTGATTTGAAGTTCTTTAATGTACCTATTAACAAGCAGACTATTACTTGTGTAACATTTTAAAAGAAATTATTCTATTGCCCTTCAACCATTTCCAGAAGAAAAAAAATCAATTGTTACAGTTTGGCCACCATTACTCTGCATAATAAACATATAATATTGCCAGTATTCCATCAGATATTCATGATTTATAATGAAAATAAGGTTTCAGTTCTGCAAATTACAAAAAGAGTTTGAAACTCTTGACTTTGTGCTGTAGAAATCATACTGCACTATAGCAGTAAACATGTTCTCGATTCACTCCACTTTTCCCAGCTGAATGTTTATTCCTCAGGTTGAGTGTTCATCCTCATGAGCATTGCAAGTGGCATCTGTTTAATACAAGAATACTATTGAATTTCAAACAATTTACTTTATCATTGCAATTGCAAGGTAAATCACCAACAAAAATTTTCAATTGGACATTACATCGTCTAAATTAACATCAAAATTCACATAGAACATAATCCTTTGAGTACTGGATAACACTTTTGAATAGCACAGTTTCTGTTATATATGTTTCTTTTTGTAAATTTCCAATCCTCAGCAAAGTTGTAGTAGGTGGATGTATGCAACTGTAATATACTGATTTACAGTATTCACACAAATGTAGTCCTGACTATATAGTAGTTGCTTATTTAATGTAGAAGGCTTCCTCAGTCTCAAAGGGTTATGTTGAGCGACAGAGTGCATCTGTCATGTAAATAGTCTACTTCAAAATATGTCAGCATTGTTGCTTAGATGTTATGTCTTCATTCCAATTGCCAGTAGTTGGAATATTGTATTGCTTTTATACCATACCTTGAAATTGCCTCTGCTGTTGAATTTGAGTTGGAAAGGACAATTATGTATTGCAAAGGCTATATGTTTGTGTTGATGAGATGTAGTTAAGATGGTATACTTTTCCATAGAAAATATGTAACTTTCATATGTAAAACTGTAAATTCAGGAAAAAAAACTTCAAAATCTACTAATTTGAAGAAAAAATGTGTTTTGGATTGCTTTAAAATTTTCAATAACAAGGTCACCTTTTTAGCTTTACATGTGAGCACTTGGCTGTTGAAGATGGAAATCCCAAAGCTTCCTTGAATGCATGTTTCAATGAGTAAACTTCTGTTTGTTCATGGCCGGGACAAACAAAGCCATGGTGAATGATTTGGAACGAGGAAAACAAAATTGGCATTGTGAGCTGCAGAATATATATTGTGACTGGCCTGCAGGTAGGACACTTATTGCCTATCAGAGGCACATGGCATGTAACTAGTAAGAATATTGCAACACCATTCTGAAAACACTGCAGACTTATTTTGTGAGTGACGATGGAACAGCTGAAGTTTGATGTACTGTTATCTACAAGACTTCAGTTTCAGTGGAAATTGGTGAATTTTTGTTTTCCCTGGACATGTGCATGTTTGCAACATTGAAGTCTATGCACAAAAGGAGAGGTGGAAATGAAGTTCTCAGTAACTTTTATTGTCACATAAATTATATTTATGATGTATAAGTAATGTTGGTAGGCCAAAGAAATTCTGAGGCCTCTTCTAAAAGTTTCAAGTTAGCTGCCAGAAGCAGAAATTAATTTCAATATCGCTGCCTTAGAAAAGCTACTGCTTTAAAGTTACAATCCTTGGCCATTGTTGTAAATGAACATTACTAAGTTCTCCCTAAAAGATGCTGGGATTTGATTAAATACTTTGCAAAAATAATATGATTATTTTGAAGGGGAATGCTACATTTTGGCAAATTCCTAATTTCTATCTATGTACATATAATACTAGATCATTCTCTGGCTTTGCAAATGGGAAATCAAGACCATTATAAACTTCAAATGAATGATTACAAGGTAGAGCAGGATGTGCAGCATCAAGATATTTAATGAGAATAAATGTAATGGGAAGAGGAGTGACAAAAAATTACAACATGAAATAAGGTATTGTAGACAACTGCTTACAAATGTATGATTTTTAATATTAGGATAATAATTGATCCCCAATGGTATTGAGCATGGTGAGTTGAAAGATACACACCTTGAAATTCCTGAAAGTAGAAATGGCAAAATTTCTACTTGCAGAAGGTTAGGATTTTAAATGACCTTGTCCTCTTAATTTGGGATTTAGCTGCAGATGTGATTTCTGCACTGCTGCGCTTGGGTTAGTGACCAGGGTTGTCTGAATCTTTCTTTGGGACAGTGTTTATGCCCTGTAAGGGATTTCTTAAGAGCCACTAAAGTGACTGAAGAAATCAAATTCCTTTTTAATTAATGGCATTCTGGGAATTTTGCTGGTAATTTGGGACTGAATTACATTCTGTGAAAATATTATTAGTTATATATTTAATTTTAATCCATTTTTACCAGTTTCAAAGCTGAAAATGCTTAATAGAGTGGTATACAAGATGTACTAGTTAGATATCTGAGGGAATTCAAAATCCCTCGCTCCGCTGTTGGGAGTGTAGTAGGGCAGGTCTTACAGTCACCAGTTTTATTGGATATTCATCACATTGCAATTTCTGGGATAGAGTCAGAAAAATAAAGTGGCTTAGGCACCTGTGACCTTTAGTTAGGGAAGCACAGGAACAGGCTATTCAGCCCCTCTAGCCTGTTGTGCCATTCAATTAGATCATGGCTGATCTACATCAACGTCATTTTCCCGCACTATCCCCTTTCCCTCAATATCTTTAATATAGGGAAATCTGTCAATTTCTGTCTTTAATATACTTGATGACTGAGCCTCCACAGTCCTCTGGGGTAGAGAATTCCAAAGATTCAGCACCCTCAGTGATGAAATTCCTTCTCATCTCAGTCCTAAATGGGCTACCTCTTATTCTGAGACTGCCCCCTGGTTCTAAACCCCGCAACTTGCAATCAGGAGAAATATCCTTCCTGCATCTATCCTGTTGAGCCCTGTAAGAATTTTCTGTGCTTCATTCTTCCAAACTCTAGAGAATACAGGCCCAGTCTCCTAGCGTCTCATAGGACAATCCCACCATCTCAGGGATCAGTCAGGTGAACATTCGTTGTGCTCTCACTATTGCAAGTATATCCTTCCTTAGATAAGGAGACCAAAATGGTACACAATACTCCAGGTGTGGTCTCACCAAGGCTCTATACAATTGCAGCAGGACTTCTTTGTTCCTGTACTCAAATCATACCAACATATGAAATAGGAGCAGAAGTAGGCCTTTTGGCCCCTCCAGTCTGCTCCATCATTCAATAAGATCATGACTGATCTGTTTGTGTTTCAAGTTCCACAATATCGTCTAACCCTGATAACCTTTGATTCCCTTGCTAACAAGAATCTACCTACCTCTGCCTTAAAAATATTCAGTGACCCCACTTCCACCACGTTCTGAGGCAGAGAGCTCCAAAGTCACACAACCCTCTAAATTTCTCCATCTCTGTCTTATAAGGGCAACTCCTAATTTTAAAACTCTGCCCCCTAGTTCTGGACTCACCCACAAGAGGAAACATCCTTTCCATATCCACCTTGCTGAAACCATACAGGAGCATACATATTTCAATCAAATCATCCCTCAATCTTCTAAGCTCCAGTCTGTTCAACCCTCATAAGACAACCCACTCATTCCAATTATCAATCTAGTAACCCTCCTCTGAATCATTTTTAACACACTTACATCCTTAAATAAAAAGACCAAAGCTGCACACAGTATTGGAGATGCAGTCTCTCCAGTGCCCTGTATAATTAGCATAACATCCTATTATGTTAAATTTTTCTTGTAATAAACAATAGCATTCCATTAACCTTGAATACATGCTGTACCTGCATACTAACTTTTTGTGACTCATGCATGAGAGCGCCTAGATCCCCCATACCTCTGAATTCTGCAGTTGTCCTCCGTTTAAGTAATACTCTGCTTTTTTTATTCTTCCTGCCAAAATGAATAACTTCACATTTTCCCACATTATACTCCATCTGCCAGATTTTTGCCCACTCAACTTATCTATATGTGTCTGCAAACTCCTATGTTGTCTTCACAACATACTTTCCTACCTATCCTTGTGTCATCTGCAAATTTAGCTACCATGCCTTCTCTCCCCTCATCTAAGTCATTGATGTAAATTGTAAGAAGTTGAGACCCCAGTGGGTCTCCACTCATCACATCCTTTCAATCAGACAAAGACCCATTTATGCATACACTGTTTTCTGCCAGCCGGCCAATCTTCTATCCAGGCTAATAGGTTATCCCCTACACCATGCATGAGCTTTTATTTTCCGCAATAACCTTTGATGTGGCACCTTTATCAAATGTTTTCTAGAAATCCAAGTACAGTACATCTACGGGCTCCCCTCTATCCACCACAAATGTTACTCCTTCAAGGAACTCCAATAAATTGGTTAAACATGATTTTCCTTTCATAAAACCATGCTGACTCTTCTGATTGCCTTGAGTTTTTCTAAGAGCCTAGCTATACCTCTTTAATGATCGACTCTAACACCTTCCCCATGACAGATGTCAAGTTAACTGGCCTATAGTTTCCTGTTTTCTGCCTCTTGCTACTTTCCAGTGATGGAACCTTTCCAGGATCTAGGGAATTTTGGAAAATTAACACCAACCCATCTACCACCTCATTAACCTCTTCTTTTAAGTCTGGGATGAAGTCCATCTGGACCCAGAGACTTGTCATCTCGCAACTCCATCAGTTCGTTCAGTACTGCTTCCCTAGTGATTGTAATTTCACCAAGTTTCTCTCTCCCCTCCACCTCCTGATTTACCAGCTACTTCTGGAATAATTTTTGTATCATCTCTGGTGAAGACAGAAGCAAAATATTTGTTTATTTCATCTGGCATTTCCTTATTATCTACTATTAACTCCCCATTCTCACTCTTGAGAGGACCAACACTCACTTTACCTCTTTTCCTGTTTAAATACCTGTAGAAATCCTTGCTATCCATTTTTACCTTTTAGCTAGCTTCTTCTCATACTCTAATTTCTTTCTCCTGATTAGTCTTATAGTCATCCTCAGCTGTTCTTTACATTCTGGCCAATCATCTGACCTGCCACTCATCTTTGTGCAGTTATATGCTTTTTCCTTACATTTGATGCTTTCCCTAACTTATTTAGTTAACTATGAATAATGGGTCTTCCCTCTAGAAATTTTCTTTGTAATAGGAATATACTTATTCTGAAATATCCCCTCAAATGTCTGCCACTGCTTCTTTATTAACCTATCCCCTAGCCTCGTAACCCAGTTCACTTCAGCTAGCTCAGCTTTCATGCCCACATCGATGCCCTTATTTAAGTTTAAAATATTAGTCTTAGACCCACTCTTCTCCCTTTCAAAATAGATGTAAAATTCAATCATATTGTGGTCACTGCTATCTAGGGGTGTCTTTACTCTGAGGCCATTAATTAATTCTGTCACTTAAGACCAAGTCTAATATAACCTGCTCTCTGGTTCCAGAATGTGCTGCTGTAAGAAATTATCTCAAAAGCATTCTAAGAACTCCTCATCCAGGCTATTACTGCCAGTCTGATGTTTTTCAGTTTGTGTAGATTAAAGTCACCCATGATTATTACCGTCCCTTTATCACAAGCACCCAATATTGTTAATTCTTTAAATGTTTATCTGCCACCATACCATTTAATGTAGGTTCCCAATCTATCACAGCCAATTTGCCCCTCATACTTTTGTAGTTTCCTTTGTTTAGATTTAAGACCCTAGTTTTGGACTGCACTACATCGCTTTGAAACTTAATTTAAAATTCCAGCATATTATGGTCACTCTTCCCTGACGGCTCCTTTACAACAAGATTATTAATTAGCCTTTTCTCATTGCACAATATTAGATCTAAAATAGCCCATTCTCTAGCTGGTTCTGTTCTAGAAAACCATGTTGCATTCATTCCATGAATTTGTCGTCTACAGCATTAGTGCTAATTAGGTTTACCCAGTCTATATGTAGATTGAAGTCCTCCTTGATTACTGTATTCCTGCTGTTACATGCACCTCTAATTTCCTGATTTATGCTGTTCCTTACATTACCCCTTATCAATGTTTGCTGGCCCTCGCTGCTTCTTAGCCCCAGTGAAACTGATTCTACATCTTGATCTTCTGATCTAACATCCTCCCTCACTGATGTACTGATCTCATCCTTCATCAACTATCTGTTTCCCTGTGACATTACAATTTGATTTTTCTCAGAACACAGTTGGTCCACTGAAACCATGGATTGGGCTGGACTGAATAGCTCTTCTAGTTACTGCTGCCTGTCTCTAGGTCTTTCTCTCTCCCACTCTTCTAGGTACTGCTGTCTTTCTCTGGGTCTTTCTCTCTCCCACTCTTCTAGGTACTGCTGTCTGTCTCTGGGTCTTTCTCTCTCCCGCTGTTCTAGATGCTGCTGTCTGTCTCAGGGCCCATCTCTCTCCCGCTCTTTTAGATGCTGCTGTCTGTCTCTAGGCTCTCCTCTCTCCCACTCTTCAAGCTGCTGCTGTCAATCTCTGCAACCTCCTCTCCCATTCTTTTATGCGCTGCTGTCTGCCTCCAGGTCCTCCTCCTCTCCACCTCTTGCTACTGTCTGTCTACAGGTCCTCCTTTCCTGCTCTTTTAGCTGCCCCTGTCTGTCTCTGGGATCTCCTCTCTCCTGCTTTTTTAGGAGCTACCACCTATCGCTAGGCCCTCCTCTCTCCTGCTCTTTTCACTTTCAACATGCATGTTCATCAGAAGGGTAGAAAAATTGGAGAGGCAATGGGGTGATAAGTCATTATGACTGATTTTTTTGTGGGGGTGACAATTTACTCCATTTGACAGTTGGCACTTTTCTAATGATGTTAGATTTGATTCATGCATATGTGAGCTGATTGTGGTAAAAGCAGAATTGGTGGGATTTCTGATGTTGGTGGGTGTGGGGAAGAGGTTGGTAAATTGGGGTTTTCACTTTGCTTGTCCTACCTCTTTCAATGATGTTAGGATTGAAAATGACCAGAGCAAGAAGCAGTAGTTCCCCTTTATCATAATTTCTAACCATGGGATGAAGATTCTGCCCCTTTCCTGTTCCATTCTGCGCTCCATTAGCCAAGATTTTTGGGACTTCAATATTTAGCTGCACTAGGTGGAAAGAAGGAGAGGGAGTTGAACTAGGACTAATCTTGAGCATTAATGCAATTAGGAAAATAATCTTGGGATTTTATAACACTGCGATGTTTTGAGGCTTTGGTAGAACTGGGGTGGAGATCCTGCAATTTGGCATCTCTGTGGTGGAGTTTCTGGCATTTTGCAGTATAAGGCAGAATCCTTTGGTATCACTAGCAAAGGGGAATGGATTCTGACAATTGTATTTGTTCCGTTTCCAGCATCTGTCAGCATTGAAAGAGCATATACTGAGACTCTGCCCCTGTGTTCTAGTTTCCCCAGTCAAGGGAAACTACCTCTGTGTTTGCCCTTCAGAATCTTTTATGTTTCAATGAGATCACCTCAATGCCCTGATGAATGGTTATTAACTTGAAACATTAACTCTGTTTTTCTCTCTCCACAGACGCTGTCTGACCTTATGGGCAGAAATTTTCGATTGGAGGCAGGTGTGCGCCCGATCCACTCAAGTGTGAAATTATGCATGTTGACGTCGGCCGGGCGTGCCAGCGTCAACGCACAGTCGCGTGATAGTTTGGTTGGCAGGCATGCGCCGGAGCCAGAAGTGTTCTCGCCGACAATTGAAAGGCCTGTAAGGTCATTAAGTAATCAATTAAATTAGAATTTTCGCTGCCCATCCAACCTAATAGTTGGCAGGCAGGTGGAAAGGCCAAGCGACCTTTGCATTTTTTTGGAAACCTCATCCATGGGCGGAATAAGGTTTCCAAAAGCAAACGAAAGTAAAATAAAAACTGTAATTTTTCATTAATAACATGTCCCTGCTCATGTGACAGAGCCACATGAGGGGACAAATTTCATTACATTTTTAAAATTTAAGAAAAAAATCTCCCTGAGGTAGCTCTGTGCCTCAGGGATGTTATGAAGCACGCGCATGCGCTCGTCTGGCTCTCACTCCTTCCACCTCCCCCACCTTTTGTTGGAGATGGTCCCCAATTCAGCAATGTACCCAGCATCTGCTGAGCAAGTTGCCAAAATCACACAGCTACATAGTGACATAATTGGGAACTGCTGGCATAGGCTCTAGTTTAATGGAGGCAGTTGCAGAGATGCCATTTATTGCAAGGTGACTTGCTAGGAGTCTTCATTCTAGGGATGACATTACCAGTGCTCATCAAGGCAACAACTCTCAATTGTTGTACCTCTGTTTCCTTCGAGGCTATCATGGGAATCATCTTCAGTTACAGCAAATTTGTTATCCATATCAAGCAAGTGGATGAGACATTATTGGTCAAGGGCTAAAATTTCACAGGGAGGTGATGGCATAGTGGTATTGTCACTGGGCTTGTAATCAAGAGACCAAGGGTAATGCTTCAGGGACCCAGGTTCGAATCCTGCCAAGGCAGATGGTGGAATTTGAATTCAATAAAAATCCGGAATTCAAAGTCTAATGATGACCATGAAACCATTGTTACAAAAACCCATCTGATCCTAATGTCCTTTACGGAAGGAAATTTGTCATCCTTACCTGGTCTGGCCTATATGTGACTCCAGACCCACAGTGAAATGGCCTAGCAAGCCGCTACAAAGTCACAAAAAGGAATGAAACCACCCGGCATCAACCTAGGCACCAGAAATGGCAATTGTGGCTCTGTTGACCCTGCAAAGTCCACCTTACTATCATCGGGGGGCTAGTGCAAAAATTGGGAGAGCTGTCTCATATCCTCATCATACCTTACAGATAATGTCCCAGACTACACCATCACCACCAGCAACACACACCCAGCAGAGGTGGTGGCACAGTTGTATACAGTGGTGGGCAAGGTAACCTCCTGCTGATTACCACGTACTGCCCTCCCTCAGCCGATGAATCACTGCTCCTCCATGTCGAACATCACTTGGAGGAAGCACTGAGGATGGTAAGGGTGCAGAATGTTCTCTGGGTGGGTGGGGGACTTCAATGTCCATCACCAAGAGTGGCTCGGGAGCACCAATGCTGACCAAACTGGTCGAGTCCTAATTGACATAGCTGCTAGACTTGATGTGGCAGGGTGAGGGAACCAACAAGAAAGGAAAACATACTTGACCTCATTGTCACCAACCTGCCTACCACAGATGCATCTGTCTATGATAGTACCGGTAGGAGTGACCACCACACAGTCATTGTGGAAATTAAATCCCGCCTTCACGTTGAGGGTACCCTCCATTGTGTTGTGTGGCACTACCATCGTGCTAAATGGGATGGATTTTGAACAGTTCTAGCAACTCCATGTGGGCCATCAGCAGCAGCAGAATTGTACTCAAACACAATCTGTAACCTCATGGCACAACATATCCCCCACTCTACCATTATGATTACGCTGGGGTTCAAGCCAGGTTCAATGAAGAGTGCAGGAGGGCATGTCAGGAGCAGCACCAGGCATACCTAAAAATGAGATGTCAACCTGGTATAACACAGGACTACGGACTACTTGCGTGCCAAACAGCATAAACAGCAAGTGATAGACTAAGCGATCTCACAATCAACAGATCAGATCTAAGCTCTGCAGTCCGTGAATAGTGTTGGACAATTAAACAACTCACTGGAGGAGGCGGCTCCACAAATATCCCCATCCTCAATGATGGAGGAGCCGAGCACATCAGTGAAAAAGATAAGGCTCAAGCATTTGCAACAATCTTCCGCCAGAAGTGCCGAGCGGATGATCCATCTCGGCTCCACCGGAGGTCCCCAGCGTCACAGATGCCAGTATTCAGCCAATTCGATTCACTCCATGTGACATCAAGAAACAGCTGAAGGCACTGGATAGTGCAAAGGCTATGGGCCCTGACGATATTCCAGCAATAGTACTGAAGACTTGTGCTCCAGAACCTGCCACGTCCCTAGCCAAGCTGTTCCAGTACAGCTGCAACACTTGAATCTACCCAGCTATGTGAAAAATTGCCCAGGTATGTCCTGTACACAAAAAGCAGGACAAATCCAATCCAGCCAATTACTGCCCCATCAGTGATCATCAGTAAAGCGATAGAAGGGGTCATCAACAGTACTATCAAGCAGCAATTGCTTAGCAATAACCTGCTCACAGATGCCCAATTTGGGTTCTGCCAGGGCCACTCAGGTCCTGACCTCATTTCATCCGTGTTTCAAACACGGACAAAAGAGCTGAACTCCCGAGGTGATCGAGTGTGGCATCAAGGAGCCCTAGCAAAACTGGAGTCAATGGGAATCAGGGGAAAACTCTCAGCTGGTTGGAGTCATACCTAGCACAAAGGTAGATGGCTGTGGTTGTTGGAGGTCAGTCATCTCAGCTCCAGGACATCATTGCAGGAATTCCTCAGGGTAGTGTCCTCAGCCCAACCATCTGCAGCTGCTTCCATCAATGACCTTCCTTCCATCATAAGGTCAGAAGTGAGGATGTTCGTTGATGATTGCACGATGTTCAGCACCATTCGCGACTCCTCAGATACTGAAGCAGCCCATGTCCAAATGCAGCAATACCTGGACAATATCCAGGCTTCGGCTGACAAGCGGCAAGTAACATTTGCGCCACACAACTCGGGGTTACCATTGACCAGAAACTGAACTGGACTAGCCATATAAATATTGTGGCTACAAGAGCAGGTCAGAGGCTAGGAATCATGTGACGAGTAACTCACCTCCTGACTCCCCAAAGCCTGTCCACCACCTACAATATTCCTCACTTACCTGGATGAGTGCAGCTCCCATAACACTGAAGAAGCTGGGCACCTTTCAGGACAAAGCAGCTCGCTCGATTGGCACTATATTCAAAAACATTCACTCCCTCCACCACCGACGCACAGTAGCAGCAGTGTGTACCATCTACAAGATGTGCTGCAGGATTTCACCAAGGCTCCTGAAACAGCACCTTCCAAATCCACAACCACTACCAACTAGAAGGACAAGGGCAGCAAATAGATGGGAACACCACCACCTGGAGGTTCCCCTCCAAGTAACTCACCATCTTGACTTGGAAATATATCACCATTCCTTCACTGTCGCTGGGTCAAAATCCTGGAACTCCCTTCCTAACAGTACTGTGGGTGTATCTACACCACATGGACTGCAGCAGTTCAAGAAGTCAGCTCACCACCGCCTTCTCAAGGGCAATTCAGGACAGGCAATAAATGTTGGCCCAGCCAGCAAAGCCCACATCCTGTGAATGAATAAAATAAAAAGGGTAGATGTGGATTATTTGATCTATTTTGCCTGTTCCATCATTTTTGTAAACCTTAACCAATTCCAATTCCCTGTCCTTTTTCCATGTCTCCTCTTGTATATACCTCCCAAATAAGTATGTATTTCTCTTAAAAGCCTGAGAATTTCTCCTGCTTTGGGCATTGTGTTCCACATTCTCACAACACTTGGTGAGGAAATGTTTTTTGATTTCATTTTTAGCCCGTTTGAACAGATTCTAAAATTATGTCCCATTTATTTTGGATCCCTCTGTAGAAGGAAAGAGTCGTTCCCTAATAATCCCTTTCAATATTTAAACACTTCAACCAGATCTTTATTTTTTCATGGAATATTACCCAAGTTTATTAAAATCTTTCAATATTATCAAGCTCTTCATTCAAGGTATCATCCTATAGAGTTGTCGCCAGGTTTTCTCTAGGTTAATATGTTCTTCCTATTGCATCTCATCCAAAACTGAACAAAAAAATTTCAAATGTCATTTGACCAGAACCCTATATAACTGCAGTAGTCGTTTCTTGCTTTAATATTTTAAATCTCTTGTGATGAAGTCCATTAACCACTTTAAAAGTATCTATTTGAATCTGCAAGCTAGCTTGTACTTGGACCCAAAATAATGTTTTTCTATCCACACCCGCACCCCCACACCCACCCCAACCCCTAGCTTCCAGCACCTTCTTATTTAGATGATATATTTCAGCAAAGCAAATTGTATTTATATAGCACCATTAATGTAATAAAACATCCCACTTCACAGAGGCATTATTTAATAAAATATGACATAAGGAGGACTACAAATATCTCGGAGGATTATGGGGCTGGAGGAGGTTACAATGATAGGGAGGGGCCAGACCATGAAGGGATTTGAAAACAATGTTGAGAATTTTAAAATCAAGGCGTTGTTTAACAAGGTGCCAGTGTAGCTCTGTGAGAACAGAGGTATAATGGGTGAACAGCATTTGGTGCACCTCAGGAGAGGCAGCAGAGTTTTGGATAGCCTCAAGTTTACGGAGGGTAGAATGCAGAAAGCTGTCCAGGAATGCGTTAGAATACTCAAGGCTCAAGGTAACAAAGATATGATGAGGGTTGCAGCAGCAGAAGAGCAGAGGCAGAGATGAGTGATGAAAATAGATGGTTTTAGCATGGATATGTAGTTGGTAGCTCATCTCGAGGTCAAATACGACACTGAGATTGCGAACAGTCTGGTTCAGCCTCAGAAAGTTGGCAAGGACAGGGATCAAAGTTTCTGGTCGAGTCCAAAAGAGTTTTCCCAATATTTAATCGGAGGAAATTCCTACTCATGCAGTATTGGATATCAGTTAATCAGTCTTAAAGCTTAGCTTAGAGACAATGGATGAATTGAAAGAGGTGGTGTTGAAGTAGAGCTGGGTGTCATCAGTATATATGTGAAAATTGATGTGGTTTTGGATGATGTCACCGAGAGGCAGTATATGGATGACAAACAGGAGGAGGCCATGGATAGGTCTTTGAGGGAGCACCAGAGATAACTGAACAGGAATGGCAAATGAAGTCATTAATGGTAATTCTCTAGCTATAATTAATTCAATAACAATGGAACCAGGCGACTGCATTCCCACCCAGCTGGACAATAGTGGAGAGGTGTTGGAAGAGAATGGTGTGATCAACTGTGTCAAAATGCTGCAGACAGGATGAGGAGCCTTTGTCACAGTCACATAGGATGTTATTTGTGATTTTGATGACCATTTTGGCACTGTGGCAGAGGTGGAAACTTGATTGAAGGATTCAACATGGAGTTATCTGGTATTCAAGGGAAAAACTTTCCCCCTGTCGGCAGGAGCGAGCATGGGTGGGTGTGCCTCCGATTGGCGCCCCCGATGGGGGCCAGCACTGCCATTTTACATGGGCGGGCCAATTAGGACCCACCCAGCATGACATCTGCTTGGAAGCGCTGTGCACTCCCTGTGTGGGCGGGGCGGATTCCCTCAGCCGGGAGTGCACTCTTTTGCGCATACGCATGAAAGAGCACACAGATCTCCCTGAGGCTAAGTGCTGCCTCAGGGAAATTGGCTCAGAATTAAAATTTTTAATACAAATGATAAAAAAAAATTTCCCTGAAGTCCCCTCATGTGACACTATCACAAGTTGGGACATGTCCTTAACTTTTATTGAAAGATTGGATAAAAATTTAAACACCCTCATGAAACTTCATCCCGTCCGTGGATGAGGTTTCCTGCTTTTTCCAAAGCCCGCCAGGGCTCCTGGCCTGCCCGCTAACCTTAAGGTTGGATTGGCAGGCCCATTAATGACCTTAACTAGTTTATCAATGGCCTCAATAGCCTGTTGACAGGTCAGCAGGCGGGCAGCTGACTTGGCTGCGCCCCCACCAACCTGAAAATGGAAGTGACATGGGGTGACGTCGGGAGTTCGACCTGACATCATCCTGCGTCATTTTACACCCAATTCATTGAATCTGCTAGCTTATTACCATCATCAACTCAAATATGCCCCCTGTATTAACCAAATCCCATTTATATACTGAAAATGAAAATTTGTGGCTTTGGATTGTCTTTTCTATGACATAGTAACAGCATCATTACATGGATTTTTTTCTTTAAAATATATGTAAAAGATCATTGGTGACACCCATATAGCTTTCTGGGCATCTAGTTCCTGCGCTTCTTCTGACACTCAGTGCTATCTCCTCAAGCGCTCTAAATACATGTGTGCGGCTTTGACACTTATAAATGTGGGCCAGCATAATGCAGGGTGCTAAATTAATCAGGCCATTAATAACAGAAGAAGAATAAAGATTGAATTTGCAAGGCAGTATGTATGATGTATATTCCTGTGTGGCAATAAGCAAGAGAGGACAAGTAGGGAAAGGATGGCATCAGCCCTATGCTTGGGGAGAATATCATTGAGGGGAACGGTTATTAGGAGCTGGCAGTATCAGAGTATCGGTACAGGTGACACATCAATACCTAACAAGGAACTCTCACCCCGCTCCCCCACATTCTCACAGGTTCATCAGCACCTGCCCCTACCACCCTCCCCACACCCCTGGTCATACAGACCACCATGCAAAAGTGTCCCTTCCCCACCGCCCCCCCGGAAGTTGGTCACTCTGTTTTGACCTGCAAGCAATGAAGTAGGTTATATTCCAGCTCCTGTCCGCCTCCCCAAAACTGTATGCATAAGTGGGCTGAAAGTGGTCTGGATTACCTTCTGCCTGGTTCCCACCCATAAATTCATCTGAAAGCTTGTCTGCCTGCCCTCTGCAATAGCTCTGGCAAGACTCACTGGAAACAGTGGAGAGATGTATATGAGGGAAAGGTGGCAATGTGATATCACCCACAACATTTGCCATTATTTTGTGCCCCCCTTCCCCGCAATCACCCACAGGCATCATGGGCATTCAGGCACAGAATAGGAGGAGCTGCATGCCCAGCTTCCAATGTAAATTTCCGCAGAGTATGTTTGAAGGCATCAGGTGAGATTTTGATCTAATGGGAGATATGTTATTGCTGCTGTCAAATTAAATGCTTTAGCTTAAGGCTTATTACAGCTCAGGCCTGAAACTATAATTTCAGAGCAGAAGTGTTTTAAAGGGATCTGCACCATCTATTAAAGTGGGAATCCCCTTCAGGCGTCAAACAGCATGGCATTAAATCTTAGTACATTCCTCTCGGCTGAATATTGCCTTGCAAAAGTGGGACTGCCCTAGTTCCACAGATGTGTAATATCTCAGCCTGATGACATCAGGTTGCAAATCACACTGGTCCGCAATAACACGGTGGATGTGTGGGCTCTGAAACGGCAGCCCACCCACTATTTTTAAATTGATAATTAAGGGCCATTTAACTGCAATAACACATTGCCAAAGCGATAACAAGGTGGATGCACTTGAAAATGCCTGTTGGGAAGCTTGACTTTTTTGGAGGGTTCTCATGAAAGGGCAGACATAAAGGCTGAGAGTAGGTTTGTATTAGACTTTAGTGGGAGAGGCTGCTGTCAGCTATTTCTTTAGGAAATCTTTGCTGTTTATAAAGCTCTAATCATAATCAGGGCTATCCCTCAGTGGAATAGACAGGACCTGTTGGCCCCATCATCTTTCATCACTGCATTATTTGTGCGGAGAAACAGCTTCACCTGTGGGCACTGTGTGTTCTTTAGGAGATACCTCCTCCGGTGAGGAGGAGAAAGAGACCAGCTGTCCAGGGACAGGAGCCACATGATTTGGAGGAAGGTGGACAAGCTGCTGAGTAATGAGGAGCTGCAGAAAGGAAGCAGCAGCAGAACTTGAGGTGTAGGTGGAGACCTAACCCTGCCAAACGCATTTACAGGGTGCAAATATCATAACTTAAGTTGACACAGCAACAGTGTCTCTGCGGACTTCGTCTTTCACTGTCACATCCCTATGAGAAATGTTGGCCCTTGAGATAGCTTCTAATTGTGTGGGTGTCCACCTAATGCCTGCGGCATTAAAAATGAGAAGTTGCGCTGAACTTCTTCACCTGGGGGTCATTTCAGGTGGTCTGTGGAGACCTAAGACCCAGCCTGCAGCACATCACTACATAAAGGTATTCACAGATGCCATATTTTGCCTTGCCCATCAATTCATTTTCTTCACTGCAGAGAACAGTAGTCAAGAGGAAAGAGCCAGAGGTTTTGCAGCCATGGCTGGTTTCCCATGGGTGCAAGGGATCATTGATTGTACCCATGTAGCCTTCAAGGCAACAGCAGAGCAGCCAGGGGCATTTATAAACTGCAAGAGATACCAACTCCATCAATGTACAGATAGTGTGCATCCACCAGCAATGAACCATGCAGGTGTGTGCAAGGTATCCAGGAAGCAGCTATGAATCATATATCCTCAGGCATTCCCAGGTGCCAGGGATGTTCACAGGCCTGGATGTATTGGACTGATGGCTGCTTGGTGATAAAAGTTACCCCGGAAGAAGTGGCTGATGGCTCCAGTTCAAAGTGTGAGCGAAGAATCTGAGCACCGATATAATGAAAGCCATGTCACAGCCAGGTCCATCACTGAGCAAACTATTGATTTGTTCAACATGAGAGTCAGATGCCTTGACAGATCAGGTAGATCTCTCCAATATGTACCATCTACAAGATGCACTGCAGGAACTCACCAAGGCTCCTTAGACAGGATCTTCCAAACCCACAACCATTACCATCTAGAAGGACAAGGGCAGCAGATAGATGGGAACACCACCATCTGGAAGTTCCCCTCCAAGTCACTCACCATCCTGACTTGGAAATATATTGCTGTTCTTTCACTGTCATTGTTTCAAAATCCTGAAACCCCCTCCCTAACAGCACTGGAGTGTACTTATACCACACGGACTGCAGCAGTTCAAGAAGGCAGCTCACCACCACCTTCTCAAGGACAACTAGGGATGGGCAATGAATGCTGGCCCAGCCAGTGAAGCCCACATCCCGTGAATGGATTTAAAAAATGCGCCAGCCAGAGTATCTCTCATGGTCGTAGTCTGCTATAGGCTGCAAAACCTGGCCTTTCAGAGGGAACCCCTTTCAGAAGAGGTTTGGAGGGAAGCAAACTGGCCCTCTGATAAGGAATCTGAGCCAGAGCAGACAGATGTGCAATCCACTCCCAGGGAAGGTTTTGAAGACCGGGAGACATGGAAAGCTCTTATCATGAGACGATTCCAATAGATGACTCTCCCCAACTAAATCAGCGACATCGCCAATGGTTCTTTCCTCACAGTCCTCCATTAAATTAAAAGCAGTACCTCATATGGACAATGTCAAACATCAGGATGTGCTAATCACATAATCAAATAAGGCCATCAATTGATCCCTTCTCCATACATACAAACACATTTTCAATAAACAAATCCAGGCTTGTAAAATATAAAAAAGGAAAAGGCATTCATTTATACATGTAGAAAGGCAAAAAGATGTGCAAATGATAAAGACACCCATATGCACCCACATGTGACCAATGTGGGATTTTCTGGAATCCTTTCCGGCTGCAGTGGCATGGCACAGCTGCACCCACCACCCCCCCCCCCCCGCCCCCCCACTGCTGCCAGCTGTAGTGGAGACAAGCTGCTGACCCTTATCGTCCCTTGTCTGGGCTGACACTGGTGGACATCTTCTGGTCGGGATTTGAGGGAAGGGGAGGTGGTGATCACAGCACTCATGACATGGATGGAGTTCTCCAAAGTCCTTGCCAGAACGTGCAACCCCTCTGGTACTTCTGCCATACCTTGCAATGCACATCCACTATCTTCTGCCTAATAGATGACTCCAGAGGCTCACCATCAGACTAGGACTCACATCCAGGTCGTCTCCAGCAGTCCTTCAACTCCCAGAGGTCTGCTCCATCTCAGTCTCCAGTAACAGCACATGCGAGTATGATGCAATGTCACCAGTTTCCAATTCTCTTACTTTTGAGGGGCACATACCCACCCTATACCTACGATAGTGTTGGGTACAGAGCAAGGATGTGACGCTGCACCCTCTGAGGCGTTCTCTTTCTCCTCAGAGGTTAATGTGTGACCCTGGGTCATTCTGTTTCATCTGTGTAAGAAACAGAAGTAAGGAGAGCTAGGGGCATCTTCAACCTTTGAGGTGAGTGTGCTGAGACAAGTTGCCTCAGTAAAACCACTGGAACCATTGTGGGATGTGACTCATTGTGTGAACCTTGCACTTTCCACATGCATTCACACATTACTCCCCAATGCAGGAAAACTTCATAGTAACCATCACTGATTCATCCCTGACAGCTTGCCAAGCATTATGCACCTTCCCCATCCTCGCCCTTTAACACGTTTGTTGCAATTATAAAATTGCTCAATTGCAATCTCACCACCCCAGGGCCTTTCTCCTACCTCACTTCAACCAATGGCCTGGCACCAGTTATTGACAGCCAACTACAATACCTCCTCCTTGATGGGAGCTAATATGGCCAGCCTCTTTCAGTCCTGTTTCTCTCCCTGGCATTGTGTGCCTGCTTTTCCAGCAATTAAAGAAGGATGTTGTAAAGATGATGATTCTATGCTACAATCATGCCTTCACATTTATGGCCAATGTGAATTCTGTCAGCAGCACACTTTTCTCAATGTTCTCTGTCAACTTACAGGTGTGGCATTTTTACCTTCCCACCTGTTCATAACCCCTCCTGCCATTCAAAGCAGCATGTGCCTATCATGCCACCTTTCACACTTGTGCAACATACAAGACAATCCTATAATGGAGCCAGCACACAACTTTCTATATAAGCTCATCTCCAGGATGGTTGCAAACTCACCCTTACAGATCTTAGAAGGTCACTGAGGCATTTGCAGCACTGAAGCCAGACTCACTGGATGACACCAAGGCTGCTCACCTCTTCTGTGACCTCCATCCAGGCTGCTTTGATCAGGCTGGGAGGTCTCCTCTTCCTATCAGCAGGCACTAGGACCTCCCGCCTATCACTTTCAGCCTGGAGGAGGACTGGCAGGGACTCATCGTCAAACCATCCTTGATCTTTTGGCCTCCCTGTCTCCCTTTGTTATGGCACAGCAGTTGGTAAAGGCTGAGTTGTTTAAATCCCAGAGGGAAATTTGAAACAACTTTCATAAGCTATATTTTTAACAGGTATGTTTGAGATGTAGCTCTGAATTCAGGAATAAGACCACCAAGAGATTTTTTTATATAAAACTAAATTAAACATTTATTAATTTACAACAAATTAAACACATACACGTATCTACAAATTACTACCATAATAACTTCTAAACAAATCCCCAAATTAATCACTCCCAGGTAAATCTCCACCAAGGCAACAGTAACCCATAGACTTTAAACAGAAACTAGGCAAAGCACATTTGACCTTACGAATTCAAAATAAGGTTCCTTGAAATTTGGCCCTTTTCAGACACAGTTAAAGGCTTACAGGCTGGTTAGGTCTTAAATGCCTCTGACTTATACACACAAACTCCTTTCTGTTTATACCTAGCTTTTCCTTTGTAAATTTTCCATTCTGTCACCAGGTTTTTAATGTTACATCTCCTAATAATAATATCCTTTCATTCCGCCAATTTTATTAGTAAGCTGAAAAAAAACACATTGCTTGGTATCTTCTAGCTAGGTGCAAGATTTTGCTCCCACTCTTGAATGCTTTATTCAACAAATGCAAATTTACACTTTGCCTTCTATCATCCTTATGTTTATCTAATAAACATCTCAAAACTATTATCCATCAAAGTACCCAGACTATCTGGCTTTAATCTAATTAAGACACACACATGGACACAGACCCCACTAAAACTCTATTTTAAAAATAATTTCCTGTAATATTATAGACATTAATATCTCTTCATGATACCCTTCACTTGGCCATCTGCAGAGTGACAGAGAGCATTAACATTCTGATGTACAACCTCTTCCTAAGCACTTGGTATTCATCAGGATAAGGGCTCTGCTCCATTCTAGTGCTATTTCTTCTCTACGAATGCTTCCCAGCTATAAGAACAGTCATACACATCAGTAAATAATCACTTATATACTGCATGGTTTAAATAAATACAAGTTCAGCAGCACAACATTTTGATGCACCCAAATAATGTTTCCTTGTTCACCTGACACAGTCCTGTGCTGAGAGTCCCTTTAGATAAGTGGCCTTGATCTCCTTCCCAATCATAGCCTGCCTCCTCTTTGTCCGGACGTCCCAGCTTCATTTGCCAATTGGCAACCATCTCCCGAAGCTAATGGCCGGCTCCCGGCCGCGTGACCATTAATTGGACAATTCACATATTTCAAAGACTTTCGAAATGGGCTCCTACCCAAACAGGAGTTGGATCATCCTACCCCTTTAAGGCTGTTCCAACTTTCTATTGGGCATGATTGATCTGTGCTTGGCCCAATTTCCCTGTCTCTAATTTATTTCACTCGATACCCCTAACTAACAAAAAAAGTATCAATCTCAATCTTGATCATTTCAGTTGTCCCTGTTTACACAGCCTTTTGGATGTTGGGTGTGGTGGGGAGAAGTCCTTTGGATGAAAGATGCTTCCTGACTTCACTCGTAATTAGTTTGGTATAATTTTAAGATTATGCTGCTTTGTTGCACAATCCTCCACCAGAGGAAATTGTTGATCTATATCTACCCTATCCAACCCCTTTATCATTTTAGATGCTTAGATTATATCACCCTCAATTGTCATTCTTAAGGAATGCAACCTGTTTTTAAATGTATCCTTTAAGCCCCAGTATCATCTGGTAAATCTGCACTCTCCAAGACCAGTTTCCTGTGGTGCACTGCCCAAAACTGAACATAATATTCCAGATGGTGTCTGAGCTAAGGATCTGTACAACTAAAACACCACTTCCTCACTTTAATGCTTTACCCCCTTTGAAATAAAGGCCAACTTTCCATTAGACTTTGATTTCTTTTTGTGCCTATGCACTCATTTTTAATGATTTGTGTACATGGATACAAAAATTCATTTGCTCCTCTACAATTCCTAGACTTTTCCCCATTAGGAAAATATTCTGATTTGTCATCCTTGGATCCAAAGTGGATGATTTCACACTTAACCATATCAACCATTATCTGACATTGTTTTTCCCCATTCATTTGGACTGTGTCTCTTTGCAACTTCCTGCTCCTGTCTACACAAATTATCTTCTAACTTAGCATTTCCTATCGTAATATCTGAAAGTTTGGACATGCAACTCTTGATGATTCCTTTATCTGAGTCTTTAATATATATGGCGAAAACCTGAGGTTCCAATACAAATCACTGGGAGTATTCTGGAATATGACCTAAAGCCACTTCCAAAGGATGCTGCAGCACCATTTGTAGAATTGAAGGTTTCTATTATCTTGATTTTTTTGCGTCAGGACCCTTTGAGTCAAATGCATCATTTCACGATCAGTTCTGCACATTTGCATCAAACAGTTGGCTAATACACTGTTCACTAGACAGTTCATTTAATTCTCAAAGGACCACCAAGTAATATTAAACCATTGGAATTTTGAAGGCCTGCTTTTGTGGTGGGTCAGGTACAGTGAGGTTCTACACTATCACCAGGCTTGAATACTAAGAAGAGTAATTAACCTGCTGCATCCTTCATAATTAAGCACTGGGGGTAAAAATCCAATTGTAGGAAAAGGAGGAATCACCATGGGGAAGGAAGATGTGGAAGTAGATACTAATGATCAGGAGAATGAGGCTGACTCATTCTGTGCCAGAAGTGTTCTGATGGAGTATAACGTGGGCAAATGTGGAATTGTCCATTTTGGCAGAGAGAATAAAATAGAAGCATATTATCTAAATGGTGAGAGATTGCAGAGCTCTGAGATTCAGAGGGATCTGGGTGCCCTAGTGCATGAATCACAAAAGGTTAGTATGGAGGTACAGCAGGAAATTAGGAAAGCTAATAGAATGTTCTCATTTATTGTGAGGGAAATTGATTACAAAAGTAGGGAGGTTATACAGTGCATTGGTGAGACCACATCTGGAGTATTGTGTACAGCACTGGTCTCCTTATTTAAAGAAAGATGTAAGTATGTTGGAAGCAGTTTAGAGAAGGTTTACTAGACTACATTTTTTCTCTCAGAGGTTTGTGAGTCTTTGGAACTCTCTTCCTCAAAAGGCGGTGGAAGCAGAGTCTTTGAATATTTTTAAGGCAGAGTCAGATAGATTCTTGATTAACAAGGGGATGAAAGGTTATTGGGGGTGGGATGGCTGTCACTTTAAGACCTGTTCAACTGAGAAGGGGCCAAGTGATTTATTCAACCAATGTGTGGCCAGTGCAGGGGAATAAATTCTATGGAGAGGTTTCCTAGGAAAAAGATGAGGGGCTGGTTGGATACAAGCAGCCACAGAAGGTCTTGTGTAAATTAAGTTTGTTTTGTTTGATTAAGAAGCCTCCCAGAGCGTGCTTCTACAGGGAGTAGGCAGGAATGTGAGCTTGAGATTACATTCAGATCAGCCATAATCTTATTGAATGGCACAGCAGGCTCGAGGGGCTGAGTGACTTACCACTGCTCCTAATTCGTATGTTCGTTAAAAAAAAATCAAATTATAGTAAGGAATCCCTATGTTCACAAATATACCCAAACTTAAATATCCACACTGGGCTACGTCATCCCACAGCAATAACAACTCCCAATAGCATCTTCAGCCTCGTCCCTATTTCCAATATTATGGTTAATGGAATACAAGCAGGAAAATAGGAAAAACATTCCATCAACATATGGAAATCTTCAATATTGTGCTTCCCCTCTGTGTGTTAATGTCCCTTATGGCCTCCTGCAAATGATGAAATTCTTTGAGGTGCCATCTGAATGACCAAAGTGGAGGAGATGGTTGGCTGTTCTTAGTCTACGTGAAGATCATCCTGCTGAGGCAGTTGTTGTGTCCAGAAGCCACTGCTCTGAGAAGGACCAGCTGAAGGTTATGTTTCCAAATCAGATGATGACGTTACTCGGTCCTGCTGCTGTGACCCTGTATGTTCAGGTACCAGGGGATTTGACAAGTTCACTGGCCCTACTTTCCTAAGAGAATGTTAGATCATGCAAACACCTGCCTGCTAGCACTAAATTGTAAGGTCTTAATCAGAGCTGAAAAAAATCGGTATCTATGCTTTGCTCAGTGATGAGCACCCAAGTGTTCCAGGGCAACAGTGTAAGCTGCCTCTCTGGAGCAAATATCATTCCAGATATGCCATTGGCAAAGTGTACACTGCAGATCTTCCTTGGGTTTCCATCACGTCCAGGGAACAAAGCAAAACAAAATCTTTCCCAGTGTCATGACAGCCCCGAATTACTTATGGGCATATTGAACTTTTTTAAGGAAGGCATTTTTTTAAAAAGACTTACAAGCAAAAGCTGGCTGAAAATGTAAAGTAACCACTTTCTGGAAAATTCCTGTGTGGATTATGCTTGACCGACTAGCCCAGAGAGAATGGAATGTTGCACCCAAATGTGTCAAGGCCTACTTCAGACAGAGACACTTGAAAGGAAGAAATGCAATGCAAAAAAGTGAAGTTTAATTCCCTGTGGTTTGGAGACAATGGAGACTGATTACCATCTCAGCTGAATCCATCTCCTGTTGAGTTATATCTCAGAACGTAGAAAAGATCTGAGTTGAAAGAAAGCAGGTTCTTGGTGAAAGACATGTTTGTTTTTGCCCTTCCAGGAATACACAAGAAAAGGGGTTAAAAAGCCAGTTGCAAACCTGATGTGTGTGTGTGTGTGTGTTTGCGTGCTAGTTCTGGTGTTCTAGTTGTGGTGTGCTAATGCATGCTGTGAAGGTCACAGCTGAACAACATCAACTAGTCTTCCCTGCAGTTTGCAGGTAAAAATGTCTCTGTCTATTGCTGGAGGCAATTCACAAGTCAGCAAAGCCATAGTCAAAAAGGACACAGGACAAGTCCTTCAGCTTAACCTGCAGAACCAAGTGTCTCCTAATCAACTGCTCAACTGCCTCAGGGAGATTGAATCGATATTAAAATTATTGAATAAAAGGTTTATAAATTTGTTTAAACATGTCCCCTCATGTGATTGTGTCACATGAGATGGGACATGTTTTTATAAGCATGAGAAAATTTTTATTTATTGAATAAAAGCTTTAGGGAACCTCATCCTGCTTGTGGATGAGGTTTCCTAAAAACATGAAGGCCATTTGGACTTTTCACCTGCTTGCCAACCATAAGGTTGGAAGGGCAGTGTTAACAAGTACTTAAGTTAATTTCTTAATGGCCTTAATAGGCCATTTACATATCGGCAGGTGCACAGCCGACTCTGGCCCATGCCCGCCAAGCGAAATATGCATGACTGCGTGATGTTGGGACTCACGTCCGACATCATCGTGTGTCATTTTATGTATTGGCGTGTTGGGTACACCCCTGCACGCTGATTGAAAAATTCTGCTCAGTGTGTTTATTTTTCCCAAAGATTACTGGTAAAATTGGTACTATGAGATATTTTTATTATTAGAAGGGGTAAAGTCCAAAGGCTTGGTGAAGCAATGGGAATTTGCATTCAAAGGGGAAAATATGTATTAAGGAGAGAAGGCTGTCTGTGAGGGCAGGCATTCTAAGATCTAAAACAACTATGAAAAGCCTCCAACATCTAAGCCTTAGGCTGCTGTCAACAAAGAACTGAAGTTAAGAAAACTCACTTTGAATTGGATTGTTTCTTTGCCTGGGTCTTTTAAAATCTTTGTGCCTCACTGTTGCCTTAATGAAAGTGTAACTGGGAGTTAGATTAACTAGGCGATTTAGAGGTTATCATAGTAGCAATTTGTAGATCTTTGTGTGTGCTTAAAATAATTTCTTCTATTAATAAAGATTTAATTTAGTTTTGTAAGAAACTTGTAAGACTTGGTGGTCTTATTACTACTGAATTCAAGGCACGCATCTTGAAATAAATACAAATTGCAAAACAATTGTTGCAGTTGTTTCAAGTTTCCCTTTGGGATTTGAGCAGCTCAACATTTGCCATCATCTGTGCCATAACAAGTGCCTTTTGGAGGCCCACCGGGATGCCCTCTACCCCTACTCTGGCCACAGGATGGGCAGCAACAGCACTAACCCAGCTTGGGAGGCATTGGCTGTGGTGGTCAGCGCTAATGCCCTTCAAAAGAGGACAGCCACCCAATGCCGCAGGAGGTTAATGATCTCCTCCAGGGTAAGTCACTCTTCTTATCACTCTCAATTCATACACTCACAAACCTATCACACATCCAAAGGGCCCTCACATTGCCGGTTCATGGAACATCACCATTCACTCTCTCACACTCATCGTAATTGTCCTCATTCCACCCATGGGACAACTCATCATCCACACAGGCCAGATATACTTATCATCTGCTTACACTTTCTCCATTTGTATTCATGCAGGACAAGCTGGCTCACAACAAGAAGGAGAGATCACAAAATGGTGGTAGAATGCCCAAAATTCAGGTCCTCAAGTACTTTGAAAATGGAGCCATCCAGCTGGCTGGCGAGGATCTGGACCAGTACTGTGCTGATGGTGAGGTTCCTGATGTTCTACCAAGTGAGGATCCAGAAGTGCAACATGCATCAGACAACCATGCTGTGAGTGATGTGTCCTGTTTCATAGGCCACTGCCATGCACTAATTATCTCTCCTTCCTTTTGCAGGCACGTCTGCCAAACAGCCGACAGAGCCCATGACCCAGGGCCTCCGATCAAGTCCCGAAGAAACCTCAGGAAAGGAATCTGGAGACACCCTCCCTGAAGTCCCATCACAGTGCTCACCCACACCCTCCACCGGCGCAGAGACACACACCTTGGTGGGACTGAGCTTTAGAGTAGCCCCAGGGTCACAATCTGGTGAGCACATTGCACCGTCTGATCCACAGCAGGCAGCAACAGGGACTTCCCAGTTTTCTGGCACTCGGAGGACTGCTGGAGGCCAGAACTTTGCTGAGTCCAAGTCAGATGATGGAGCCTCTGGACTCAGTCATGTCACAGTTGCTGGAGCTGCAAAGGCAAGCTCGGGAATATCAGGAAGGGATGTTTGCTGCACTCCTCAGATTGCAAGGCACAATGGAGGAGTCCGTCCACCTTCAGGCTGAGTTGATAGCGCCGGCATGCCAACGCACCGAGGCCAGCTCTGGTAGGCTGGCAGCCACCATGGAAAACTTGGTCCAGGACATCCCATCTGCGATGCTGCGCAACCTCAACCTCATCACTGATGCCATAGTTGGCCTCCTACAATGTGTACGCGAGAGGGGTGCCAGACAGCTCGATCTTACTCCAGCTACCCCTGCTCCTCAAGGAGTCAGCCTTGGGTCCCCAGGCACCCATCAGAAGGAGGATCAGCAGGTGCACACTCTGGGCCCATTCATCCAGGTGACTCCAAGGGTGTCCGGCCAATCGGACTCCCCTCTTCCTGAGACCTCAGCAGCTCCAACTGCACAGGCCGAGGAGGGTGTCACTGCCACACAGCAGAACCCCGAAAGCAGGCCAGGGCCCTCCAAGTTTTGGCCTTCCAGAGGACGTCCGCCAAAGTCATCACAGACAGGGGGTCACAGTCAGCAGGCTGCCGTCATCCCCACTGTGGATGTCCGGGAGCACCAAGACGTAGCAGCAGTATTAGGAAAGTTACGGAGATTTAGTTGCACAGTCTGAGCATGGGTGATAATCACCTGTACATGCTTTTCACTATTGTCCTAAGAGTGTCTCCCGCCTATGGCTGCTTGTTCTGATGAGCAGTGTTCATGTCACTCAGATGTGAAATCTTTCTGCACAAGATAAAGGCAGGTGTCTCAGCCAGGGCCTCTTCCCTGTGCTTTGTGCAGCCTCTGAACCAAAGTGAACATCCGGCCTCACTCCCTGGGAACATTACTGATGCCTGCATCTCAGCGGTGCTGGTCATTGCTGCCAGAATTTCATGGGCAGGCACCGCAGAGTTCTCTCCTTCTTTCGGTGTGCTGTCACCACTTTTAAAGTAGGGCTGGCCCACATCTCTTCAGCATCTGTGACCAGTGATATTGTGCTCCTGAAGTGCTCAGTTGCTGAAGGCAGATATTCCTACAGTTTCCTGGCTGCGTCTCTATGATATGAGCCTTATCACAGAGTGCAAGTGAGCTGCCCTCGGCCAGACAGGAGTCAGACATTCTCAGAGGCCAAGTGAAGATCTACGAAGTGTCCTCACTGCACGTTGTCATCATCCTCTTGCAATGGAACGACTATTAGGGCCTCCACCACATATCCAATACAGGAGTATTATCGCAGAGGTTATATGCGCTGCCATAAGCAAGACTGGAGTCAAGTATTCACAGGTGCAATGTGAGGATTTATGAGGTGACTTTGCTGCATGTCATCATCATCATCCACAGGAACCAACAAGAGGGAAAAACAGACTTGACCTCATCCTCACCAACCTGCCTGCCGCAGATGAATCTGTCCATGACAGAATCGGTAGGAGTGACCACCGCACAGTCATTGTGGAGACAAAGTCCCACCTTAACATTGAGGATACCGTCCATCATGTTGTGTGGCACTACCACCGTGCTAAATGGGATAGATTCTAAACAGATCTAGCAACTCAAGACTGGGCATCCACGAGGCGCTGTGGGCCATAAGCAGCAGCAGAATTGTACTCAAACACATTCTGTAACCTCATGGCCCGGCAAATACCCCACTCTACCATGACCATCAAGCGAGGGGATCAACCCTGGTTCAATGAAGAGTGCAAGAGGGCATGCCAGGAGCAGCACCAGGCATTCCTAAAAATGAGGTGTCAACCTGGTGAAGCTATAACAAAGGGCTATTTGCATGCCAAACAACATAATCAGCAAGTGATGTACAGAGCTAAGCAATCCCACAACCAATGGATCAGATCTAAGCTCTGCAGTCCAGCCATATTCAGTCATAAATGTTGGTAGAAAATTAAACAACTCACTGGAGGAGGAGGCTCCACCAATATTCCCATCCTCAATAATGGAGGAGCCCAGTACAGCAATGCAAAAGATAAGCGTGAAGAATTTGCTACAATCTTTAGCCAGAAGTGCCGAGTGGATGATCCATCTTGGCCTCCTCCGGTGGTGCCAGCATCACAGATGCCAGTCTTCAGCCAACTCAATTCACTCCACATGATATAAAGAAACAGTTGAAGGCACTGGATACTGCAAAGACTATGGGCTTTGACAATATTCCAGCAATACTACTGAAGACTTGTGCTGCAGAACTTGCTGTGCCGCTAGCCAAACTGTTCCAGTAAGCTACAACACTGGCATCTACCCAGCTATGTGGAAAAATGACCAGGTATGTTCTGTACACAAAAGGCAGACACATCCAACCTGGCCAATTACTGCCCCATCAGTCTACTCTCAATCATCAGTAAAGTAATGGAAGGGGTCATCAACTTGCTTAGCAATAACCTGCTCACTGACCTACAGTTTGGGTTCTGCCAGGGCCACCATCTACAAGGCACATATCAGGAGTGTGATGGAATACTCCCCACTTGACTGGATGAGTGCAGCTCCTACAATACTCAAGGACAAAGCAGACGGTTTGATTGGCACCACATCCACAAACATTCACTCCCTCCACCACCGATGCACAGTAGCAGCAGTGTGTACCATCGACAGGCTGCACTGCAGGAATTCACCAAGGCTAGCATCTTCCTATGGTGGGCAGGCTGGGTGGAAACAGGTGGGCGTAGGCACAGAGCCGATTGCCGCCCACGATCAGCTCCGGAGTGCAATTTTATGTGGGCGGGGCAATTTAGGCCCGCCCAGCCTAATACGCAGCCCGCAGCGCTCAGTGCTACCTGTGCATGTGGGGGGAGGAGGGAGAGTCGGGGTCTGTGCTTTATCATGCATGCAATCCTGGATGCATTTGTGGGTGGAAGCTTGTGGGATCCCACAGAGGTTACCTGTGGAGCACTGAAAGAAGCCTTTGGTGTAGAAATTGAGCGCCGCAGTCACTTTCACGGCCACTGGTAGTGGATGCTCTCCATGTCCCTGTGGCATCAAATCCTGCAGTAGGTGGCAGATGTGACTGACCAGTTCCCTCGACATGGGTAGTCTTCAGCAACAATGGTTCTCAGTCATCTGCAGGAATGAATGGCGGCGTCTTTAGACCCTGGGTGTCACTAGGCGCCGGCCTGCAATGGTTCACTGTGGCTCTTGGGCAGCATGTGCGGGCGCCTCAGCTGCACCTTCTTCCTGAGGGTGCTGCTCCTGTCTCTCTGCAGCCAGGACCCTAAGTTGCTCTCTCCTCCGTCATCTTAGCGCTCTATAGGCCATCAGGCATACAGTCAGTTTACCAGGCTCCATAGTCCTGATGTACGCCTCCTGCAGGCTGAAGTGAGAGAGAAACGTGTTTAGCATGTGTATACTAAGAACCTGTCCTGGTTAAGCCCCTTAATGCTTCCCGGGGAGTGCGGGCCATTACTTGGATGGCCAGAGATTAGTGTGCTGCATGGCTGCGCCGTTAGCTTGAACCACTGGGGAGACTGGTCCAAACTTGTCATTGCAAGAGGCTGTGAGCGCCTCCGGCAGTGACTGCTCCATGGGCAGTTTTAGCGAGGAGAATGTACAATGTGTGCAGTTGTCCAACTGTTCTGCAGTCCACTAAAGTGCTCATGAATTTGCAGTCTGTGCTGGGGGTGGGGGTGTGGGGGGCTGAATCTCTGGAGCACGGTGGCACCTTGATGCCTCTGCATTGTTTGAGTGGGCAGATAATCTAGGAGCCCAGCCCTAATCAAATGTGGCTGCTCCTGAACTGTCTCAGTTGCAGAGGAATGGTCACTTTATATAGGTTTCCCTAATGTGTGCCCACTTATCTCGCCCACCCTACCCCCCTCCCAGATCACTTGTGCATTATTTTCAATGGCAGGGCAGCCCTCGCCACCGCCGCACCCCCCCCCCCCCCCCCATAGGGGGTGGTGGTGTGTGTCAGTTTCACCTCTGACTTCTGAGCGGTTCGAATTGCTCCCACTCCTGGGTTCTAGACCTTGGACTTATTTGGGGGGTGTGACAAAGTGCAGCAGACAACTGGTTTTGGTGCAAGAAAAACTGAGTTTATTGAAGTCACAAATGAATTTATAACATTAGGATTACACTGAGATTATACAGGCTTACAAAGGACACTTAGTTAAGAATGGGGAACACACAGCATAATGAGGGAAGAATCATGCTACTAATCCCCTTCCCCATGTCCCACCCCCAAAACCTAACTAAATTGAACCAGGAGAGGTCAGGGATCACGCTCACCAACCCAGGGTTCCTTGACAGTTCGAAATCCAGCCAGGTAAGCTGGTTGCAGTTTTGGGGTACGCTCTTTGTGTCCTCTGGGGCTTGCCGTCCCTACATGGTCCTGGGCTGTGGAATCTGCAAAGGTTCTTCAGTTGAGTTGGGGAAGCAGTTGTGGGTGGTCGATCTGTGTGGAGGGCTGTGGTTGCGGCCTCGTTGTCTTCGGTTGAGCCTGCCACCCCATGCCCCTCGCCATGATGTTGCCTGCGGGCCTGCAAACTTCCAAATCTTCTTGTTCAACCGTTTCAAAACTGCCCACCCTCCTGCTAGCTGGTTTCTCTCCCCCTCCTTCGTAACTGACTAGGCCAGTTATACTGTCTTTCGAATTTCTTATTGGAATCCACATCAAGGTTATTTCTTTGTTTGATTTTGGCAGGCTTCCCCCAGTGATTGTTGTCTTGTTGTTTTTAATGGGCTCACATGATGTCTATCATTGTCTTCCTGCCCCCATAACTAGTTTTGAACAGAAAGCCATTGTATATGTGGAGTATTGATGGGTTCGCATAATTGCATTGATTGTGCCTTCCTGCCTTGGTAATTAGTAGCAATTATTTATGCAAGATTTTGATGGGCTTTAGTTTTGTGTAACATGAAGTCTTTCTCTGGTTTTATTGTTTTAGAGGGAAGAATGCGTATTCTGTCTCCTCTCATTGTCTGGTTTCAGGCCAAAAAAACCACACTGCACTCAACAAGCCCAGGCATGTCCAGTTCCAGGCCTTTATGGGCCTAGCCTTCTGTCTGCAGGGTTTTACACTTAACTCAGCAGTTTAAAAGTCCAAAGGTCATATCCTTATTGATGATATGAAAAATGTGGGAATTTTGTGAACCCTTCATCCCCAACCATCACCATTTGCTTTACCACCAACATGAATGGACGATCCAGCCTGGTGGGGACAATTCCAGTGGGCTGGCCTGATAATGATACACTGATTTATTACAGTGAGGTTCCCGACGTCCAATGGCGGGAAACACAGCCCGCCATCAGCGGGCTGAGCAGATGATCGCAAACTGGTTTCCTGCCATCATAAAACTGATTGCGCTACTTTGTCCTCTCATGACACCGATCATGCCCGACGCTAACGGGCATGGAAAATTCTGCCCATTATCAGAAACCTGAAAGCTGTTTGCACCACAAGTTAGGCAGATGTGCCACTGCACAACTTTCCCACGGTAAACTCATTTAAGAGTTGGTTGGCTCTGTTAGCAACATGCTCAGTCTTAAGTCAAAGTTGTGGCGTGAAGCCTCATCTCAGGTTTGAGCGCTTAATTCAGGCTGGCACTTTAGTGCCTTACTGAGGGAACACTACATTTGTAAAGATATAACTCAGATTAGTAGAATTGCTACCATCATATTTTAAAGAATATTTGAAAAACAAATTATCAAGTAGAATTTGAAAGGTAATTTTGTGCAATAAGGCAGCAATGATGGGAACAAAAACAGATGAAAAACTGATACATTTTATTTATTTATTTTTCTTACTAAAGCTGCCAAGGGAAGGCAACTTTCAGAAATGACAGCATAATACAGTACTTGTTGCTAGATATAGTGCTTCCATGTAAAACTTGTGTTAAAATGATTTCCCATTGTAAATGGTTTCCCATTCATGGTAAATCAGGAACTATATTGTTGCTCAAGGAGTTTACCAAGGTGTAGAAGTCGCAGAAGAAGTAGGGGTGGACAGCATCACTCACAGAATTTAGAAAGAGTTTAAGAGGCTGATGTGATTCTTCTGAAGAAGATTTATCGTCAACTAAAAATGTTAACTCTGTTTCTCTCTCCACAGATGCTGCCAGACCTGCTGGGTATTTTCAACACTTTCTGTTTTTATTTCAGATTTCCAACATCCACAGTATTTTGCTTTTTTTTGAGAAGAGATGATCCTGCAAGTGAGTGAAGTAGATACTTTTGATTGGTTACTGAAAATAGAATAATCAGTATTTTCCTTACCCACTGCAGGTATATTTAAAAAGAAAAGATTTCTCACACATCCTGCTTACATAGTTAGACAACCCTCTGCACCCAAACGTCAATTTACATATGTCTAGTGTTTTTATTTTGTACTGAATGTTATTAGAGAATCCTAGAGTCGTCATTGCACAGAGGAGGTCATTTGACCTGTCAATTCCATGCCAGCTCTCTGTAGAGTAATTTAGTCAGTCTCATTCCCCTGCTCAATCCCCATAGCCCTGCAAGTTTATTTCCTTCAAATACCCATCCAATTTCCTTTCGTTCAACTCCTCTTCGATCAACGTCATAGTCATTACCATTCCCTGTGTAAAAAACCTTCTTCCTTATATCTTCCTGCAACTCTTGCCCAAAACCTAAACCCTGCGCCCCCTAGTCCTTGTACTGTGAGCTAGTGGAAACAGTTTTTCTTTGTCTACCTTCCCTGAGCCTGTCATAATCTTGTGCACTTCTATCAAATTTTCCCTTAACATCCTTTGCTCCAAGGAGAACAATCCCAGCTTCTCAGGTCGAACCTTGTACCCTCACATCCTTCCTCAAGCGTGATGCCCAGAACTGGATCTAATACCCTAGTTGTGGCCCAACCAAAGTTTTGTAAAGGTTCAGCATAACTGCCCTGCTTTTGTACTCAATATCTTATGAAGTCCAAGATACCATATACTTTGCTAACTACTCTTCTGCAGCCTTTGAAGATATATGGAAAAGAACCCCCAGGTCCCTCTATCCCTGTGCTCTCTTTAGAACTGTGCCATTTATTTTATATCACTCTCCCTTTCCCTCCTGCCATAATGCATCAGCTCAAACATCTTTGTAATAAGTTTCATCTGTCCCTGACCACCTGATGCTCTGACCATCCCCTGACCACTCGACTACCCCCCATCTTCCCAACTACCTTCTGACCCAACTTGACTACCCCTCCTACCACCTGACTACCCACCAACCACCTGACCTCCACCCATCCATGACCAGGCCAGACCCATTTGAAGAAACAGCCTGACATGTATCATACTTTTTGGTTCTGTTACGACTGGGTAAGGAGATGTGCTAGGACTTGACCTTTCTTTCCGACTCCTTGATTGATTGTAACAGGTGTTTTTTTGAAAGTTATAAGATAAAGGTGTTAATTCACTGTCTGTACTTGACCACTTACATGCTGGTTGTAAAGAATTTACAGGCTTCCTTGAGTTTAAGCTCAAAATGGGTTAGTTTTTATTGTGCTAAAAAACCACCCAGTTAAAGATATAAAGATATTTAAAAGGGCAAACACACATCCTGACCTTTGCAACACACATACGTACAAAAACAAGCATGAAAAATTATTAGTTATGCAGTAGAGGAGATTGACTTCTGACCAAATTAAGATATTAATGATAAAAGGCAAAAAAATGAAAGTCTTTCACTGTTATTCATGGCTGAGGCAGTTTTTTTTTAAACAGCGGTCCTGGTTTTTCCCCTGGAAATGCTTCTTTGGGCTTTTGGAGTGCCCTTTAGAACTCCTCTGTCTGTTGACTCCAGTATGATATAAGCAGGCAGAGTTCTTCTCACTTGAAATTCTCTATCTCTGTAATGGGTTGCAAAATGTAACAGATAGGGCTCTGAACTTGAGATAGCAGGGAGAGAGATAGTGTTACTTGTCAATTTGCAGACTTCTTCAGACTGGTGGATCTTAGCAGCTTGCGTGATGTTTTTCTACACTTGGCAGTAAGGATGGCTGTTGTAATGTGATTGGCTTTCAAACTGCAGTCATTGACCCCTCTGGCAGTGAGATTCTCTCTCACCTGTTATTAGAAGTTCTACAAATCAAAAGTGGCTTCTAACACATCAGGAGATTAACTCCTTGTAAATATTATTTTTATTCATTCACAGGATTTGGGCTTCGCTGGCTGGGCCAGTGTTTATTGCCCATCCCTAGTTGCCCTTGAGAAGGTGGTGGTGAGATGCCTTCTTGAACCACTGCAGTCCATGTGGTGTAGGTACACCCACAGTGTTGTTAGGGAGAGAGTTCCAGGATTTTGATCCAGCGACGGAACGGAGCTATATATTTCCAAGTCAGGATGGTGAGTGACTCGGAGGCGAACTTCCAGGTGGTGGTGTCCCCATTTATCTCTTGCCCTTGTCCTTCTAAATGGTAGTGGTTGTGGGTTTGGAAGATGCTGAGTTCCTACAGTGCATCTTGTAGATGATGCATATTGCCGCCACTGTGTGTCAGTGATGTAGTGAGTGAATGTTTGTGGATGTGGTGCCAATCCAGCAGACTGCTTTGACCAGCCACACTCATCCAGGCAAGTGGGGAGTATTCCATCACACTTCTGATTTGTGCCTTGTAGATGGTGGACAGGCTTTTGGGGGGTGGGTCAGGAGGTGAGTTACTCATCACACAATTGCTAACATTGTAATTGTAGCCACAATATTTATGTAGCTAGTCCGGTTCAGTTTCTGGTCAATTGTAACCCCCAGGATGTTGATAGTGGGAAATTCAGTGATGGTAATGCCATTGAACATCAAGGGGTGATGGTTAGATTCTCTCTTGTTGGAGATGGTCACTGCCTACACTTGTGTGGCGCAAATGTTACTTGCCACTTATCAGCCCAAGCCTGGATATTGTCCAGGTCTTGCTGCATTTGGAAATGGACTACTTCAGTATCTGAGGAGTCACGAATGGTGCTGAACATAGTGCAATCATCAGCGAACATCCCCACTTCTAACCTTATGATGGAAGGAAAGTCATTGATGAAGCAGCTGAAAATGGTTGAGCGTAGGACACTACCCTGAGGAACTCCTGAAGTGATGTCCTAGAGCTGAGATGACTGACCTCCAACAACCACAACCATCTTCCTTTATACTAGTTATGACTCCGACCAGCAGAGAATTTTCCCCCTGATTCCCATTGACTCCAGTTTTGCTAGGGCTCCTTGATGTCACACTTGGCCTAATGCTGCCTTGAGGGCAGTCACTCTCATCTTGCCTCAGGAGTTCCACTCTTTTGTCCATGTTTGAACCAAGGCTGCAATGAGATCAGGAGCTGAGTGGCCCTGGTTGAACACAAACTGGGCATCAGTGAGCAGGTTATTGCTAAGCAAATGCCGCTTGATAGCACTGTTGATGACCCTTTCCATTACTTTACTAATGATCAAGAGTAGACTGATGGGGCGGTAATTGGCTGATTTGGTTTTGTCCTGCTTTTTCTGTACAGGACACATCTGGGCAATTTTCCACATAGCCGGGTAGATTCCAGTGTTGTAGCTGTACTGGAACAGCTTGGCTAGGGGTGCAGCAAGTTCTGGAGTACAATTCTTCAGTACTATTGCTGGAATATTGTCAGGAGCCAAAGCCTTTGTAATATCCAGTGCCTTCAACCATTTCCTGATATCATGCGGAATGAATTGAATTGGTTAAAGATTGGCATCTGTGATGCTGGGGACTTCTGGAGGAGGCTGAGATGGTCCATCCACTTGGCACTTCTGGCTGAAGATTGCAGCAAATGCTTCAGCCTTACCTTTCACACTGCTGTGCTGGGCTCCTCCATCATTGAGGATGGGGATATTTGTGGAGCCTCCTCCTCCAGTGAGTTGTTTAATTGTCCACCATTGTTCACAACTGGAAGTGGGAGCACTGCAGAACTTATATCTGATTCATTGGTTGTAGGATTGCTTAGCTCTGTCTATCACTTGCTGCTTATGCTGTTTGGCATGTAAGTAGCCATGTGTTGTAGCTTCACCAGGTTGACACCTCATTTTTCGATTGCCCTCCTGTACTCATCATTGAGCCAGGGTTGATCCCCTGGCTTAATGGTATGATAAAGTGGGGGATATGCCAGGCCATGAGGTTACAGATTGTGTTCGAGTATAATTCTGCTGCTGCTGATGGCCCACAGCACCTCATGGATGCCCAGTCTTGAGTTGCTAGATCCATTCTAAATCTCTATCCCATTTAGCATGGTGGTAGTGCAACACAACACGATGGACGGTATCCTCACTTTGAAGGTGGGACTTCGTCTCCACAATGACTGTGCGGTCGTCACTCCTACTGATACTGTCATGGACTGATGCATCTGTGTCAGGCAGGTTGGTGAGGATGAGGTCAAGTATATTTTTCCCTCTTGTTGATTCCCTCACTTACCTACCACAGACCCTGTCTAGCAGCTATGTCATTTAGGACTCGGTCAGTAGTGGTGCCACCAAGCCACTCTTGGTGATGGACATTGAAGTCCCCCACCCAGAGTACATTCTGTACCCTTGCCACCCTCAGTGCTTCCTCCAAGTGATGAGCACTAATTCATCAGCTGAGGGAGGGCAGTACGTGGCAATCAACAGATTTCCTTGCCCATGTTTGGCCTGGTGCCATAAGACTTCTTGGGGTCCGGGGTCAACGTTGAGGACTCCCAGGGCAACTCCCTCCCGACTGTATGCCACAGTGCCACCACCTCTTCAGGTCTGTCCAGCCGGTGGGACAGGACATACCCAGGAATGGTGATGGTGGTACCTGGGACATTATCTGTAAGGTATGATTCCATGAGGATGGATATGTCAGGTTGATTCTTGACTAATTTGTGAGATATCTCTCCCAATTTTGGCACTGGCCTCCAGACATTAGTAAGGAGGACTTTGCAGGGTCGACAGGGCTGCGATTGCCATTGTTATTTCCACTGCCTAGGTTGATTTCATTCCTTTTTTGTGACTTTGCAGCGGTTTGTTACAACTGAGTGGCTTGCTAGGCCATTTAAGAGTCAAACACATTGTTGTGGGGCTGGAGTCACATGTAGGCCAGGCAAGGACAACAGATTTCCTTCTGTAAAGGGCATTGGTGAACCAGATGGGTTTTTAACAACAATCATTTCACAGTCATCATTAGACTTTTAATTATGGATTTCCAAATTCAATTACTTGCTGTGGTGGGATTCAAACCACAGCCCCCAGAGAATTATCCTGAGTTTCTGGATTACTAGTCCAGTGACAGTACCACTGCACCATCGCTTCCCTTTTTGCTAGCTGATGTGATAGCCAAAGGTGATTAATGTTAATGTCTCAGCTATTAACTCCTTGAATAGTCTATTTCCCACTTGATAATATAGAAGCAGGGCTTTTACACCTCCAAAGGGAATACCATTGTCTGTCCGAGGGTTCCGCAGACTTTATGACTCCATGACCGCATCAGAGAATACCACGCAAGGTGCAGGGAGTAACATATTAGCATGAATAGGGGATTGGTTAGTTAACAGGAAACATAGAGTAGGCATAAATAGGTCATTTTCGTGTTGATGTGATGTGACGAGTTGAGTGCCCAGGGATCCGTGCCAGGACCTCACCTATTTACAATTTATGTCAATGACTTGGATGAAGGGACCAAATGTATGGTTGCTAAATTTGCTGATGACACAAAGAAAGGTAGCAAAGTAAGTTGTGAAGAGGACGGAAAGTCTGCAAAGGGACATGGATAGGTTAAGTGAATGGGCAAAAAATTGACAGATGGAGTATAATATGGGAAAATGTTCACTTTGGCAGGAAGAATAGAAAGGCTGTATATTATTTAAATGGAGAGAGATTGCAGAACTCAGAGGTGCAGAGGGATCTGGGTGTCCTGGTACATGAATCACAAAATGTTAGTACGCACGTACAGCAAATGATTAGGAAGGCAAATGGAATGTCGTCATTTATTGAGGGGAATGGATTATAAAAGTGAGGATGTTTTGCTGCAGTTGTATAGGGCATTGGTGAGACCACATCTGGAGTACTGTGTACAGTTTTGTTCTCCTTATTTAAGACAGGATATAAATGCCTTAGAAGCAGCTCAGAGAAGGTTCACTTGACTGATAACTGGAATAGGGGAATTATCTTATGAGGAACAGTTGGACAGGCTAGACCTGTATCCATTGGAGATTAGAAGAATGAGAGTGATCTTATCGAAATAAATAAGATCCTGAGGGGATTTGACAGGGTGGATGCTGAAAGAATATTTCCCTTTGTAGGAGAGACTAGAACTAGGGGACACCATTTAAAAATAAGAGATGTTCCATTCAATACTAAGATGTGGAGACATTTTTCTCTCAGAGGTCGATAGTCTTTGAAACACTGTTCCCCAGAGGCAGGGTCATTGAATATCTCTAAGGCAGGGGGAGATTGATTCTTGAATAACAAGGGAGTCAACGGATATCAGGAGCGGGTGGGAATGTGGAGTTGAGGCCACAATCAGTCATGATCTTATTGAGTGACAGAGCAGGCTGAAGGGGCTGAATGGCCTACTCCTGCTCCTGATTTGTATGTTCGTAAGATGGAGATTTTTTGGCAAGGCTTACATTTGTTGCCCATCCCTAATTTCCCTTGAACTAAGAGACTTGCAAGGCCATTTCAGAGGACAATTGAGAGGCAACCACATTGCTTTCACAAATACAAATGTGGCTTTCACAAATGCAAATAAGAAGCCATTTTAAAGTCAGTGGGCAGGATTTTCCTTCCCTCCCAATGCGGGAACCATCATGAGTTGGATGAAAAATTTGACGGACCAGCATAAAGTTCGTTGACTTCTGGCGAGTCAGGACCGGAAAATCCCACCGGGTGGGCATGTTTCCCATGAGGGGGCACATGAAATGGCATGGGCGCCCATCCCACAACCTTCCAACCCACCCCCAAGATCTCCCCCATAACGTGGGGACAACAAAATCGGCAGTCCACCTGCCACATTTAAATAACCATTTATGGGTCAATTAGGCTTGTTATCAAGCCTATTGACCAGAATAACACGCTGTCCACACCATAATATGTTGAGCATGAGCAGCAGGGCTGAGGCAGGGAGCCCGATTTTTAACCTCAAATGGTTAAAAGGCAGGCAGGAAGTTGAGGGGGTGGGGGGGTGGTTGCTCATCAGGGGCTGCATTTGCCAATTGCAGGGCAGCCCCCTCCTTAGGTTGAAACCCCCTCCCTCCTTCCTATCCACTCCCTCTCTTAAACCCACCCTTTTCAACCCATTGCCCCTGTCCCTAAAGCGCCCAAACCCTCCTGGCCCAGGACCGCAGGCTTACCTGCTCCAGGGATCCTAGGCCTCAGGCTTCAGTCATCACCTGCAGTCCCAGCAGCTGCCGCTGATGCCCTCCTGACAATGCCAGGACTGATGGATTGGCCGGTAGCTCCAGAGAGTGAAACTTCTGCCCCATTGAGGGGCGGGAGTCCCTCTTGGCCTTTGTTAATGAGGTTCACAGCACTTTATTGCTGTGGAACTGCTCAGTGAGGAGTCGGTTGGCTTCACACTGATGAGGTTTCTGGGGTGGGTGTGCCGTTCACCCCAACCTACCTCCACCCCCACTCCCACTATTATTCAGCCTGTGTCTTTACACAGCAAAATTCCTTTCTAAAGAAGTTCAACAGCCGATGAAATTAATATTATACCATGGCACCTCCACCTCATGGGGAATGAAACATAAATGACAATGGGTGTTTCATTACAAGATGTCCAAACGTTAAGAAAATTAAAAGTAACACATGCACACCATTCACACTTTTAATCTAATTGAATCAGTTTGCCCTATTGTGGTTTTGCTATCCAGATAATTCTAAACTGAGTTAGACTTGGAGTACATGCTGTTACATTACTTTATCCTTTCAGGTGGCGGTTGCAAACAAAACATTTCTTCATTGGAAAAGATTAGTCTTGCATTAGTTCTGGTTATGTATCATTTAAAACAGGGGTGGGCTATTCACACAGACAAAATCAGTCATGGGTTCACACGCACAGAAAAATCAACTTAATTTAGCTTTTTTTCAGAAAGAATACAGAAACATTCAACTCACCTACTGTTTTAATGTGATGGCTGAATTTGAATATTCTATTGTTAAATATTATTATAGTAATTTAGCTGATGCTTTTATCCCTTATAAATTCGAAACGATGATGATAAATGCTATTTTGAAAGCACTACTGTCATAGGTCTATATTTTTAGAAATTTTGCTGCAGGCCAGATGAGATTGAGCAACACATTGGATTTTACTTTAGATTGTTTATTGCTCTTCTCCAATCTAAACTTTATATTAAGCAACCTGCCCTCACTACTTTTAAGCCACTTTATCCACCTTATTCCTCTTTTCTACTTAGATATACTGGTCCCCATGCCCCTGCCAATTTAGTTTAACTATTGCCCAACCACACTGGTGAACTTCTCCGTGAAGACACTGATCCAAGTCCTGTTGAGGTGCCATCTGTCCCTTTTAAATAGGCGTCTCCTGCTCCAGAACTGGTCCTAGTGAACAATTTATAGTAGAAGAGACATTTGATCTTTTGATCGGGATGCAGGTGTCGCTGTCAAGGCCAGCATTTGTTGCCCATCCCTAATTGCCTTTGAACTGAGTGGCTCACAAGGTCATTTCAGAGGGCAGCTAAGAGTCAACCACCAGTTAAGAATCACTGCATTTCTGGAGTCACATGTAGGTCTGGCAAGGATGGTAAATCTCCTTCTCTAGAGGGCATTAGTGAACCAGGTAGGATTTTTACAACAATCGATTATAGTTCCATAGTCACCGTTACAAAGACTAGTTTTCAATTCCATACTATATTCATTGAATTTAAATTCCACCAGCTGCCATGGTGGGATTTGAACTCATGTCCGCAGAGCATTAGCCTAGGCCATCATTTTCCCCTTAGAGCAATACTACATATTCAGACAGCATGGCTGAAATTCAATGCTCTTTAACACATGCAATAATCTGTATCTGAGTCAGGTCAGCTCACAGTGGTCCAGGGCCATGACCAGCCACCACAGTTTGCCAATGGGCCCTGCAAGGCTATTCCTGTCACAAAGGCTCTAGATGGTTTTAGATAACCTGCAAACCATGCCGTAATGAACAGGCTGGTCCTGGCTGGACAGGCAGAAATTGATGCACTATTGTGGTAAGCATTATACTACGGCAGTATTGGGGAAAG